>NC_136061.1:1864534355-1864946855 GCF_964261635.1 Lissotriton helveticus
AGTACAGAGATCTGGGCCTAAATCCATCGTTTTTTGCACTCCACACCACCCTGGGTTAGACACTGGCTATATGCAAATCAGCTCTGACCCTGTGCCTCATGGGAACAGTCCAGTCCGAACTACCAAGCCATGTCTTTCCCAGACCGGAATAAAGCATCCAAGGACCGGTTTCTGGCTATCAGCCTTCATCAGCCTGGATAGCTTGACTCCAGTGGTGTGGAGAGCCTGGGACTCACGTCTGAGCATACCCACCCCACTCGGGGTGAAAATTGCAAAAAACACAGTTGATGGACAGAATGTAGAACAATGTCATACATTCACCCCAGTACAGAGATCTGGGCCTAAATCCATCGTTTTTTTGCACTCCACACCACCCTGGGTTAGACACTGGCTATATGCAAATCAGCTCTGACCCTGTGCCTCATGAGAACAGTCCAGTCCGAACGACCAAGCCATGTCTTTCCCAGACCGGAATCAAGCATATAGCCAGTGTCTAACCCAGGGTGGTGTGGAGTGCAAAAAATGATGGATTTAGGCCCAGATCCTTGTACTGGGGTGAATGTATGACATTGTTCTACATTCTGTCCATCAACTGTGTTTTTTGCAATTTTCACCCCGAGTGGGCTGGGTATGCTCAAACGTGAGTTCCAGGCTCTCCACACCACTGGAGTCAAGCTATCCAGGCTGAATGAAGGCTGATATCCAGAAACCGGTCCTTGGATGCTTGATTCCGGTCTGGAAAGACATGGCTTGGTAGTTCGGACTGGACTGTTCCCATGAGGCACAGTGACAGAGCTGATCTGCATATAGCCAGTGTCTAACCCAGAGTGGTGTGGAGTGCAAAAAAACGATGGATTTAGGCCCAGATCCTTGTACTGGGGTGAATGTATGACATTGTTCTACATTCTGTCCATCAACTGTGTTTTTTGCAATTTTCACCCCGAGTGGGCTGGGTATGCTCAGACGTGAGTCCCAGGCTCTCCACACCACTGGAGTCAAGCTATCCAGGCTCAATGAAGGCTGATAGCCAGAAACCGGTCCTTGGATGCTTGATTCCGGTCTGGGAAAGACATGGCTTGGTAGTTCAGACTGGACTGTTCCCATGAGGCACAGGGTCAGAGCTGATCTGCATATAGCCAGTGTCTAACCCAGAGTGGTGTGGAGTGCAAAAAAACGATGGATTTAGGCCCAGATCCTTGTACTGGGGTGAATGTATGACATTGTTCTACATTCAGTCCATCAACTGTGTTTTTTGCCTTTTAGGAATGCGGCAGCAGGGGCTTTTCAAACTAAACTTGCAAACATAGTGCCCCTTGAAGTCGTCGACACCTGGTGCGTTGGCACCGGGTGCACCGCTCTAGAGCCAGCCCTAGTCACCTGAAATGTATGGCAGACCTGCAAGTATCCTAAAAACCTATTGTATTTATTTTATTTCTCAGGAGTGACACGCGGGGTCCTTCAGGTTCCCCCGCAAGCTACACCCAGCACTTGCTGGGCCGCCTCCGCAAGGGACCGGTAGCTCACACACACACAGGCAACAAAAGTAGGGCTTCACTGGCAAACACTTCAATGTGGCGCTAATGTGTTTAGGTGTGAATAAATCAATCTGGCCACCTTGCTTTACATAGTTAGTTATTTTTCATATTTTGAATGTTTTATTTCTCTCTACCCTGAGGCTGCACTTAGAAATGGAAAAATGTCAGAAAAAGACTACGTTTCCAGCAAGTGTTTTTTGAATCCATTTCACAAGGGAGCAAATAAACAAAAGGAGGAAAGAGAAGGTAATACCTGTTTAAATAGTCAGTGGGTGAAATAAAATATGATGCCCGCACAACACCCATCATTCAGCTCTGCCAGAAGCTTAACCACCTAATCAGTGGAGGCACCTTCAGCAGACAGCTAGATCTCTGCCAGGCAGACTGAGATCTTTACTTATGGCAGGCGGTCTTCCACCACAGTGATGGAGATGGAGGTCTCAACTATCTGAGAGTGCTAGCAGACTGCCCACCTGACACGTGCTCACGTGCCATACAAACATTAGCTCTATCCCACAGTCAGAAACCTAATAAGGCCAACACATGTGAAGCTGCTTGTGTTTATTTCCAGGACTGTCACTTTTTGAGGGGACTACTTTACATCTTGTTCTTCTGTAACGGTGCAGTGAGAAGATGTGCTGTGCCCATTGTCTTTAGCAAGGGGTCACATCGATTCAGGTTTCTCTAGCCATCACTTCTGAAACCTCTAAAATGAGCAGAAAGACTGATGGTGACAAGAGCAGCGAGAGAGAGACTTGCGTGAGGGCACAGGTGGACAAAGGAAGGAGAGAACAACTGAGCAGAACAGACAGTGGCGGCCCGAGTAGAGTCAGACAAGAACATGGTCACAGAGGATGAAATATTTAGAAGTGTTCACAAACATGAGCACAGCGTCCCACACAGAGCATCAAACCCTGACATGAGCGGCAGAATGGCCGGTTCAGCAAGTGACGAGCACTACACCTCGAAACCCCAAACAAGCGTTCTGTGGAGCTGCCCCAAAACTCTGAAACTTTCTACCAGTCGCTGTGACGAAAGCTCCTACTCTGAGTCTGAACATATCCCAGAATAGACTGAAACCCTTTGACAGTAGTCAGGCACTTTGATGTACAGTGCATAGCTAGACTGAATGCAAGGCCCTGGGACACTCGCTGCCCACCGGCTGCCAGGAGGCTTTCGCTTCTGTTGACGGTTTTGTAATTTGGCTCACACTAACCTCCACTGCCATCCATATCTCGCCAATGGGCGATGCTGTGTCTGTGTTTAGCCCAACCCCACTAAGCCGCTGTTCTGGCGCTTTCTCTTATCTTTTCTTGCTCTATTGAGATCGGACTGAAAACCAAAAACACAGCAACATAGATACCTACATGAGCGGAGGAGACACAATCGCCAGTCACAATTAGAGATAACAGAAGCAGAGCGGGGCATCTGATTCCGAGGCAACAAAAACTAGGGCTTCAATCACTCACTGGCAAACACGTGAGGGAGTCGTCGACATCGAGTCAGCCTGCTGCGCTGCGAGCCTCAGCCTGGACGTCACCACCCGAAAATGGCCAATCACTGCCTGGCTTCACATGAAGTCACACAGTGATTGGCCATACATAAGTGCGGCTGTGGCAGTGCCACCACCCTGCAGTGCGGCACCCAATAAATGGATTGCCTCATTTTGCCTGCCCTTCTGCGCGGTGGACCAGCCAATCCTGGCGCTGCATGTAGTGCCAGGATTGCCTAGGGGAGCACAGTCACTCTTCGCCCATAATGAGACCCGGGGGCTGCGGCCCTGCTGTATGAAGCAGCACCCCCTTGGGTCCCTGACTCCCTCATAATGGAAGATTGTTGCACGCATGTTCAGGCTGGTCCTAGCCCAAAATAGCACATGCACACTGTCTGTATTGCTGCAGGCAGCTGAGTCTGGACTGTCACTCAGCTGCTGCAGCCCAGCTCCTGCCCCACCGCCTGGCTTCAGCAGCGCATTTTCAGTCGGGCGTGTCCCGGTATAACTAGTACCGGGACACGCGTATAATTTATTCCGCGAGATTGCGCTTGAGCGACGGTGCGTCCATGTGGCTTAGTGGGGCTACGCCCCAACACCCCAATGGAAGCACCGCGCCTGCATTAGCTCCACAATGCAGTGTTTGCCAGTGAAGCTCCACTTTTGTTGCCTCCTCGCTCTTTGAACAACCATGTTTTCCCTGGGTGGGAAAGCACACTATTCCTGGAGGTACTGAAATACCTGCTTGTTAGGTGCATTGGATACCAAAATTCATACTGGGGATCTGTATTCACAAACGTGGTCTTTTTAAACCATTCTGCTTTCGTTTTGTAATGATATAAGCAATGGGCATTAGGTCAGCTCCGTTACTTTCACATGTTCTTTTCCGCACCTTCGTTCCCTTTTAGGTTGATGTTTTTTACAGACTTTTGAAAAGACTTAGGAGAAAGTTCGACCTCCTCCACCTCTTGCTTTCCATGTGCATGTAGGTGGCTGGCCGAGCCGACATTTCAGGTATATGTGTTGAATTTGATGTAGCTACTAAGGTAGGAGGTGGCCCTAGGCTGTCCAAGGCCTTGTGTGTGTGAGGAGTTTGAGTGCGTGTTTATGAACAGTGAGCCAATGGAGGTCTCTGAGTTGTGAGGGGATATGTGGGAGGAGGCGGGAGGATGAGTGTGCGTCTGTTTGCCACGTTTTATATGGAGTCTTCTAGTCAGTTGCCGGTGGTGCTGACAAAGAGTGCATTGCCCTAGTCCAACCTGTTGGAGATGTGGGCCTGGGTGAAGTTCTGCATGTGTTGATCAGGACCACTTAAAGATTTTTCTGAGGATCTTAAGGGTGTAGAAACAGAAGGATGTGACTTGAGTTGACTTGGCAGGTTATTCCAATTTGGTTGTCCAGCACTTTTACTAGGTTCTTGGCTGGTTGGGCAAGGTGTGGGTCCGAGATCTGCTGACCACCACGTCGAGTTCCATATTGTGGTGCCCTTGCTGGAGAGTATCGCTTACATTTTGTCTGTGTTGAGTTTCAGACAGTTGGCCTTCATCTAGCTGGTAACTTCAGACATGCAGACTTTAACATTGAAGATATTGACAAGTTTGCTGCTCTTAAAGAGAGATGTGCTGATTACATTTACAAAAAGTAAACAATGTTGAATGCTGCTACTTTGCGACCAGTTTAGCTGTTTGTTAAATAAAAAATATCTGTGAGTGAGGTACTCAGAAATGCATTGTATCTCGAAATCTGTTATGAAGCTTTGTGGTTATACTGAATAAGCAGCTACCTATGTTATATGAAATCACTTTATTAATGTAACAACTGCACTTTCACAATTGCTTTATTAACCTTCCTGCTTTCTCAAATTTGCTTGAAAATGCACCATTTTTCTTCTTCTTCGGAATCCATTATGGTGGTTCAGGTTTGCTCGCTACGCTCGCTCGCAACGGTGCAGTATGCCAAACAGTTTACGCTGCACCACTTTCAAATGTCACCATCCGCCTCTGCTTGTCAGCAAAAGCCACCTAGTCCTACCAAGTCCTGCCGCCAAGTCTTGCTTGTAGGTGGGGCTCTATAGCTGTGGCGCCCAAAGCTGTGCTCCTCGTCACTTAATGCCACCATCGTCTCAGCGCAGATGCCTCTTAGATGCAGGTTGTGTTGTGTACTGCAGAAACAGCACAGCTTGAGGTCCATGGCAGCTCAGATTTGGTCCGCGCAGCCGACCTCCAGCAGCTTCGCGCCACCTGTGCCTGATGCTGCGTAGCTGCCAGTGCCGTCTATGCTGGGCAGCGTTCGGCATGGAGGTAAGGCAAGAAACCACACACTGCGGGATCAGCTCAGCCCCCACATCTGCCTCTTGGGCCCCTGGTCGTGGTCGTAGTCTCCTGCGGCTCAGATGAACAATAACAGTTTCCCTAACTTGTTCCTGACACGCATGTGGAATACCACTGATTCTCATGCATTGACTATGTAATGAAAACTCATAATGCATACAATATTACTTGTAATGTACTTGCTCTTAGTGTGATGTTATGTGATATATGACCACATAGTAACCCTGGTGTGCTAATATTGTTCTCTGTGTTGTTCTAATAATCCATGAAAATTGCATTGAGTGATGATGTAAACTACTGCATTGTGTCAATATTATCCTGTGTATATATCGATCTCTTCCAATCCCGGCTACAGTGGAATATAAGCAGATTTCTCATCCAGTAAAAAGGCTGGAGGATATGCGGTTGGGTTTACAATAGGTGGGTGCATGGGTCAGAGGGAATTTAACAGTCCATATCTAATAATGCGTTTCATCTAACTGCTCCCTTCTTACTTCCAGGGTTCACAAGTAAACCGCACACATCCAGAGAGAGAAGGGAGCCGCAGAGGCGAGAAAGTGGACAAAAACAGGTATAGTTAGTTGAACAGTGGTAGCTGAGAGAGAAAACTGAGTTAGGGCAAGGTAATAACCGAGTAATCTTCTTTTAGGAAATTCAAGCCAGTCGGACTCTATGGTTAACATCCAACGGCGAGACAATCCCATTCAATCTGGACGCTATCCACAGAACTGGGGCGTGCAAGAGCGACATCTCTCCCTCTCTCATCCCATCTCCTTTCCCCGGACTGTCCCAGAACTAGGCACGTTCCACTGTGAATAGGGCTCGGGCATCCTAGTGGAACTGGGAACTAACAACCTGAGTTGCTGTGGTGGCTTCGTGGGACAATCAGGTCACTGCTTGACAATGAGTGCATCTGAGACCATGAAGACACGTACAGTGGGGTGCGCCAAATAAATAATTTGTCATCCTAGATAGGTCATGAGACACTCACATATATCACAAACAGGAGTGAAGACACCATAAGGGCATGCATACACCCTACAAATGTCCATAAGTGTAAACACTGGGCGGGTGACATACAACTGGCGTTATGGCACACGTACACACTAAGGTACATATGTTGGAAATTTTGCATTAATAAATGTTAACAATCCTTGTATGTACCGCTTATATGGATCATAGTGTGCAAAACAGAACAATGTACTCCAAGAGATTTCATTAGGTAGCAAAGATCTTAAACAATATCATATGTTATGGACATTTGGTAATTTTATGTAGGAGCAGAAATGTTGACCAACATCATATGTCATGAAATAATGATTAAGTGTATGATAAAATGCCATGAAAATTAAAACAACTGCACACTGTAGAAGGTGCCTAAGTTGATATTGTTTTGCTTGCCCGCAAACAACATGTACCAAATGAAAGGAGAGGAATGAAGATCATAAACACTTTTAGCATGCTTCAATCAGCTTGAAAATGGAGCCCAGTAAACACGCAAATAAAAAGGGGACTTCACCTTCTACAATGCCTAGCATACTCCCGCAGGAATGTCTTGTAGACATTAAAGTGTCATACAGCAAGGAAAACCAGGTTTATACTCCCAGTAGGAGGTGAAATGTCCTAGATAATGCAGTAATACGACGTGCGACGTACGGACCGTCCGAGGCTATGGAATGCGCTCCGTGCAGATTCCGGCTGGAGAAGATGAGAGGCACACAACGCGCTCCGTTAGCGGCGAGGTGACAGGAGAGCGGGCGGCCCGGCACTGAAGCGGAGAGCGACTCAGGAATGAGCGGGGCTCTCTACGGCGGGGTGACCAGGCTCCGAGCTGTCACGACCTGGGAGGGGGCGAAGGCACCCGAGTCACAACTCTGGCGAGGGAATAAGAACTAAGGCCCAACAGCAGATGGGCACAAGCAGATAGAACCCAATGGTCCTGGGGTTCCGTTCAGGGGGCAAGCTCTCGATCAAGCCCTTGGAGATCGTTTCAGGCACAAGTCTACAAAGTCCTCTCTGGTCCTTTCCTCTCCGTTCCCAGCAAGGCACCACTGCAGGCCAGTCTAACAGGATACAGACTGGTTTCCGTCCTTCAGCTTCTCTTGGTCCTTCTAGTCAGGCAGAGGTTCGTCGTGGTCAAAACTGGATCTGATTTGTAAGGAGCGGAGCTCCTATATTTATACTGCGTTTCTTTTGTCTTTGCAGGCCAGGGGGCCTGAGCCTGGTTCAACCCGGTTCTGGAGTACTCTGTTGACAGGACGCTGCCATCTTCTTTCAGGGCGCAGGGCAGAGACATCAGACGCTCCGCAAGAGGTGAAGCCAGCATTGTGGTGGTGGAGCACAACCCTATTCAGAGTCAAGGACTACTCCGCCCACCCATCCTGGTGTAAGCACCCCATTCACCACCTGGAGCACCCGACTATCCCCGGGAATCTCCCAGCCCTGTCACTCACGCAAACCCAGACAGCAGATACACATCCTGGCAGAGGCGGTTGAACAGTTAGGCGAGCAAAGGCTAACTTTCTAAAAGTAGCATTTGCAAACACAGGATATTAAAATAAACCTTACTAAAGGAAGTATTTTATTATTCTGAGTTCAGGCATACTAAACTCGACCTGCTACCGTGTTCCCGGAGCCTGCCTGGACTATAGCGTGTAATAGCTCCGACAGCTCGTCTGGCCTAAGAGAACAGGTAGCCCTTCAATAGTGAAGAACCACAAAGGGCGGTAATTCACTATTAGGACATGCCACACTCTAGGCTTGTCCTACCTTACGCTTGCAATGCACCCTGCCCGTAGGCCTACCATAGGGGTGACTGACATGAAGGTTAGGGAAGGTTCCGGGACTGGCAAGTGTGGGCACTTGCGCAGTCAGCGTGACAGTACGAGACTGTACGCGGGGTCAGCAATGGCGGACCCGAGACACATCTTACAAGGCCGCTTCTGTGGGTGGCGCAACCAGCGCTGCAGGCCCACTAGCAGCATTTGTATCTACAAGCCCCGGCACTCCTCGTGCACTTTACTAGGGACTGACAGTAAACCAAATAAGCCAATTGTGGAAATCAATTACACATACACTTTACATTGGGAGCACTTGCACTGCGGCACGGATTGGCCGTGGCGCAGTGCCCTGAGCATCGAACACCAGCAAAACATCTGAGGCACATCAGCAAAAAGTGGGAGGGAAACTCACGCCAAGGTGCCAGGTCTAACACGTGTCCCCTCCAGCTGAAAGGTGAGGAGAATTACCCTACCCCAGGGAGTTCCTCATCACTAAGGCAGAAAAACCTTTACAGACCGTCAGCATTGGCGTGGTCTATGCCAGGGCGGTGTTCCACCGTAAAGTCCATACTCTGTAGAGAAATGGACCACCTCAATAGTTTCGGGTTCTCACCCCTCATTTGCATCAACCATCTGAGGGGCCTGTGGTCTGTCTGAACTCGGAAGTGAGACCCAAACAAGTAGGGTCTTAGCTTCTTCAGGGCCCAGACCACAGCAAAAGCTTCTCGCTCAATCGCACTCCACTTCTGTTCCCGTGGAAGTAACCTCTGACTGATGAAGGCCACAGGGTGATCCCAGCCCATCTCAGTCGTCTGTGAAAGGACAGCCCCTATCCCATGCTCTGAAGCGTCTGTCTGCACTAAGAACTCTTTGGAGAAATCAGGAGCCAGGAGCACGGGCGCCGTGCACATGGCTTTCTTCAGGGTGTCGAAGGCTACCTGACAAGCGTCGGTCCAGATCACTTTCCGGGGCTGCTTCTTCGAAGTCAGCTCTGTCAAGGGGGCAACGATGGTGCCGTATCCCTTGACAAACCTCCTGTAGTACCCGGTGAGTCCGAGGAAGGCCCTCACCTCTGTTTGGGTCTTGGGGGCTTCTGAATTTTGGGTTGAAGGGGCGCCACCTGGCCGCTCCCGACTTGGTGTCCCAAATACACCACCGAACCCTGCCCAATCTGGCACTTGCTTGCCTTGATCGTGAGGCCTGCCTTGCGCAGAGCCGCCAACACTTCCCAAAGGTGTCGCAAGTGTTCTTTCCACGTTCCGCTGAACACTGCGATGTCGTCCAAGTAGGCGGCACTGAACGCGTCCAGTCCAACCAACACCTGGTTGACCAACCTCTGGAAGGTGGCAGGGGCGTTTTTCATCCCGAAGGGCATAACCCGGAATTGGTAGTGCCCATCTGGGGTGGAAAACGCGGACCTCTCTTTGGCCCCGTCAGTTAAGGTGATCTGCCAGTACCCAGACGTTAAGTCAAAGGTACTGAGGTACCGGGCAGCTCCCAAACCATCGATGAGCTCATCAGCTCTGGGGATGGGGTGCGCGTCAGTCTTCGTGACCGAATTGAGTCCTCGAGAGTCCACACAGAACCGGAGTTCGGGTGTGGCTCCCGGCATCGCAGCCTTCTGGACCAAGACCACTGGGCTGGCCCAAGGACTGCTGGAGGACTCAATCACCCCAAGAGCGAACATCTTTGAGACTTCCTCCTTGATGTAGGCTCGTACCCTGTCAGTCACGTGGTAAGCCTTGTGCTTCACCGGCAAGCTGTCTCCCGTGTCCACATCATGGACGCACCAATCTGTGACACCCGGAACCAGGGAGAACAAGTCAGAGAATTGCTCCAGCAGCTGGCGGCAATCGTTCTGTTGTTCAGGGGTCAGGGAGGGTGAGAGGTTAACTCCATCCACTGACCCATCTCGCTCGGAGGCCACCAAGAGGTCCGGAAGAGGCTCGGTCTCCTCCTCCATTCCGTCATCGGTTGCCAACAGCATGCCCACTTCGGACCTCTCCAAGTGGGGCTTAAGGTGGTTAACATGTAGGACCCGTAAAGGGTTCCTGGGAGTTTGCAAGTTCACCAGGTAGGTGACAGGACTCTTGCGCTCCACAACCTCAAATGGACCCGTCCACTTATCCTGAAGTGCACAGGGCTCCACTGGGGCCAAGACCCACACCTTTTGTCCAGGCTGAAGCTCTACCAGAGTGGCATTCTGGTCGTACCACCACTTCATCTCCTCCTGGCTGGCTTTCAGGTTTGCCTCAGCAAGTTGCCTGAATCGCCTGGTCTGGTTTCGGAAGGCCAGCATGTAGCTATATACATTCTGGGGAGGTTTCCTGGGAGATTGCTCCCAGCCTTCCCTAACCAGACTCAGAGGTCCTCGGACCGGGTGACCATACAGAAGCTCGAAGGGACTGAACCCGAGCGACTTCTGCGGCACCTCTCGGTACGCAAACGGTAGGCATGGTAAGAGGACGTCCCACTTACGCCTCATTGGTCCTTCTAGGCCCATAATCATGTCTTTCAGGGTTCGGTTGAATCTCTCAACCAACCCGTTTCCTTGAGGGTGATAAGGGGTGGTGAACTTGTACGTTACACCACACTCTTGCCAAAGGGACTTCATATATTTCGATATGAAGTTGGTGCCCCTGTCAGACACCACCTCTAGAGGGAATCCTACTCGTGAGAAAATTCTTATCAGGGCTCGTCCCACCACGGGGGCCGTCACTGTCCTCAGAGGGATGGCTTCAGGGTACTGGGTGGCATGGTCCACCAAGACCAGGATGAACCTGTTGCCCATGGCTGTCTTGGGGTCCAGAGGCCCCACAATGTCAATTCCCACTCGCTGGAATGGGGTACTGACAACGGGGAATGGTTGGAGGGGAGCCTTGTTCTTCCCTCCGCACTTACCACTTGCCTGGCAAGTCTGGCAAGTCCTGCAGTGAGCGTCTGAGCTCCGGTGCATCTGGGGCCAGTAAAAGTGGGTGACAAGCCTGTCATAGGTCTTGTCCATCCCCAGATGTCCTGCTAACGGTACCTCGTGAGCCAACCCCAGTAGGAAGGCTCTGAACTTCTGGGGTACCACCAGCACACGGCCTGACCCAGGTTCAGAAGCCTTAGGCTCTGAATACAGTAGATCGTTCTCCCAGTATACCAAGTGTTTTCCGGACCGAACACCATTGGCCTGGTCTGCAGCCTGCTGCCGCATACCCACGAGAGAAGGGCACGTTTTCTGCTCCTCGCAGAATTCTTCCCCGGAGGGACCTCCTTCTTGCTGCCAATGGGTCAGCTCAGGCAAGTCTCCCAGTTCAGCGATCTGTTCCCCGGTAGGTTCCAGGGCATCCCCCTCGAGGTCTGCTTCCTCCTGGGCCGTGGGAACGTCGGGGGCCGGCGGTCTGCACCCCGGTGCCTCCTCTCTAAGGCCGGTTCCTGGGCCTCTCCTTCAGGCTCCAGGACCTCTTCAACACCCCTACTGGCTGCCATGGACCATGTGGTCACGCACGCCCAGTCGGGTAGACCCACCATCCGCAGATGAGTCGTCTTCTCCACCTTTCCCCAAGGGGAGTTCTACAAATCGTTCCCTAGCAGACAATCTACCAGCATGGAGGTCCTCACAGCGACTTGCAGAGTACCTGAGACCCCCCCCCAACCTGAGCCATCGGACACTGGCTCTCAGAATTGTCAGCATTGACAACCATACAGTAGGCGTGCGGTACTACCTGCTCTAGAGACACCAGGTGCTGCCTCACTGCAGTCACACTGGCTCCTGTATCTCGAAGAGCCTCCGCCTTCTTACCGTTGATGGTCACCACCTGCCCATACTTCTTAGTGTTACTGGGTAGGTAGTTCTCGGGGACCATCTCACTGTCTCCTAACGAGACCAGGGTCATCTGAACGGGATCCCCACCCATGTGGACGGCTACTTCCTCCCCAAAGTTAACATTAGCTAGTTGCTGTGGGGGGAGCACCAGTGGGTGCGGGTTTTGCGAACAAGCGACACTTAGGGTCAGAGGCAACGTGACCCAGGTCGCCACACCTAAAACAGGTGAGGGGCCCTCTTTGAACAGGTTTACCTGACGGGGCCCCGGTTGATTTCGGGGGTGGAGGAGGCTGAGAACCTTTCCCTTGGTTCCCTTGGGGATTACTTTGGGGGCCTTTGTGGAACCCTTTCTGTTTTTCCTTGTCCCCCCCACTCTTCTGCTGGGGACCCTGCCCACCTTTGGCTGAGTCTCCCACTGGACCCTTGTGGACCCTGGTACTGAGCCAGCGGTCCGCTTCTTCGGCAAGCTTCCTCGGGTTGGACAGCTTGCTATCGATCAGGTGCTGGCGTAACTCAGGAAAACAATTATCCGACAAGTGCTACCATGCCATCAAATCAAGCAGCCCTTGAAAATCATTTACCTTACTGCCCTTCACCCAACCATCCAGCGCTCTGCAGAAAAAGGTCACATACTCCACATACGTACCCCCTTGAATCTTCACACATTTCCTAAACCACTGTCGGTACATTTCAGGAGTTAAACCAAACCGATTCATCAGGGCCTCTTTCATGCGTGGGTAGGAATTGGACTCTTCGGAAGGGAGATCTAGCAGGGTATCCCACCCCTCGGTCAGAAACCGTCCCCACAACCCCGCTCCCCAATCCTTCTCAGGGACCCGGTGGGAAGACATGGCTACCTCGTAGGCCCGGAACCACTGCCCTATGTCATCTCCCTTAAAGTATTTCTTCAGTACATCTTTCAGTACGTAGACCCTTGACTCTACCTGGGCTGGCGTTGCGCTGCCACCAGGAGCTGCGTCCAAGCTCTTTGCTTTCAGCTCCAATTCTTTTAGGCATATCTCATGCTCCAGCTGGAGCCTTTTCTCTTCCATGGCCATCTGACCTTTCAATCTGGCCATCTCCACTTCATGCGCTCTGGTTGCGGCCCTGCCTGCCAGCTCTTCTGGCGACGGGCCTCCCTGCACCTCGACAAGGCTATCGGGTGGATCCACTACCACCCGATTTTCCGGCTCTCTCGACTCTTTCCATGCTTTCAGTGCCATGATGCGTTGGGTTCTGGTTTTGCAACCCGCTTGGGAAACTCGAAACTTTTCACACAGAGCTTTCAATTGCTCGGCTCTGCAATTTTCTAGCCCTTCCCAGTCAACATTGTCGATTCCAGAGATCACAGAGAGTGCAACAGAGGGTGCTCTTATGGGAAGTGAACCAGGCATGATTTTGGAGATTGGAGATCTCTCGGCAAGACGTAATCTGTGGCTTCGTTATTGGTCTGCTCTCACTACGTGGTGATCAGTAATTTACTGTATATAAATCATAAATGCAAATCCGAAATCCTCACCGCTGGTACCAATGTTGGAACCCGAGGTCTCTGGTTGGCACAGGTATACACTTGTGACAGGCAGGGACCCTCAACTCCACGTCAGGGCAAGGGAACTACTCCTTCGAATAACCCCTGCTCACCCTCTAGGTAGTGTGGCGCGAGCAGACAAGGCTAATCCTCAGGGCGATAGTAAGTTAAGCATTTATGATCACACACAGTAAACCCACTGACCCACCACAAATGGACACCAGTCAAATGGTTGTATCAAAAATACGTATACTTTATATAAAAGATATGTTCAGGCAGGATTATCACAAGACCAAAATAACGTGTAGCGAATGGAGGCCACCAGATTACAATAGGCAAACTTAGTCTTTAAATGTTCGTTGTTCAGCAAGGTACGATGACAGGGAAATAAGAACGTTGCGGACCCTGGATCCGATATGAACTCAAGACGGAGTCCAAGTGTACCTTGCTTGTGGAAGTCCGAGGCGTTTCAGGCGCGGCTACTGGTGAGGGCGGACCCTGGACGAGGCCGACGGTTCTCCAGAGGATCTCTCCGGCTCGGTCCCCCTCGAGGAGCGAGGCGGGGGAGCTAGACTGTGGAGGGTTGCGGCGATCTGGGTTCGATGCAGCTCACGGGGCGAGGCGCTGTTCAGGCCTGCGGGACGTACTACTTCTTAGCACGCTGGGTCGTACTCGTGGATCTGTGAGGGGCGTCGCGTTCTCGGGCAGACGGGTGCAGCACCAGGCTTCCGGTACTACTGTACGGGGAGGCCTTTCTTGAGGTGCGGCACGAGCCTTTGTATGCAGGAGGACAAAGCGAGACAGTCGGGTACGTTATGACGTACGGACCGTCCGAGGCTATGGAATGCGCTCCTTGCAGATTCCGGCTGGAGAAGATGAGAGGCACACAACGCGCTCCGTTAGCGGCGAGGTGACAGGAGAGCGGGCGGCCCGGCACTGAAGCGGAGAGCGACTCAGGAATGAGCGTGGCTCTCTACGGCGGGGCGACCAGGCTCCCAGCTGTCACGACCTGGGAGGGGGTGAAGGCACCCGAGTCACAACTCTGGCGAGGGAATAAGAACTAAGGCCCAACAGCAGACGGGCACAAGCAGATAGAACCCAATGGTCCTGGGGTTCCGTTCAGGGGGCAAGCTCTCGATCAAGCCCTTGGAGATCGTTTCAGGCACAAGTCTACAAAGTCCTCTCTGGTCCTTTCCAAGGTGCCAGGTCTAACAATGGCACACACACATATGAATGGGATAAGATCCCTCATCAACCTGAGTATGGGATAATATCAGCATCCAACCAGTGCCAATCAAAAGCACACACCAAGCCACTCCCTAAGAAAGCGATCCAGCGGCCACCTTCCACACTACTGCCTGCATCGAACACGGAAATGACTTTGCGACCGGCGAAAAACGATTGCCTGAAGGAAGTAAAGGTATGCCTTAGTTACCGGCACAGCGGTACACCCTTCTGCTAGCTTGTTACTATTACCAAGGCAACTAAAATGCATGCCCTCTCGCTTGTTCATTTATAGAACTGGGAGCCACCACCCTGAGTGCAGGCGCGGTGCGTCTATAGGGGCGTGGGGGCGTAGCCCCCCCCGCCCACAGCCGCCCGCAGGAGACGCCGAGGGAGAACTGGCAATGCATGCCAGTCAGCATGACGTCGGACCGCCCACCCCTTCAGAGACTGAAGGGGGTGGGCGGTCTGGCGTCATGTTGATTGACATGATTGTCACCAGACACCAGGGCAAAAGGGAGGCAGCAACACAAGTGCGCATGAGTGGGGACGGAGGGTGAATTTTTTACCCGTGCCCACGCATGTGCACTTGTGTTTCCGCTTTTTTGCGCATGCCCATTAGGAGCCCTTCGGTCTCCTAATGGGCGCGCTGAGGGCGCAGAGTAACCTGTGCCCCTGCAGTGCCAGGATTGGCTGCAAGGGGCTGCCAGTGGCATTCGACGACTGGTATTGAAATTTCCGTGTGTGGTCTTACCACATCAAGAGTATAGTGACTCTCATTATGAGGACCTACATCTGTGTTTGACTTAATGCCATTAACTGGCTTATAGAAATGCTTTGGAGCAGGCGGAAAACAAGCATTATTGCACCCAATTTCTTTTTTTCTAAAGTTATCATCCAATTCAGCCTAGAAGCTCCAAAAGGTCTTTTGTTTGTAGTTTAGGCACCATAAGTCTTTTCATTCGGTCACTCAATTGCTTCTGTTGCATTTTAATGAAAAGTACTAAAGCCTGTTGATGTTTAGTGAATTTTCAGTGAGGGATTTTACTTTAGGGCGCCATTTGGAAATAACTCTGTAAAGTCGAATTTAAGTTAGTGTTTTCAGCTTTCAGTGCAGTTCCATAGATGGGGCTATTTGGGGCTATTCCGGGCATGCAGTTCCAATGAGGGTCTTTAATTAAGCCTATTTTTAGTTTCTTACGTTCTCATGGACTTGATGGTGCTCCGTAGTTTGACATGATTCTATTGAACAGAGCTGGAGAAATGAGGCTCAGCTGGTTAGCTACAAGTGTAGGCCTTTAGTTACTGAACTCCTCAACATGCCTCTCTTTTTCGGATTTACTTACTTTATTTGGAGCCTACATTGTAACTAACTTAGATAATGGAAGACTAGCCTCACCCTTCTCCATCGCCAACAAGAAGGTGTACAAGAGCTAATGAATGAATGAAGTCACTTGTAAAACGCAGCTGTAACCTCACGGAGGTGTAGCCTGGTGCTACTACAGCGATGTATCTCATTCTCATCCTCTGCTCCCGATATTTACTTCCACATTATTTTAATAAGCACCTATATGTCAATGCAGTGACTTCGAGTCTCCGAACAGTGTAATGGGAAAAACCTTTCCACGTGCTCTCCATAGGAACTCAAACTTTTACACCCCACCACTTTCAAATGTCACCAGCCGCCCCTGCCTGAGAGGCTATCCACCAATAGACGCACCGACACAGGCGATCTATTGGCAAAGGGATACTTGCAAATCATAAAACAGTTTCCCACACTCCATAACCAATGCAAAGACGGCATTTCATGCACGTCTTTTTCTTTCTCCCCTCCTCCTACCCACAAAACAGGGAGCCACCACACGGCTGGAGGATTTAACCATAGAAGCATAAACCCAGGGCATTCTTGGGCATGAGGCATGCTGTAACATCATAAAGAGGATCCTGACAGATCTCACTACCTGGGAGGCCTCCCCACTGTTGCCATAATAACCATCCCCGCTAGCACTTATCTATGCCCTCTTGTATAACAGCAAAAAAATTCAAATGAGCCACGAAGCACTAAGGAGTTTAAGGGCACCCCTCCCTAATCAACACACTTGTCACACCCAAGACGGATCTTTTTCCGAAGTTCGCCGAAACCACAAGGATCCCGAACGGTATGTGAAGATTAGGATCATGTTTGGCTAGAACAAGTATCAATATGTTTTTAAACTCCTTTTATGACTGGCATACATCCCTTTGCCCTTTTATATATACATTGTCTCACACTAGTGTCCACACAGCCCTGAGGAAGACCTTTGCTAAAGATCTAAGCCCATCGAGAAGATCGAAACACTTTGGTGTACTTAAAAAGTGGTCAGGGGCCAGATATCCCTAAAAAAAGAAAACGAGGGACACTGTATGGTCAAGAAGAGCATTTATTTCTCTGAGACCTACAAAAGTTAAAGAACCAATGAACCCCGACCACAGAGGGCCACATGGTACCCCTATGACCAACGATCTGAAGGATAATAATATATCCTCAGTGATTTTGACTGTAAAACTTTCACTGTTTATGTCAAACACCTTTTCACAAATGTGGTCATAAAAATAATTGTCTGACTATATATGTTGGACACTTACTTATGTGGACAAGAATAGCATTGCACTAAACCAGTCAAATTACGTATTGTCGAGTAATGGTGAATTGGCTGCATTTGTAGGTTTCTTCATGCTTTTTCTCCATGTGTCATTATTGTGATTTGTTTGTCTTACACTGTACGATAAATACACAGCGTGCTCTGACAAAAAGATCCACAGCAATAAGTCTCACTTTCACAGACCTCTAATTATTTATCGATGTCTGTCAGTATGTATTATGAGATGATCATATCAGCATCAAAAGTATCTAAAAGGGAGGAGTAACAGGGAGAACATCTCAAGTAAATAAGGAGCCTTCAATGGCCAAGAGACACAGAATACTTGCGTGGTCTCATAGATGTAATCGCAAAAATGTGTAACCGGAAGATTTAAATGTTTCACAGTGGGTTCTGCTCTGCAGTGCTGGGATTGGCTGGGCACAGTAAAATCGTCCCCAAAATGAAATGAAGACTCTCTCCCACCAAGTACGATAAACCTTTAGGCTCTTTGGCGGAATCGTAAAATCTCTGGTGCCTGCCCAGACATAACCCCTAATACCCTCAGAACACAGTGACATACCATCATTCCCTCTGTCTGATAGGGTGAACAGATTTTGAAAACCAAAAACCGTGACTGCTGGACATAAAAGTAGGACTAAAGCCTTTAGTCTTACTTCTTTATATGGCCTGTACCGGGTTTTGCATAGCCTTGTAAATATGTATGTGTATATATATATATATATATACACATATACATATATAAGACTTAAATGTGTGTGTGTGTATATACACACACATACAAGCATATCTTTACACATTTACTTAACATTGTCTATGGCAGGACATCCACCCCATGCCCTTCTCCCTGTTGTGTCCTGCGAGACACGTTCTAGTGTCTCGACAGACACAGAGTTAGTAGCGACTCCCCTATGGGAGTGGGCACACTTGCACCCCCACATGCTTTCCTCACAGGTGTCACGAGTGACGTGAGCCTGTCAATAAAAGGGTCCCGGTGCACGTGCTCGAGGCCAGTTGATTAACTACCTACACTCTGTCGCGTCCGTTCTTTAGCAGCATGTGGGCCTAGGTCCAACAATACAACAATGGCGACGAGGCGGGTCTGATTCCGCGTGTTCCCTGGCAGCGAGCTCACTGTTCTCTCATAGGGAGGGGAGCAGCCCCTGTTCAAGGCGCACCTGCTGCCCGTGTGAAAACTACAGAGGGACGACTGGGCCAAACGACGGACACCCCGCGGATGTACTAGTGCACACACACTAAAACCTCTGCAACCGCACAACAACGGAAACAAGCATTTACAATGCAATGGTTTCGCCTTTGAAAAAGTTAAAGCTATTGGCATTGTAAATGACAAAATTTGTATTTATGTATTGGTTTTGAAAACAGATAAATAAATGGCATTGTCATTTACATTGCCATTAGCTTAATCTCTCGCAAATGTGAGACCTATTGTACCCTACGGACGAGCTCAGCAGACAGAAATTACTACCACACACACACCCAGAGCCACACACACACACCCAGAGCCACACACACACACAGAGCCAGCCACACACACCCAGAGCCAGCCACACACACACACCCAGAGCCATACACACACACACACACACCCAGAGCCACACACACATACACCCAGAGCCACACACACATACACCCAGAGCCACACACACATACACCCAGAGCCACACACACACACCCAGAGCCACACACAAACACCCAGAGCCACACACACACACCCAGAGCCACACACACACACACCCAGAGCCACACACACACACCCAGAGCCACACACACACCCACCCACCCAGAGCCACACACACACACACACCCACCCAGAGCCACACACACCCACCCAGAGCCACACACACACACACCCACCCAGAGCCACACACACCCACCCAGAGCCACACACACCCACCCACAGCCACACACGCACTCAGGAGAGCAAGCACAGCGAGGGGGCAGGGAAGCAAGCACAGCGAGGGGGCAGGGAACTAAAAGTAAAATACTAAAAATAAAATATTCCATGTCGCAATTAAAGTTACCATCACCCAGTCAATCAATCAATCATGCCATTTGTATAGTGCACTACTCACCCGGGAGGGTCTCAAGGCGCTTGGGGGGAGGGGTATGCTACTGCTCGAACAGCCAGGTCTTGAGTTGTTTCCTGAAGGCGAGATGGTCCTGGGACAGCCAAAGGTGGATGGGGAGGGAGTTCCAAGTCTTGGCAGCCAGGTAAGAGAAGGATCTTCCTCCGGCGGTGGCTCTTCGGATGCGTGGTACGGCTGCGAGGCTGGTGGACCGTAGCTGGCGGGTGGGCGTGAAGAAGGACAGGCGGTCGTTGAGGTACTTGGGGCCCAGGTCGTGGAGAGACTTGTGTGCGTGGGTGAGGAGCCGGAACGTGATCCTCTTGTCGACGGGGAGCCAGTGCAGGTTCCTCAGGTGGCTGCGTCGGGGGACATCCAGGATGAGTCGGGCGGAGGCATTCTGGATGCGCTGGAGTCTTTTCTGTAGCTTGGCTGTGGTTCCGGCGTAGAGGGCGTTTCCGTAGTCCAGTCGGCTGGTGACGAGTGCCTGGGTGACAGTCTTCCTGGTCTCGGTCGGGATCCAGCGGAAGATCTTTCGAAGCATACGCAGGGTGTTGAAGCACGATGAGGAGACGGCGTTGACTTGTCTGGTCATCGAGAGGGAGGGGTCCAGGATGAAGCCCAGGTTGCGTGCGTGGTCGGTTGGCTTGGGTGCGGTGCCCAGGGCTGGGGGCCACCAGGAGTCGTCCCAGGCGGAGGGCGAAGATCCCAGGATGAGGACTTCCGTCTTGTCCGAGTTCAGTTTCAGGCGGCTGTCCTTCATCCACTCGTCGGCGTAAGAGATGATGTTGAGGTTGTGCTGGCGTGCGATGGCTGCAAGAGGTTTCATGTAGATGTTGAAGAGGGTGGGACTGAGTAAAGATTCTTGCGGGACGCCGCAGATGACTTTGGTGGTCTCGGAGCGAAACGGGGGGGAGGCAGACTCTTTGTGTTCTTCCGGCGAGGAACGAGATGATCCACTCCAGTGCCTTCTCTTGGATATCGATGTTGCTGAGGCGCTGGACTAGGGTGCGGTGGCAGACCGTGTCGAACGCAGCGGAGAGGTCCAGGAGGATGAGGGCCACTGTTTCCCCCTTGTCGAGCAGGGTCCGGATGTCGTCGGTGGCTGCGATTAGGGCGGTCTCGGTGCTGTGGTTGGCTCTGAAGCCGGACTGTGAGGGGTCGAGGGATCCGTTCGTCTCGAGGAAGGTGGTCAGCTGTCTGTTGACGATCTTCTCGATGACTTTAGCAGGAAAAGGGAGGAGCGAGATGGGGCGGAAGTTTTTGAGATCGGTGGGTCCGCTGTAGGTTTCTTCAGGAGGGCGCTGATCTCGGCGTGCTTCCAGCTCTCCGGGAAGGTGGCGGTGTTGAAGGAGGCGTTGATGATGTTCCGGAGTTGGGGTGCGATGGTGGAGTCGGCCTTGTTGAGGACGTGGTGTGGGCAGGGGTCGGTCGGTGATCCGGAGTGGATGGTGTTCATCGTGCGGGCTGGGTCTTCGGTGGTCACCGTGGTCCAGGTGCGAAGGGTGGCGGTGGGGGGCATTGGTTCGACAGTTGGGTGCGTGGGTGGGGCGCCGAAGCTGTTGTGGATGTCGGCGATCTTGCGGTGGAAGAACGAGGCGAGGGAGTCGCAGAGGTCTTGTGACGGAGTGATGTCGTTGGTGCCGGTGCTGGGGTTGGAGAACTCCTTGACGATAGTGAAGAGCTCTTTGCTGTCGTGGGCATTGTTGTCCAGTCGTTCCTTCAGGGATTTCTTCTTGGTGGTGCGGATGAGTTGGTGGTGCTTGCGGGTAGCGTGTTTGAGGGCGGTCATGTTGTCGGTGGTCCGGTCGAGGAGCCAGGCTTTCTCGAGGGTGCGGCAGGTCTTCTTGGAGTCCTTGAGGTCGTCGGTGAACCAGGATGCCTTCTTGCTTCTGGGTCTGCTGGGAGGGTTCTTTAGTGGCGCGAGGTCGTCGGCGCAGGCGGTCAGCCACTGTGTGAAGTTGCGGGCTGCTTCGTTGGGGTCCGTTGTGTTGGCGGGTGGGCTCTGGCTGAGGGAGGTGGTGAGCTGGTCTGCGGTGATCTTGCTCCAATTCCTGTGAGGTACCTGTTGCGGGTGGTGGTGGGTCGTGGATCTTTTGAAGCTGAAGTGGACTGGTTAATGACTGTAAAAACATCATCATCACCTATGTACCGAAGGGAGGAGTAAAGAACCTCAGGATGCCCTTCAGTGTAAAAGTCTTCATTGGCTTAGGGTGCAGGTGGGCCTTACTTGTGTTTGAGCCCGCAGGCTCTAAAGCAACTATGCCCAGATGTGGGAGTCCCTTCTCGGGGGACTCGGTACCAACCATGCCCAGGTGGAGCCCTTGTGGGCTTTAAATCAGAAATGCCCCTGGGAGCCTCTCAGGCTCTCACTCAATTATGCCCCTTGAGCCTCTCGTGGGCTCTCGCAACAAATGTGGGCCAGGAGCCTCTTGGGCTCGGTAATAAAAATGCCCCCCGGGACCCTCGTGGGTCCGGCACAAATGCTTCTGCTCGTTGGAGTCCCGCTCACGCTAGAGTCCCCCGCCTGGGGACCCGAAGAAACAACTGGGGTGCTGAGCCTCTCGGGCTCTAGAAACAAGAATGCCCCGCAACCGTGGGAGCGTCCCGCTATCGAGTGGGGCCGCTCAGGGTGAAGGCACCGGCGGAGTGCCACTTCACTCCCTTTCCCCCTCAGCCGGCTTCGACTCACCGGCTTCCGTGGGGAATCCTCTCTCCTTGCTCCGGTCCCGCTCCGATCAGGTCACTCTGCTGCCGGCATGCGGGACTCTCTGGCTGCCGGTCTGCTTCCTTCGCCGGCCTCTCACTGGGGCCCTCCTCTCGCTGGGGGAGCCTCGGGGAGAGACGCTGGCTACACTCCGGTGGTGGAGGAGCGCGGGGTAGGCTCCCGTGGACTTCCTGCCTTTCTCTTGGCCAATAGCTTCCTCCCAGCCGAGGGAAGCGGAAATGGAGCCTGCGAGGCTCTTCTCTCTGTCCCGGCCGGCCCCGCCCACCGTCAGGCGCGGCGCTGGCTTCAGCTCTTTTCCTCGTCCTTCGTGGGGCAATCGCAGCACACATTTTTGCACTTACCTGATGACAAAAGATCAGCGAGAAGGCATCGGACTGGGAGGGGGTGGAAGGAACGGGAAGGAACGGGGAGAAATGCCGCGGCTGCGTGTCCTCGGCTCTGGCAGGGCAGGGAGAGGCTGCAGGAGGTTCCTGACGAGAAAGGAGCATTACGTGAACCCACCCGCTCGCCCTAGCTCCTAGAAAAAATGGCGGCCGCAAACATCCTGGGGAAAAAAAAAAGACAACATCCACCGCCGCAATGACGGCAACAAAGGGCCGTAGAGGGAAAAAAATTGCCAGAACGCCCACGAATCGCCTCGGACAATGACAGACAGATCTCTCTTCCAATGGCTAGCCTCCATTTATGGAGCTAGCCAATAGAAGAGAGAGGCGGGGAAAAGCCAACAACTGTTCTAACATAAGATTTCGCCTGCGCGAACGCTGCTGCGCAGCGGATCGCCAGGCGAAACCTAAAAAGTAGGTGAAGAGATGCAGTCAGCGCGGAACCAGCAGAGCTTCACTGCAGTAGATTGAGACTGCAAGCAACCCAGGTATGAGGGGCAGAAGCGGTCCGGTCACAACCCCTGGGACACATACCACAAATAAGGTGTAAGCGGAGCGGGACCGCATCACGCTAAGGAGGCCGGCACCGTCATCCCAGGCCCAGCGATCCCTGGTAACCCCCTGTGACGTAGAGAAGGAGCTCTCCCAGCGGCGAGGGTGGTGCAAGGAGCAGTGTTCACCAGGGAAGGGCGCACTAGTTGTAAGCGCTCGTAGCATACCGCTACTGTCCTCCGCCCCTGCTGAGAGAAAGGAAGACTCACAAGTGTCTGCAGCCCCTGCTGTACCTGACAAGCTGCTCCATCAGGTGAGGGTGTATATGAAGCTGCACCTGCATGGCGAACGATAGATAGACTGTTTCGGCTGTGAAGAAGAGGGGACTCGCCCACAGCGCCACCTAGTGGTTGCCTGAGTGCACCACAGTTCAATGTGCACAACACAAGAGGCAGCAAGGGAATACGGTCAAGAGCCAATATATGCACAAGAATGGTGAAATGCTGTCACATGAAAGGAGCCGCCTTACCACCCCAACAAAGTGAATCCCTGCACCTGCATCCTCAGCATTGTCCCCCAATATGCCGGCCTGAGCCCCAGGGGAACTAGCAAAGCTGAGTGCCCTGTGCTCCCAGCAGCAACGAGCCAAGTTGGCACCCCATTGGTAAGAAAGGAGGAGCACCTGGTCAAAGAGGCAGAAGTGTGCATGGCATACCGCTGCAGCCCCCACATGCCCGAGCGCCCTGCACTCCTGCAAATAGTGCAGTACAGACAGCGGAACAGAGACTTGACCCAATGTACATTACACCACTCTCCTGCGTCAGGCCCCAGATCTGAGCAGCAACATCAAGACACCGAAGGCGCTTCATTTTGCTTACTGATACTCCTAGCATTCTATGGCACAGCACCCGTAGAAGCTGCGAAGCCCGCAGCATGAGGAAAGCGCCTCTGAAAGCATCCACAGTGCCACCTGGTGGCCACAGTGCCACACCGCACTCGGAGCTCCCACACAATGAAAAGGCAGAAGGAGGCCGAGAGACTCCCAGCGAGGACTGGTGCTGAGTACAACACATGCCCCAATGGTGAATGGACATCACCGCAAGATAGAAAATGGGTGCGCAAGGCACCAGAAGAGGATACCCATAACAAACGAAGAGCACAAAGTCAGAGGTGCACAAAAGAATGTACCAGCAAACCTGACAGCAAGGGCAGGTGCCCGAGAGAGAGGGAGACCCCTCCACAGACAAGAAGCACTGCTGGAGTCAGCGCGGAGATCCTACACATCTCCACAGCAGCAACGAAGCCCGGAAGGAGCCAAACACAGCTCAGTGTCCTCCCTCACACTGCCTCAAGAAGGAGTCATCAGTGACCCAAGACAGTCAAAGAAGAGAGTCGCACACCACAAGTGGCCAGCCACCATCACAGCTCCCTACTGCTTGTGAAAGTCATTCCCAGAAGAGGGAACACCCGGAGTAGGAGCTTCATGAAGCTTCCTGAAGAAGGAGCACCCGAAGTGAGTGGCTGCTCACCACGCAGCCACAAAGAGCGACAGAAGTCTCGCCTGCATGGTCCAGAGACCATTGAAGTTAATACGCCCTGTTGTGACATGGTGCATCTCACTGCTCCCGGAGAAGAAGCAACTAAGGGTGACAATCCTGTCACCTGGAAGAGCCAGACAAACATAGGTGTGCCCAGGAAACAAGAGGAGAAGCACGAGGACTCGTAGCGCCACAAGCCAAGAGCACACCCAGAGATACCAGACAGCCACCAAGGCGGACCGACGTCTCTGGCGACAGCCCCAAGGGAGAACAGAACATAAGCTGCAGCAAGCGCAAACCGTGTTGCTCCCAACGCTTCACAATGTAACCGTCCAGCCCTAGTGTCGGCAGTAGAAGTAGGATGGCGACCCTGCTCTTGTCCGCAAATGCCAGAGGCGAAAGAACAGATTCTGAAGAGGCAGAGACATGCAGCTACGATGTCCCTCCAGAAACCTCCTGTCCTAGCTGATCATCGCCACCTGTCGTCCAGGCCCAATGGCAGCTACATCATGAGTGTCATGTGCATGACACCGCGCTCAGCAAGAAACGTGGAAGTGTGACCGAAGGGTCTACACCAAGAATCGAACAACCGACTGAGGTCAGAAGGGGAAGTCGTGAGTGGCCGGGCCGGACGATGAAGAGAACCCGAGCTACAAAATGAGCGAGTCCTGGCACAGAGAGGGAAGAGGGTGATAACCCGAGAAGCAACTGGTAACCACACAGCGGGAGTCTGAGAATAAGCCGTACAGCCTGCGCGAACCAAGTCTTAAGCCTCACGTTTCTCAGTGTGTCTATAACTCCCCTGTCATTGACGGCCCAAGAAGTCCAAGCGCACGAATGCAAGTACCTCCCCCAATGGACATGGAGGTACCTGCCCACTCCCTGCCTCAGATGATCGACTCCAGACTAAACGCCTGCAACCATTAAGGCTAGTCATCACCTGCCATCGTCCAGATTCACCACATGGATGGCAAGCAATGCCATCATGCCAGTCTTCAACAAGTGCATCAACCGACACCATCTCGAATGCAAATGGATTGGAGTTCTACACTGTTGCCAAACGTGCTCACAAGCAAAGCCCTGCGGTGTTGGGAGCATGCCCTGACCAAGACCCACACACCCTTGAGGTTTGTGCGAGCGACTGGGTACCGCCTCCCCGGTGGTCCTGCAGCTGCCCCTAGTCGGCACCCACGCAGCCCCAGCGCAGCCTACAAGCAGTCCCGCACACCTGACAAAGGGCACCCCCAGGCGGGAGATTTGGAAGAGACATTGCCCCACTAATAGGTCACTGGATACAGCAACATAGTCTAACAGAGACTTCAGCTGATCCTGCAACACTGTTGTGAACTTTCACCATGGACTCCAATCATGATCTAGACATACCCAGTTAATGAACTGTCGTTACCCACCACATACCATCCTCAAGGTCAGCGAAAGGAAGCCACCTGGGACCAAAGGACATGTTTCCACCTGCATGTTACTAGAGTGCAGCTGACATCTCCAAGCAAGCGTTTGTGGCCTGAATCACTCAGGTTAAATCACAGCTTTCCAAACTTTTCATGTTGGTGACACACTTTTTGGAGATTCATCATTTTGGGACACAGTAAGGCAGTGTAGCGATCGTAGCGAGCGAGCCCGAACCACCTAAGGAGGGGTTCGGGGGGTTCTCACTCACTCTGTCTGTCTCCCTCTCTCTCTCTAACCGTCTCGCTCTGTCTCCCTCCCCTCTCTCTCCCTCTGTCTCCCTCCCTCTCTCTCCCTCTGTCTGTCTCCTTCTGTTTCCATCAGTGTCCCTCTGCATGTCTACCTCCCTCTGTCTCTCTCTGTCTGGCTCCCTCTGGCTCGTTCCCTGTCGCCCTCCTCCCTCTGTCTGTCTCCCTCTATCTCACGCTCTCTGTCTCCCTCTCACTGTCTCCCTCTTACTGTCTCCCTCTCTCTGTCTCCCTCTGTTTTCTTCACTCTGTCTCCCTCCCTCTGTCTCCGTTCCTCTGTCTCCCTCTCCCTGTCTCTCTCCCTCTGTCTCCCTCTCTGTCTCCCTCTCTCCCCCTCTGTCTCCCTCTCCCTCTCTCCCTCTGTCTCCCTTTCTCCCTCTATCTCCCTCTCTCTCTGTCTCCCCCCTCTGTCTGTCTCCCTCTCCTTCCCTCTGTCTCCCCCTGACTGTCTCCAACTGTCTCCCTCCCTCTGTCTGTCTCCCTCTGTCTATTCCAGACAGTAGACGGAAGGGGTATGTCGGTTAGATGGGCACATGGCAACGCATTTCTTTAGAGGGCAAAATATGTTTGTTAAGAATAAAATAAAATAAAAAATTGACCCGGTGGGGAAGGAGGACACTGAGAGTTCTACTAAAAAGCTAACAATATTTGTTAAAAAAAAAAACATTTATTTCCGCTTCCTGTAGAATATATGGTCGGAATTCTTAAGAATAAAATAAAATAAGAAATTGACCCGGTAGGGAAGGAGGACATGGAGAGTTCTACTAAAAAGCTAACAATATTTGTTAAAAAAGAATTTTATTTTCGCTTCCGCAGATTATATGGTCGGAATTCTTTTTCTTTTCCATACACAGAGCAGACATAAGCTTTGCACACAGACGAGCTGATTGCCTGCCCTGCTGTGTAGAAAGCCTGGCACTTTGCACTCTAACAGCGTTTTGTATTTAAATTTCTCGAATTTCACAGAAAGTATTTGAATGACTCACTATCCCCCACATGCCAGCTCTGTATCTCATCGGCGTGGGGGGGGGAGGGTGTGATGTTTTATCAGACAATCGGCTGTTTTCAACAGAGACCAGGGTAGAGTGGGTGAGTAACGTCGCCGGCAGAGGCCTTAAAGCACAGCTTAATGCCTCCTAATTAGCAGCAGCTAAGTGCCCATTAATACTGGTGTCATCCCGTGACACACCCACCCTTTGCAGGCGACACAGTACTGTGTCGGGACACACAATTTGGAAAGCTCTGGGTTAAATGATGAGTGCCCACCGAGATCGTCCTGCTACAGATGGAGTCACCAGTCCTGGTCTGCTGTCTTCCGAATGCCTGACCCGAGAAGCTGATGTACCCGGATTGTTGTTTATCCCTACAGGTTGGAGTAGGGAGCCTTTGTTTTTATTAAAATTTGGGAGGAATGTTGTGTCCTGCAAGACACTTTCTAGTGTCTCTTTTAAAAAAAAATGTTGTCCTCATATACGCCACCAGAAGATATCGACTCTAGATGGGATCGCTCTGGGCCACTGGCACTAACCGTCTTGGATTCCGCCCCTGGAGTAAGTGCTCGGCCTACAAAGGTCACCCAGAGGTAGGCTGTCTCCTTGTCCAACTCCCGTTAGCGTTCTTATACCTAATACCCCGGGAGGACCGGACCACAAACCTCTGGCATAATCATAGGACTTGTTATTTTCAGACCATTCTTTCAGTCTTGACCAAACCTTAATGGCGCCCTCTCAACCACACATCATATCTGATTGACTGATAGCCATAATATTCCTTAAACAGTCAGCAAATCTTGGGGGGGCCTCGGACTTCCATTCTCTGCAAATCTCCCTCCTTGCGATAACAATGACATAGAACTGGAACTGTGAGGCACTATCTCTGATACTATACCCATGTGAGAGACCAAAAAGAATCAGTCTAGAACAACAGATAACCGGTGTTAATAGTACCTCCTCTAGAAAGCTGCACACCATCCTCCAGTAAGTTGTAATTTCTGGGCAGTCCACAAACATGTGTAAATCATCAGCAGCTGGGTATTTGCATCTTGGACAGCAATATAAATCCTCTGAGATTTTAGACAACTTAGCAGGAGTCCAGTATACCCTATAGGCCGTGAACAAATGGTTCCTTCTAAGGTTAGCTGGCTTTATAATCTTTTGTGAGATAGTGAATGCGTCCATCCAAACCTTTAGCATCTCCTCTGGATTTTCAATTAAGAGATTATCCCAGAGTTTCACGATTTCAGACTCTAGACAATCCTTTGCCCCCACTAACGAATTGTACCAAAGTGCGATCTCCCCCTTCCATCCTTTCCCTCTGTTGATTGAATCTAGAATCTGGGTCTCCTCCTCGGTCCCCCAACATTGTCTTCCCCACTGTAGTAACGTAAGACACGGTCTAGTGTCTCACTTTCATTATACCAGCACACCTAACACCCACCCACCACCAGGCGTCATAGGTCAGATGACCCTGGCCAATAAAAGGGGCTGAGCGCACGTGCTCAGGGCCCATTGCCTATCCCCAGCCACTGTGTCTGTGTCTGATTGCGTGATTGTTCACTAGAGCATAATGAGGGCCTAGCGCCCCTTACCAAACCCTACAATGGCGACGAGGCGGAGCTGTGCCCAGCGTGCCAAAGCCACCTGAAAACATCATGGGGAAAGGGGAGAGAGCTGCAGGACGACGTTGCCACCCCTCCCTCGCAGAATCGGCGCCGGACGCCGAGAGGCCTACAGGGCGTGTGTGAAGCCCCGGACCTGCGGCGAGATGAGGAGGTGACCGGGAGCCTACCCCGTGCCCAGCGTGAGCCCCCCTGCGTGGAGTGAAGAGGAGCGACCGACCGGAGCCCACCCGCGTCGGCCGCAACACAGTGACTCCACACAGTGCCCCACCGGTGAAGAGCGGACCGACCAGGGCCCACCCGCGTCGGCCGCCAGTAAAGTGAAGCCCGAGTGGCCCGTGGGCCGGAGGTGAGCCCAGGCGCTGGGAGATACCTGGAGGGACGCGCAAGCCAGAAGCGACCCCCCTCATGAAGTCATGTAAAGCGGTGCCCACCCGCGTTGAGGAGGAGAAGGTGAGCCTGCGGCGAGAGGCATGGAGCGCAAGCCGCTTCCTACTTTCCCGCCCCAGGGACAGAAGCAATCGTGTCCCGAACTGAGTCAGCGCCAGCCCTTCTCCACCCCGCGCAGCGCGTGGAATTGAGAGGCTGCTGCGGGGGCGGGGAGAGCGAGGACCGGACAGCTTGCGGCCCGTGGCCGATCAGAGCGCCGCTGAAGCGAGGATGTCAGACATCCGGAGGGGAAGCAGTGCCCATCCCCCACCCTGCGGTTTAGAGGACACCCGACCCGCCCGCAATGGGGGCAGCGAGAGAGCGGCAGGAGCGGCCGCGAGAGTAAAGTCGCAGCAATGAAAGGCCTGCAGCGTGTGGAGAGCTGCCAGGCGTGAATGCACTAAGCGGAGCCCACCCGCAGCAAAAGTGAACAGTGTGCGCCCAGCGAGTAGAAGTACATTCAGGCGGCGGCGGGACCTGCGACATTACGAGAGGCAGCCGCAAAAGAACTGTTTGTTCTCCCCCCCCACCCGTCAAGCACCGAATGTGCATCGACCCCCTGAACATCTGGGGATAAAATGAACAATAATGGACCTACCGGGAATTCAGTGGCAGCGCGGCCGTCTGATGATGTGCCCCGCCCATGGGGTAATGACTGCAAGACCGTCAGGAGTCCTGGGACAGAACCGACAGGCAGGGGTCACCAGCAAACGAGAATCCCTGAGAGCCAGCACGAAGATCCCCAGCAGGTACAAAGCTGCCGGGGCATCGGAAATGAATAAACACTGCCACCCAGTGGCCAGCAGGCAACACTGCAGCCAACAGGACAAACAAGCATTGCACAAGCCCAGGAAAGGACAGCAGCAGCACGAGAGACAGCTGACACGCCAGGAGCACAAGGACACTACACAGTTACCCGGACTAGCACAGCACGGCGATGCGCAGGACGGCGCAAGGAGTGAAGAAACTCCCAGCACCAGGAGAAGGACGACGGAGCAGTAGCGCAGTCCACCAGAAGCACTGAAGCCACACGGATGGAAAGCACGGTGATGCCTAGTGGCCACAGGCTGTCACCGCTGCCGGAAGAAAGTAAAGGAGCACCACCACACGAAGGTATAGTGGTTCCAAGACTCCCCACCAGGCAAGTGTGACACAGTGAGGAAGCGCGACGACCGCCAACACTGTTCCAGAGTCCCAGAAGGAAAGCAAGCACACCCGTGAGGTAACGGGAGCGACTTGAACACGAAAAAGCGAGAAGGAGCGGTGACGTAACCCTCCGCACCCAATGAAGCACATGAAGAGCACGGACAAAAGCGTGACAACGCTACAGCACCGGAACGGAGCAAACGGCGATCAAACAGAAGACAGCGAAGCGTGAGGACTCACGCAGAAGGGAAAGCCGACCACTCAGTCTGGTCGCGAAGGAGAACAAGAAGCCGGCCACCCAGACGGCTGCACCAAAAGCCGACTACTCAGTCTGGTCGCAAAGCAGAAGGTAAAGCCGACCAACCAGATGGTCGCACGAAGAACCCGGACGGCCACAGGACGTGACGCACCCAAGAAGCCGGCCAGCCACATGGCCGCACCAAAAGCCGACCCACCGGGGGTCACGAAAGAATGTGACCAAAGCAAGTGTCAACAAACAGTGACATAGCAAGTGTTCCAGCAAGAGAACCGAAGATGGCCTGCCAGCATCGGCAGCAGAGTGGACCGGCAAGAGGTCCCAGAAGTTCGAACACCAAGACACAGTCCACGAACATGGACAAGCGAACTTCAACAACCACAATTCAACATTCAAGTCTAAAGAGAAGATCGCAACGACTGGTCCAGTCACAGACGAGAAGGAGACAGTGTCCGAGAACCAGGACAAGACCAGGGCGAAACAGGCGGAGTGCACGCTGCCTGGAGAAGTCTGGTCAGGAATATGAAGACAGCAAGATGACCAGACCGCGTTGCGAAAAGAAAGATGGAGAAGGAGTGGCACGACGCCACAAAAGGAAAAGGAGAAGATGTCTGAGTGGCACGTTTGCCACCACAGAAGAAAAGAAAGGAGAAGAGGTCTGAGTGGCGCGTCTGCCACCACCAAAGAGAAGAAAGGAGAAGAGGTCTGAGTGGCATGTCTGCCACCACCAAAGAGAAGAAAGGAGACAAGGTCTGAGCAGCACGACGACAGGAAGACAAGAGAAAGGAGCAGAGCAAAGAGGAGTGTGGACCAAGACACTACAACACACCAGAAGGGGAAACACCGAGGAGAACGTGAGAGGTGCACAACAGTCCACACGCACGACCAGGACACATACACCACTGGAAGTAAGCATCCACGTGCGAACCCGAAGGTCACCCAGGTATGACAGAAGCAAGCAGGCCGGTCTGTTGGCAACAACCACCTCTGGGATGGAACAGACACAGGGCCGCGGAAATCCAGGGGCAGAGGCCTCAGGGACACCGGTGGCAGCGGATCCCACAACGAGAGACGGACTGTTGTAGCTCGCGCTGAAGATCCTGGGGGACCGAAGGTCGCACAAGACGGAACCAGTGCCAACAACACCCTTTCAGGTGGAGCTTCGGACACGGAGAAGGGACCGTAGCGACATCCTTCAACACATTGGAGCGGCAAGGCGGCATGTCCTCCGGTCCAGTGGAAGCCTGGCAGAAAAGGGCCTCCGGGTCGTTCAGTGAGAGGGGACACCCACGAGAGAGGGGTATCCGTGAGAGGGATAACCTGCAGCTGAAGATCCCGTCAAGGACAGACACCAGTTTTGAACCGAACACCTTGACCAGGACGGTCCAGCGGAAAGCAAAACACTCGGGACCTGCAATTCCTACCTCTACATGTTCACAGGACGTGAAACAGAGCGAGAGAGACTGTACATCCCACTTACAAGCTGCAAGTCTGCCAAGGGAAGAAGAGACACCATTGCCAGCAATTGACGTGACCAGCAGTGGAGAAGACTACGTGGGAGTCGTCGTGATTGAGTTATGGGTTTTGTGTGAACTCTATTCTTTCCCACAGGTTGGACTTTAGTTAGTGTAATTTTATTAACTAAGGTTGGGAGGGATGTAGTAACGTAAGACACGGTCTAGTGTCTCACTTTCATTGTACCAGCACACCTAACACCCACCCACCACCAGGCGTCATAGGTCAGATGACCCTGGCCAATAAAAGGGGCTGAGCGCACGTGCTCAGGGCCCATTGCCTATCCCCAGCCACTGTGTCCGTGTCTGATTGCGTGATTGTTCACTAGAGCACTAGACCCTACACCCACCATGATGACAATTGGTAAAATTTAAATCTTGTGAGGGACCCCCCAGTTAGATTTGATAGTGATTCCCAATCCAAAAGTTGGGAATTCTTACTGAGGTCACCCCACTTTCTAGTGTCTCGACAGACACAGAGTTAGTAGCCACTCCCCTATGGGAGTGGGCACACTTGCACCCCCACCCGCATCCCTCACAGGCGTCACGAGTGACGTGAGCCTGTCAATGAAGGGGCCTGGGTGCTCGTGCTTGTGGCCAGTTGATTAACCACCTGCACTGTGTCGACGTCCGTCCTTTAGCAGCATGTGGGCCTAGGGCCCACAATACAAACACTGCCCACTCCGAACTCCTCCTATGCTGCCTGACGGAAACTAAATACATTTCTTTTTTTCCCCTAAGACCCTGTGTAAGGAGAGCATGCCTTCCAATTCTACTTAAAATTGCTATTACCTGACATTTGTCCCAAAAACCGAGACATTTATGCAAAATGAAGAAATGTGGGACTGTCAGGGGAAATCCAGGATGTCTCGTCACCCTACTGACTGATGAAATATGCGCATTCTAACCTATGTCATCAGGCAGATGGGAGCTCAAATTTATTTATTTATTTATGCAGTTTTATATAGCGCGGACTTTACCCGAAGGCGTCAGTCAGAGCGCTTCACAAAAGGAACAGAAATGGAACATAATGAGAAACCTTACAAAAGCATACGTTACAAAAATAATAGTGACATTTGTGATCAAACAATATACATGAGGTATTAAAAATTGTGAGCAACCAAAAATACATGAGGTAGTAAAGATAATAATGACAATTGTGAGCAAACAGAATACATGAGGTAGTAAAAATTGTGAGCAACCAAAAATACATGAGGTAGTAAAGGTAATAGGATCAAATCAAAAGGATGTATACCCCCGCATAATACACATCCTAACTTTATAAATGCTTAATGTCACGCTATTTATATCGCTTTCTGTACGGGGCGCGCCCTGTGTCAGAGGCACGGGACCCAGCAGGAAGGAGTGCCTGCACCGCCTCTCTGCGGCCGCGCTACGTGCACAGCAACAACATCCTCATGGCAGAAACCCTTCCGCCCGGCATGGCAGTACCACAGCGAGCTCCGAGCGGGGGGCGTCGCCTCAGTCAACACATGCACGGCCTTCAACCATAGAACCACCGCCAGTCCATAATCGAGCTCCCTTGTCAACACTTCGTACGTGACATGCGAGGGAGGGAACTAGAAAGGCCTCGTCCCATCCTATACGCCGTGGCAATGGAATAATGGTTCCGCCCTAAACCGAGGACGTGCAGAAACGAACGCGCCGCAACTCCAGCAGAAACTCCATCCCTTCAACACCAACCTCGCTTCCTGGCAAGCCACGCCTCTCGGCTGATGCCATACGTCGCCATATCGAGAGGGCATGGCCTAGGCCGTCGCTCCGCACTCTGATTGGGTATTATAGCTACTTCTTATTAATTAATAGTTTGGGAGGTGTGGCGCGGGGTTGGTTGCGCGATAGGCATGTGATGCGGTCAGGTTTCTGTTTCTGGGACAAGAAGTGAGACAAGTTCAAGGCTGGGATGGACCTGATTGAACACTTTAAAATTGTCACCGCCTGGAAAGGAGCCTGAGAAAGAGAGGTTACCAACCAGCAGCTGCAGGTAAGTGAGCTAAATATGAAAAAGCACGGGTCCTTCTCTGTAAGAAAAATATGTAGAACCCATCGTTCTTAAACGTCGAAAACCCTTTATGGTACTAAAAAAATGACAGTGTTAAAATCCTAAATCCTCTGAAATTAGCATATAGAATAATATCAACAAGTTTCCCTTTCCGTATAGATAGAGATATTGCATTTAGAGTTTTCCCTACCTCTGACGCGTTGAATGCCAATCTCAGTATTCGAAAACACTCGTGGTATAAAACCTACCCCCTCCTCCGCATGCCTTAAGAAAGGGGAACCATGCCTTCCATTAACCGGATAACATTTAGATACCCTGGTCGGGAAAATACATGGGAATCTCCAACTACACAATTTCACTCCTATGATCTCCGACATTGTTTTCATAGTTTTGACTGACTTTGTAATCATTCGCTTGTCTTGGCTGTGCTATATTTTAATGTATGTCATAGTAATGTTTTTTTGCAGAACGTATAGACAAACCAATGTTGCAAGCATTCAATTTATGTTTATTTGAGCTCAGTAGCGTAGCAAGGAGCCCTGGCCACCCCCCTGGTGCAAGCACGGAAAATGACCCCCTTGCTGTTAGAGTAGTAAAATACAGCAATTATCAGGATTCATTGGAGCCCCTCGGTGCCCCGGTGCCACTGCACCTGCTGCACCAATGGTGGCTACGCCCCTGGTTACGCTTAGCGCTAGCTGCCGCATTGATGCTTGTGGTCCGGTATTCCGTATTTCTTTAATAAATCTAGTTCCTTTGTATGCTCTGGATTTTTAAACTGTCCATTTTAAATGAACTCTCCATCGATACATTGAAATTGACGAGCGGAGTCGAGAGATCTCCAGTGCGATGAGCGCAACATTGCATGCTCCTAACCGACCCCCTTTTGCTGTACCTCAAATATCGCGCCTTAATTCTCCCGCCCCTCTTGCTGCTGTGAATGCTTCGAGTGCACTTCCTGAATGGAGTTCTCACAGCACCTCCCTTTTCCGTGTAAGGTCATGACAAGTTTGTGACTAGTTCCAGAACGGCAATGGAATCCCCCGCCCCCGAAACCCCCCACGCCTCCCACCAGTTGAAATGGAGCAGGTTTATTTGTAGCTGGTAGATGACCTACATACTGAGTTTGTCAGCAGAACTGTTTTACTGCCACCAGTGTGCCAGCTAATGCTTTCTAGTTTCTAATCGGGGATTGGGCATGGTTTTCGACTGGTATGAAGGATTATGGTGGGCGTGGTAGGTCCTGAGAGGAATATTGTGTGTGCGTGGAGGTGGTGAGGGGGCGAGGTTGGGGGAATGGATGGATGTCCAGCGAGGGAGCAGAGGGCACTTCTATGGTGTAGGAAGGGGTCTGGCATGACAGTTTGGTGGCGTTTCTTGAGGATGGAGATTAGGCACGGCTTGATGGGTAGTACTGTGTAGGAACTCCGGAGCGGGTCATTGGTGTCGGCGTGGGAAGGCTGGGTTTGCCATGACAGTAATGTCTAGCGGGGCAGCGGATGGGTTTACACTGCAATGATTTTCAATGGGCGTGCGAGAGTTTTGGTCGGAGTCCCTGCCGGATCTAGGCATGGATTGGCCGGAGTATACACTGCATGACTTGCCGGAATGATTGCGCATGAACTCTCATGTAAGAGCTGTGTGCGAATTGTTTGTGCAGGTACTCTTGTTACAACGGTGCCATGGACCCCAATGCAAGCACGAACCCCCTCCAGCCAGGATCGCTGGTTTGGTACTAAACTCTTTAATCCCACGCCCCTGTTGCACCAGATAGGGAACCCAGACATGAGGACGGATTGGGGGTTGTGTGTGGTTTTATTTTGTCAGGGGTGGTGGCTACGTGTAACATATCTGAGGAGATAGTTTATTTTTTTTAGTGGCTACTGCGTGCAGATTTTTGGGGGACTATGGAGTGTGTGGAAGTATAAGTCTAGACTAGAGTGAAACTGATAGAGGGGTCGTAGCAGCAAAGAGGGTGAGTTTCAGTTGGAGGTGGGCGAGGCCTTCCCTGTTGATCAGTCGTGTGCCTGCTGCGTTGGCAGAGGCCTGCAGATTTCTTTTTGTGGGCTTTGGATGGGTTTAACTGTAGTGTGCTTTAGATGAGAACTGATGCACCCCAAAATTCTGTCGTAAATATAAAAAAATGAGTTCATGACGCCAGTTGTATTGAAATCTGTGTACAGTGTGATTGTATTGAAGGCACAGACATGGTATAGTTTCACTCATACTTCTCTCTTGTGTTTCAGACGGAGCACGTCCCCTGGCCGTAGTGTCCACTGGCCTATCTCCAGGAGCAGGTGAGCCACTGCCTAATGCACATTGCGTTGTGTCTGACATTCCACTGTGCGTGTGACAGCGGCTAACCTGCTTTTCGGATCCCACTGGAACCGCCATCGCAAGTCTCCAGGAGAACCAACAGGAGAAAGTATTTTCTAAATATCACATCACTGTTGCAGCATGATGACTCTGATGACTCTGTAAAGCAAAACTATTGCAACAATCTGACTGGACTGAAATATATTTGTAAAAATGAAACTAAATGAAAATGCAGCCCAGTAGTTAAGGGTGGAGGAACCTCATGCTCTTATTGTAGATGGGAGTACGTGGTCTGATTTTGATGCAATGGAATGAGGAAGCTAGAGCAGGAGAACCAGCATGACGGGGTTACCAGGAACTTGTTACTCAGCTTGCGGTCTGTAGGTGTGTCCAAAGTGGCAGTTATATAATTGCAGATATGTGGTTTGACCTGGGTGCAGTTGTCCCCGCTGTTGCTTCTCATTCCGAGAAAGGTCTGCTCTGATGGTAGAGTGCAGATGCGTTGGACGTTTATGGTTGCCCTGACACACTCAACTTGGATTGAAATGTATTGATGTTTATCCTTTCTTCGATTAATTGTCTCAATACAATGCATTGATGGCTTTGTGGGTTTTATCCATGGGTTTTCGAATAAATGCCCGTTCTAACTCTGGTCACTGAAGTCGCATGGTCCCAAGTTGAGGTTTCTATTATAGCAACTTACCTGCTGCACCGTCCATGGTATGAATCATACTTTTGACCATAGCTTTGATTCATGGACAGGGAGAGTAAAGCAGCCTAAAGATTAGCACGTAAAAGGTGGATACATTTGACTCATTCTTTAATGAGCAGGAACAAGGAATTATTTAACCCGCTGGTTTCAAGTGGGATTTCATGCAGAGAAAACAGTAAAAGAATTTGGCAGATTGGAAGCGCAGATTTTATCCCAATGTAGAGTCTCCTGTTTGATAAGAGTGAGTCAGTATCCAGCTTTTACTTGCGGCTGACTTCTTCATCACTACCAGCCTCTCTCTGGTTTCGAGTGGGATTTCATGCAGAGAAAACAGTAAAAGAATTTGGCAGATTTTATCCCAATGTGGAGTCTCCTGTTTGATAAGAGTAAGTCTGTATCCAGCTTTCACTTGCGGCTGACTTCTTCATCACTACCAGCCTCTCTCTCAGTGTTAATGGTCCTTCAAGAAATATACTGATGTCCATTTAAATTAGCCTTGGTGTGGTCTGAGATGACATCCAAACTTTTTAATTCTACATTTTATACAAAGTGTTTTTATTACATGTGACTACTTTTTTTATGAAACTGGGCAAGCTGTCCGTAGGAGAGAGTACTTTGGGAAGATACCTCTTTGTTTAATCCTCCCGGGGAAATAGTGGGAGGGTGGCCCTCTATGGCATTAGCTGCTGTGACTGAGTTTTAAGGTATTTACAGTAACATTTATTTATTTTTGAAGCATCACTGATCACTAGTCCAACCTACTGAATAAACTTGCTGGAGTATCTTAGCAAAAACAGAACTTTCGGTAAGATACAGCTCACACTTAGTATTCTTTGAGAGAGGTTATCTATTGCGTTCAAAGCAGATATTGAGGCCATACTAGCTTCTTAAATTATATTTGAAGTTACTGGGTGAATCTACTAGTCTTGGGAGCTGTGAAAAGTGGCCCTGATGGTTGTTTTGACATGTTACAAAAGAGAATTGGTCCAAACGGAAAATGTAGACCTTGAAACATCTATAGAACCCAAAATAAACACATATTCAAAAGATTTTTTGAGGAATTCAATTTCACAATTTGTTATATTGGTTATACCACAATCAATTTGTACATCTTACTTGTAAAGAACAGGTACTCGGAAATAAGTGAAGAGAGGCCAGTGCTCAAGGGAGTGCTCATGAAAGGATGGGGATGAGTGTAAAGGTGCAATCATTTACAATATTTATAATACATGAAAATAAAACCTGTCTAACAATCTTCATAAATCGTGAAATCTAATTTCTCAAAAAATATGTTGAATATTTGTTTATTTTGAGTGTTATTGATATTTCAAAATCTACTTTTTCACTTTGGACCAGTTCTCTTTTGTAACTTATATGACCCAGGTCCCGCGGATTACTGGGTTTCCCCATTGTTGTGTAATGGTTGTTCTGACATGGCGCACACCAGTGTCGGAGAGAACCTACGAAATGCTATATGTTGCCTGAAAGGCAGAAAGTAAAAAAATTCCTAAATTTTCAGCCACAGTTGTTTCCAAAAACCTTAAGCTCTTGAGGGATGGAACACTATGGGAACCCTTGGTCCTGTTTGTTAAAAGTATTTACCAGAGAGTGCAAGTCACAAACTAACTTTGATGTCTAGTAATGATATTTTGAACGCCCAACTTAGTCCTACTTCTTTTATAAATCTCAGAAAGATGAAAGCCTGAGTTGACCTATCTGGAATTCAAAACTTGTCACTTCAGTTTGCACATAGGATTAGCAGAGTGAGTACATAAGTACATAAGCACATGAGCAATCTTGCGTGCCCCCTTTTAACAAAGCAGCGTTGTTATTCCTCTGTCTTAAGAAACTTCAGTACTCGTCTCATGTCAACATTTTAATCTCTATTTAAAGCCCACCCAGTGTCAAATTGTTTTTGCTACAGCGTTCAAAAAGGGAAGTGAAAAGACTCCTTGTCATAAGGAGTCTTTTTCTGTATCTGAAACGGTGCTGGGGGAGGCGGTGCGGGGGGATAATGGTGTAGGGAGTCTTGGTCTTACCAATCTATTGAATGCGATTGGGCTGATGGAATTGGATACGTCACAGCCAAACAGGAGGAGTGAGGGAGAGATAAAGCACCAAGACAGCAGTGGATGGATAAAATCGGTGTTCATCCATGCAGGCGAAGTGGGACTAGGCCATACTGTTCGCTTCTGAAATGCGTCAAGTGCACATGGGCATTAAAGAGCTGCGGTTGATGGGTTTGAAGGCTGCTGAAATCCCTTGTATAATTGAACTTGCTTGGTAGCCCTTGTCCCCAGGAGGCATTCAGTGTGGTTAAATAAAGTGGTGTTGGTTCGATACTTTGGACTTGAGCCAGATAGGGCACTGTCTAGCAGTTGATTTACCCCCATTAAGTCTTGCAGCTGCTTTCCAACCACATTCTGAGTGATCTTTGCGTAGAAGGCAAGTTGCAGAATGTGTCCCATTATCAGCTGGTAGAATGGTTTCGTCACCAAAGACATGTCATACTTGTTTCAGATCAGGAGGCAGTTGACCTCATGTGAAGGATTAGTTAAGGATTGCAGCATTGCAAGGGTGCAAGTACTTCTGTCCGAATATATACATGGATAGGGGGAGAATCTTCCCGCTGTCTAAATAGGCTAAGCTAAGGAGGTGGGAGTTTTGACTTAAGGTGTACCCTGCCCAGATATTTGCCAGCTTCAGCCCACATGTTGGATTTTGATATATTATGGAGTGTCCCATAGGATTTATTAACATTTTAGGCCAAGCTACTCTAGATTTTAAGGTTTCTTAAGATTTTAAATGTTTGAGATGCGCTGTTATCTAGCTCTAAAATCTTATATGGGAGCCGTGTTCTCTTGTCTTTGAACTGCAGGAATAGGTAATTGGAAAACCACCTGTTTTGCTGTTTATGTGAATGTTCTCATTTGAAGCAGGAGGGGCAAGTTTGATGAAGACAGGTTATTGGTGATGCAGTTAGATTTCTGTTCGGAGTAAGGCAGGATGTGATTAAGTATTTCACCGACCACGAGATTGGTCTGCTTTAAAAACTTCAGATGTAGATCCAGAGCAGGTATTCTGTCTTCTGAAATTCGGTTGGTATAACTATATGAATGGGAGGGAAAGCAGGCCTCTTCTAGTAAGTCCCAGATATGAGGCCACTTAGTTCTCATCTAGCCAGAGAGCTTGGAATCACACACAGATGTTGTTTGCCAAATGGGAACTCAGCTGAGAGACCTATAGATTGGAGCCATTATGAGGGACGATTTCTTGCTCAAGGAACATCTGGTAGTCGAGTTCAAAGGAAGTGAGTGAGGCTTTGTGTTTTCAAACCAGTCAGTGTTTGGTGTAATTATCGTAAACCACCCTTTGTCTTTTTCTATCGATGGGGATGATGTTATTAGGTAGTAACCAGTGTAGCTTGGACACAGAAGTTCTGAGTATTGCTCAATGTTGTTATATTGTATTCTAATTTGAGTAAAATCTTTTTAATTAGAATTCCCACTTTGATTTACAGAAAGTACCAGATGCTGGGGAACGTAATGATTCTGTGTTGCTTTGCAGCTAGTTCAGCAGGGACTGCCATCACTGGCTTAGCTGAATGTGGGAATGAGTGCTTTAAAGTCATTTTTGAAGCACACCTTCAGGTTTTGGCCAATCTTGTCAAAGATAAAAATAGTATTACTGCTTTTAATGGTGTCTCCGTGAGTGACTCTCAATGGTTGAGTAGAGAGACCAGTGATGTTTGCTACAAAAATGCTCAAGTGTATGAATGAATGTAAAGCTTTTACCACGTGTCAACACGGGGACTACTTGTCTCCTCACCCCTGAAAGGGCTTCATCTTTCAGAGGCACACCTTAGCCTACCTTCATGTGATTGCTCCTTCTGCTTGATGGAACCTCATATATGAGGCAGGGACGATTTCCCAGGTGTGTACCAAAACCGTAAGACGTGTTTCAGATTAGTGGTAGCAGACTACAAATCTGAGCCTGCGGTTCCTACAGCCTAATATCCATGTGGCGTAATGTCCAGAGCTTTCGACTACGGACCAGAGGAACCAGGTTCGAGTCTCAACCTCGGCTCAAATTCCTGTGATTCTGGGCAGATCACCTAATCTCTGTGAGCCTATCAAAAATTAATGTGCCCTTGTCAGGGCACAAGTCCTAAAAAAAAAGAAGTGGGGCGACGCTCCAAGTTGGGTGGTGTCACCGGAAGTGACGTCACTCAGCTTAGGAGGTCGAATACAGACTCACCTTGGTGATGAATGGCTGGAGGAGAGCGAGGCGACGTTGCTTCGAGATGTGAGACTTCCTCCAATCGGTTGTAAACATGTTAACAGATCCAGAATAAACACAGCGGCTTGGCTTGCGATTCTGTAACAGAGTCTAGGCCAGACTTCGGTAGCTGCAGGGCTCATGTCCCCGCCGTGTGTACTGGGACCCAAGCGATCGGCACTGCTGCACCACTAAAAGGTAGAAGGCATTCCCGACAACCCGCCAGTATCTGAAAGCATAGTCCATCTTTTGGGCAGGGGGGACGGCATCCACCTGACAAAAACCCAGTAAAATAAGTGGGGGGACGCTGTCCACTCGCTCGGTACCCCGACTCAAGCCCTGGCCCTTTTGAAATGTAACTGGTGCTTATGTAAAGCGACCTAGTACCTTTGGGTCGAGTTCTATGTAAATCTGCAAAAAAAAAAAGAAAGCGAAGAAAAAAAAGTACCTCACTGAGCCTTATGGAATAAGGACAGTGGGAGTTAGTACTGAAGGGAGGTAAGGCACCCATACTCTTTCATCCCAGTTTCGACCATCACGACCCATGAGATGAGCTGTGTGTGACAACCAACAACTGGTAAGCACAGTAACTTACAGAAAGAAGACACATGTTTTAAGTGTATATCCAGAAATTTTGAGTTGCTGTATAGAATCAGGACATTTTAAAGACCAAATTTAATTAGTGGAGTTTTCTATTCGAAAACAACATTTTATGCAGCATCCAGTCCCTCTCCATTGTGTACAAGGTTAGTATAGAGATCTGAGAATTTATGGCATTTCACTAAGGTGGCTTGTGGCCTGTGCTTGGGTTTTGTTTGACCAGGACTGAGTGTCTTTTTCTTCTACATTGTATGGTCTGCTGAACCTGGTTATTCTTTGATGGGTGGGTAGGTGCTCTGCTTTTTCTGTGCCTGTCAGATTTGGTCCTTCACTGTCCTTGACTATTGCTTTGGGCGTGCTGGAATTTCTTTGGTTTTATGCACTGGGCAGGACTGCTCGCCACATTGGGTGTCCTTTCAGGCTTTGCATCTTTACTTGGGTTAAAGTCTCGGATGTTTTCGCTTCCCTCAATTCCTCGTGGCTGTCTTCACTTCTGTGTATTCAGGATAGGCCTAGCTCTTCCAGCACTGTTGGTGCCTGGATTGCTGTGGGGTTGTTCCATCTTTGCCAGAGGGTTTGTTCTGTCAGCCTTTGGATCAAGAGATCTAGTGTGTTTTGGCACTACTGCTTACACTTCTGACAGTCTTATAGTCATCTATTCTAACAGGCTCTGCTTCTTTCTCTTTTCAGGGCTGGCCTTTCAATTTGTGAGCCGATTTGGGTTTTTTTCATTTGTGCTTCTGCTCTGGTTCCCGACATCACATGAGAATTTAGTGCCCCCTACTTAGTAGATTTTATGTCTGGGGTCAGGTGTGAACTGAAACCATAAACAGAACACAACATCCCACACGACCTGTTTTTCTCCTATAGTGGCTCAAAGTGCTTCATGGTCTGACTAAAAACAAATTCTAACAATTTATGACTGAAACATTCACATCATTTTTATTTACTTTTTATTTTTCATAAATGCATATTTCGATACTTTCACATCACATATCCACAATCTTGTCTTTACTTTTTTCCTTCATGTATCAAGTACAATTTTACAAAGCTGAAAGCTATATTTGTGTATTTTCCATAACCATAAAAACTTTTTGCAATGTACTGTTACAACATTGCCACATACATGATTGTTGTCTCCCCAGTCATCAATACACTCGCTTATTCCCAGAACACACCCTCTAGCATACACCACTCGTACCAATCCCAGCCACACCCCACATACACCAAGGATTACAAAGGGAAATTATCTTCTGTTTCAGCACTTGTTGTGTTGTTGGTTGGAATCACTCCTGCTCTGGTTCCCTCGAGGCCTCTTTGCTGATGCCAGGGTCTCGGTCATGGCTGCCCTGATGGTGAGGTGGTGTGTGGTTTATTCTGATTTGTTGACACCCAATTCTGGCTGGTTTGATTTCATAGTGTTGTGTCCCGTATGTGCTCTAGGGCTGTCCTATTTTCATTTGGAAGCTCTGGTAGATCCCCACCCTTAATTAATAGAACAAGAAAGTGATGAGCAGTAGGTTATATCTAGATTGCATATGGTAACTCACTTGCACTATCTCTTCTACTACCCGCTACATTTATTTGTCGTGGTGGAGTGCATGATGCTTGTTTATGTTCCAGGATGTGCCTGGGTAGGTCATCCCCTTCCACCAGGACAGGAGTTTCTAAGAGAGGAGACCCTTCAAGCATGAAAGAAAGTTTAGAAAAGCTGAAGCCACGGCTTTGTGAGGGTTATCGGGAGGCCAAATGCCTCCTACTTAACATAACGAAGAAGATACAGTGTAATGGCTAATACCGCTCGTAATTTAGGCATTAAAAACTGTGAGTGATGTGAAACAGGGTGCCCTATGGCTTGAGGACATGCAACAAGACAAATATGTAACATCAAAAGCCCAGCTTCAGAAGATGGTTATGTCAGACATTCTGCTTTAGAACTGCACAAGTCCTCTTTCCTTTCTTCCTTCCCTCTAGCCTGCTTTCCCCATCACTATTTTTGTTGTTGTTCAGGAACTCACATAGTTGATGTCTTAATACCTTATTACCATGCATCGATATTTTGTGTCTGTATGTCTATTGTATAGCTCTAAAACTCAATAAAATCCTTAAAACATAAAATAAGAACTGCATACGTACATTTTAACCGGGATTGACGAGGTAGTTTTGATGCATACAGGCTCCTCTGATGATAAAACTGCATGATTTTGTTGATAAAAAACAATTCGCGTATAGTCAACTTTAATTGGGGCCGAAACCAAATGTTAAGCGTGTGGAAGTAAGATGTAGTACTAGGTATCGAGAGTTTGATACTAGAAATGCCTTTACTTTCCTAACAAGAAATTATTTCTTTTATGAAATTAGACATAAAAACTGTAAGTAATTTAGTTCCATTTCAATGAATGTTTTGATTAATGTTAATACAAAAGACCCTGACCCCCTCTTTTTGTTTCTTAATGTGTTGTCTGGTAGGGAGGGATAATTCTGTTATAGAGATAGGATATGCTTTACATAAAGATCAATAGGAGAATGTTTCTTTGTTTATATTTTACTGTTGCAAACTATTCTTACTGTTCCATAACGTAGAGATGTTCCATTTTACATCAACCATAGGAGAGTATGGGGAACAGAGGTACACCTGCCCAGCCACCGAATGGGAAAAATTGTCAGTAGAGAATAAAGCGTAGAGCTTCATGACCTGCATTGGGCCCCTAGTATACTCTCCCCAAGTGTCTTGTTGATGCTCTAAATTGTAACAATATACTGCCTCTCATTTTGTACCTTCAGGTTAAGGAACAGTTGACTGATTTGACATCCTTTTCAGGCCAGGAGTCTATGTAACCTTTGAAATATGACAGTGAGTGGAACCTGGAAATGGACAAAATAAGAGAAGTTCCAGAAATCTGATTGACTAGTTTTTCGACACAAAAAATTGTGACTTGTTGCAGTTTCTTTTGACGTTCAAGTGTCTCTGTATTGTACTAGCTTCAATAAATCCAGTACTGAATATAAATTACTCCTTTCTTTACTGAATTGTGTAGATACTTCATCTCCGCTTTCAAGTCTACTCTATAAATACAGGTACCTACATTCTAAGAATGACCTCACCAATGATAGGTGGCATCTACTTTGAATGAAGACACAAAAGTCCCATCAAAATGTACTACCATCCCCTGCCTTTTCACCTAACATGATACTTTTTAAAGATGATGTCACAATATATCTCAAAATCATCAAACAAAGGTACATTCTGGATTTCTGTTGATTGTTAGTGATGCAAAACTGGCTTAAAGGAATTGTACTTTTCCCCCTGGAACCTAAGACCCTTGCAGTTCAGGTTAGCACCTGGAAACAAGCAAAAGGGGTATTGTCTCGGCAGGCGGGGATGGGTATCTGGAAGGAATGGAAAAGATATTCCATGGAATTCTTTGGGTTGTCAAATAGAGTACCCCCTTAACAACTAACTGCCTGCTCAAAGTAACCTAACATGCAACTGATAAATAGACATAAAACATTCCAAGCACCAGTGTACAGTGTATCTATATTCTACTATCCTCTGATGGCTTGGCATTCTAGGCATTGGAAACACTCCAGGAAGGTGCTCTTTTTTTTTTTTTGTTTGTAGACCAGATTCATTCAGTGGATTTGATGCTTGCATTGGGTATGCATGGAGAAGACCAGACCCTGGAGAAAGCTGTATATGCCCGGCCCACCCAACTTTAGGGTCTTTAAAATGTATGGAACACCAGATAATCTTATTGTTAGAAATGCGCTACTGGGAACATGGTGCGATCGAGGATCCGTGACGTGTTCATGGTCTAACCGCTGTTCGCAGTTTTAGACGTGCCCTTGATTACAGTAGCTGCATGGGTTGGAAGTTGCAGCTGTTGCTGGGTGAATCATGAGTGACTGTTTCCTTATTCACCTTTCCTGCATTGTGTCTCTACAGGGGAAAGAGTGGCAGAACTGTAAGTAACCTGCACCATTTCCATGTCTGCCCACACACCCTTCCCTCTGTGTCTGCTGGTGGGGAAAACAGAGGACTCCCACCCCGACCACCATTGAATAGTGAGATGGATAGCTAGCCCTACAAAGATGATTTAAGAAGAGCATGTTTAGGTCTGGTGTGAATGTGCAGTGGTTACCTTACCTAATGCGATCAACGTAAAAGAGCCTTCAGGACTCCTGAGAGATTTGTTTCCCTCACTTAATTCGACAAAAGAGTGAGGTTTTCTGCTGTACTCCATTTTGGATAAGAAGATTTTTTTAATGTATTTTATTATCAGATGGGTTGATGATTAACCGCTGTTCACAGGTTTCATTGCACACATGGCCCCGCTGTTTTATCATTCTGCCTCCAGACCATGTTAATTTTCTCTTGGAAAGTTTCAAAACAAACTGCGCTTAACAGTCTGTGTTTCAAATTTATGATTTATTGCTGTACCAGCGCTCATCTTCTCTAATAAGACCCATAAACGACCAAATCTTGTGCTGTTTCAAACAAGAACAGCAAGGTGAGATCGCCGCACTAGTGGGCTTATTTACAAGCCCCTTGCGTCACTTTTTTTGACACTCTGGTGGTGCACTTTGCTGTCCCATATTTACAAGGCCACGCAAAGCCACAGTGTGTGGCTATTCATGGCCTTGTAAATATGGTCCCTTATACACATTACGCTGCTTGAAAGGGGCGTTCTATGGGTATTTCTGTGGGTGTTCCTAGGCAACACCCCTGGATTCTGACACATTCCCAGATTTATAAGGGTTCGTAAACCTGGAAATGCGTCGCATTCTAGTGTCTGCCCAGGGGAGGCATAAAAGTGGTGCTACGAGGAGAAATACATTTATTTCTCCTCGTTGCTTCCTCTTTTTCTGTGTGCTGAATTCTGCAGAAAACATAGAAGGAGGAAAACACCATCAATGATTGTTTTGTGCAGGAAGGTGTCTCTGGCTGTACAAAAACAATCACCTTTGCAACGCAGGCACTCTTGCACCATGGTGAAAGGGTGCATATATTGACGCTAGGAAGCCAGTTGTACAGGGATGTCTTGTATTGCTGTATGTACAACGCATCCTTGCACTTCCCTAATGACTCCCCTCAGGTGCTGCAAGATGGCTTGCAGTGCTGCGCTGCTTCATTTTCTAGTAAATATGCCCAGGCTTTTTTTTTACAGGGCATTAAATAATATTGGGCACGTACCAATACATACTGAAAGTCTCACTTACAAAGAGAGTAAGGCGAGATATAACAAGACCATTATGAGTAATCGCTGTGCTTCAAATTTGAAAGTAATTAAAAGTTTTGAGGAAGACCCAGAGAAGAGTATTTTATGATAGGATGGGGCAGAAGGATGGCACAGGTGAGGAGTATTAGAACCATGCCCTGCAAAATAGAGAGGGAGACAGCAATAACGTAAGCATCAATAATGCTCATGTGAATTATTGCTTTTATTATGCTTGGCTTCCACAGGAGACCTATATTGTTTACACCAGATTATAAATCTGGTAACTCACTTCTATAACGTAGTAACAGTTAATAACCAAACTCATTATCGACTGTTGATGTCATAAAGTTGTATCGGTGCAAACACAAAAATAATGGACGGAGTGCTGAGACTTTTTAGGCCCTCACCCCAAGTGACTTTTAGATCTGGGTTGAATCCATCATCTTTCTTTAGCTCACTTCGCCACCCCCAGTTCAGACCCAGCCATATGCAAATCGGTCTTGACCCTGTTCTTCATAGAAACAGTCCAGCCCGAACTGCCGAGCCAGGTCTTCCCTGGACTGGAAATGAGCATCCTGGGACTGGTTTCGGGGATCCCTCATCAGCCAAGCCAGGTCTTCCCTGGACTGGAAATGAGCATCCTGGGACTGGTTTCGGGGATCCCTCATCAGCCAAGCCAGGTCTTCCCTGGACTGGAAATGAGCATCCTGGGACTGGTTTCGGGGATCCCTCATCAGCCAGGCTAGCTTGAATCCAGTGGCAAAGTGAGCAAGGGACCCACTCCATCCACCATCTTGTGTCTGCTATAAAGGCCTGTCGGACCAGGTTACAGGGCTGTCAGAGCCTGCAGCGAAATTCTGCTTGTTTGTTTTGGCAAAAATCACGTCTGCAAGAGGGTGAAGGAAGGCAGGGAAGCTGGTGGGGGTTGCTTAAGGACTGCAGGGGATTTTATGACATGTTTGTATATATATTTTATATATATATGATTTGTGCCGGAGGAGAGGCCATGTTATGCATGGCTGCCTCACTCCCCTGCCCCAGTGCTAGTAAATTATAGATGGGTGAAAATGTCAAAAGCCTTTGGCGAAAAACATCTCCGTAATTCGCTATTAAACATCTATAAATAGATATGTCGGTGTATATACACAGACTCTCTAGTCTGATTGCAGTCTCATCTGAGGGACAAAGGTATGGATTTGAAAAAGGAAACGTATAAAGGTATGATGTCTGATAAGTCTTGTTTCGTTCTGACGGGTATGTATTGCTGTCCTTCATGTCTTTATTCCTCAGATACTAGTCCTATTTTAAAATTACTTCTCTGACTCCATTTGAGCCAAAATATGGTTTGTTGTTTGTGCAGGTCCATCCCTCAAGATGCATTTACAAATCCGCTTTGATGGCATGAGTAGGTGGTGGTGTGTGTGACGTTCCTGTTTATCTGCAGAAGGAATTTCCTCTTGATCATGAACTTCTCGGCAACACTGCCGTACTTTAAAGGTGATTGGACATTGATTTGTCAGAATTGCAGCTAGGCCTTCTCTTGGACAGTAGAACTGCTTTCAGCGAGACTTGCAATAAAACGCTGGACACAGACGAGCAGGACTGACGGAAAGCTGGACCTCAGCAGAACTGGTGGCGGCTCAGGGGCAGTAGTTCCACTTAGGAAGACAGCCATATTTTACTCAGGACGTGTAGGCACTGTTTAGCATTGCAGCTGTGTTTTTAAGTGCGGCTATAAGCCTGGTTGTTAACACTTTTACAAATGCATGCCACGTGTCACAAGACAACATCATTTCTCGCTTGACTGCTGTGGTGTCAGAATGTCTCGGCAGACTTCACATAATCTTAATGAACAGTTAAGGTACATCAGCAGGATTACTGTTGCTGTACTTTTAATAATGCAATACTACTGGTTACAATCGGAGCAAAGAGATAATTTTTGAACGTGCTTGTACTCTGGCCTTCTCTGGTACAATTTTGACCCGATATGAAGGATAATAATGCCTTGCTCTCCAAAAGGCAGCATTAACGCACCGTTTCCCACAGCACAAAGAACAACAGAGAAAACTTCACTCCAAATCAAACAAAACAGCAGCAGTGCAAACTACTGTCAAACACAGAACAGAGGCAGAAAAGACATAAGCCGTGAAAGCTCCTGTGACTCACATACAGAGCTCAGTGGCACTACAGGAGACCGCAATGCCTCATTCAGACGTGCAAGATACACTACAGATCGCTTCAGAATCCGTAATTCATGAAATAATGCCCCATTCCTTTGTTTTACGCAAACCTTTATAGTAAAGGGTACCAGAATTCACAGACAAACTGATGGGTAGTTGAGCTGCCCTGCCTGACATTAGGTATCTTGAAATCTCTAAAGTATAGTAAACTTCTTAAAACGAAAGGACACGCGAAGTCTTAAGGAGAGGTTTAGTTAGAAACGCCTCGTGCAAACACCCCAACAGCTGCAACTGCCGCCCTTGGAAACCCTTGACCATATGCCTAATAACATTCTATATGTTGCGTCACTGGTCAAGGTAATACCAAGACCGTGCAAGACACCACACACATCTTCCGCGTAAACACATAATAACACTATAGCTCAGCTAATCACCCGGCGCTGTTCCTAAGCATGGGGAGATCAAGTGATATGCCTAAAATCACAGGCTGTTGAGCCGACGCCAAGAGTAGAACCTGGATACCCTGCGCCAAAGTCGGCCGCTCTTGCCGTTAAGCCACATCCTATCCATATAAAAATACTTTGTACACTTAATTCCAAAATATCCAATTTAAACAAATGGCAATGAAATGCATATATACATTAGACATTTCTACCATAAGGGTATGATACAATAGTCAATGCAGTTAAGCAATAAAATATTTTCTTCTCTTTTACAAAAAAGTTTTCAAGTGTTTATGAAACCTCTTTAAACAAAATCTTTGAAATATTAAGGTGCATTACGAACCCAACATGACTCCTAAACTGCCCCCTCCCCCCTTTTTTTCATGAGATGCTGTTCCTCATCGTTTTCCTCCTTCAGTAGCACCTCTTTCTTACCACGGAAGGGAGCAAGTCTGTTTAAATTCCAAAATCGTCCATCCTGAGTTTTAATGCATTCTTAAACAACTTGACCACCTTTAGTAGTACAGAGAACGTTTAAAACGGCATTGCTCCTGTTGGTGTTCGAAATATAACCCAATCACCACTCCCCACTTTTGTTTCACACACTGTATTCCTTTCATAAACATTTTTTTAATATCTTTTCCTTTTCCTCAACTCACTACCTTCCAGGATTCTTCTTTTGTTTAACGTTTGTTAACAGTTTTCAAAAAACAGAAAGTATCAAACCAAGAATGAACAAACAGTTGAGTTCCAAGTGGCTGAGCCCTTAAAGTACAAAAACAGGAGACCAAGAGGTGAGAAGAGGCAAAAGTGGACTGGAGAGGTATGGGTCAGGACCACCCACTGGCGGCATCACAGACAAACCGAGCAAACAGTTCGGGCAGGCTAAGATATGTATTGACACCTCCATAGCATGGCACTCTTATCGCCACAAAAGGTGACCCCTCATGGCCAAACAGCCAGCGGTCATGTCTCTTCTCCCCTTATGATATAGCTGGCCGAGCCTCATCCCCACTCCCAGATACTGAGACCTCCGAGAAGGGTCCCTCGGGATCTCCCAGACCATCATCTGCTTCCGGCCACAATGGAGCTCTACCGACACCTGTGCTTCTTCAGGCCGCAGCGCCTGGTCCACTGCTGTTGTCCAGTCCCATACTGCAGCTTCCCACCTGGTCAGCGCCGGCCCAGTGGATGCATTCCTTGTCAAAGCAATTAGCCTCTTAGCTACTTTAAATGCCAGATTCAGAAACCTATTATCCACTTTGTTGGGCCCAGCGCGTGGAAATAGGCCTAGCAGGCAAAAATCTGACACAGAGGGCAAATTCCGTTGCAATGTCTCATTTACCCTCTCCATCACTGCCACTCTATCATATACCCTCTCTATCCAAAACACCTGCACACTGGGACAGGACAAGGTCATGTGAATGAAATAAGCGTTCTTATAAGCCCTATGTGGACAGCACCGAGGTGTCCCCCTATAAATAGTCATCAGCTTCTTTGGGGTGAGGTAAGTCTGATAAAAATAATTAAATTGGATCACCTTAAATCGGGTATTGCAGGAGTCGTTCTGCGGAGAGGCTAACATCCAAGCCCAATCCATATCTGATAAGGCCCTACACAGCATTGTGTCCCACAGCGCTGCACAGTCGAGGATTTCCGAACCAGCCCATTGAGAGCCCCACATAACCACTGGATTAAATGGCGGCGCCTGCCAATGTTAACAGCAGTTGCAAGACCGGATGTGGCTGTGGCTGAGCTGCTCCTCCACCCCATAAATCTCCAAAGGCCCTAACTAGGGCCTCAAAGACAACTAAGACATCAAACGGTGTCAGTGTGTTGGCTTCATAACAGTCACCCACAACAACAACGCCACCCTCCAATCAGTGCGTCAACTGGGCCGCAGAGAAAAACATAAGGAGGTCACCATTAAGGAGTCCCACCAAGGGTAACGAGGGGGCTTAGAGTGGACAGTCTCAGGCCGGGACGCACAACGCCTCCAACATCAAAGCAGTGTATTTAAGAGTGTTCCAGCAACCCTACTCCCAGGCAGGCGTTCCAGCAATCGAGCCAGTTAATGGAATACCATCATAGGAGCTGCCGTCTCAACCCAGTTCAGCCAGGTTCACACCTGCCAACCAGTAAGCAATCCATTGAAGTTGGGCAGCGAAATAAAATAGCCCAAAGGAGCTCCAAAGCCTCCCTCCAAAACTGGTTGTTGCAGAGTGTCCAAGGAAACTCTGTGCCAACCTCCATGCCATATAAGCTCCCAAAACATAGCCCCTTAAACGAGGAGGGTGGTAACCAAACCAGTAGGTTGTTAAAATAATACAGTAAGCGAGGCAGCATGATCATATTTGCCAGTGCAATACGTTCCATAACAGGAAGTCTAAGGGAGTGCCAGAAGGTCACACATACCTTAAGGTAGCGCAACACCACTCCAAGATTTCCCTCTCGTAGATCCTCCAAGGTATGATAAACCTGTCCGCTGAGATATCTAAGGGGCAGAGAACCAGGTTGCGGCACAGCAGACGTCAGCGGAATAACATGAGTCTTGGCTAGGTTCACCCTGAGGCCAGAGAGTTCACCAAAATAATGAGGTAGTTGAAGCATAAATGGAACATCCATGGCCATACTGGAAACATAAAGAAAGGTCGTCCGCGTGAAGAGAGATCAGGTGCTCGGTGTCTCCCACCTAGAAATCTCGTCCCCAAAGTTGGCAGTTGGCTACCAGAGGTTCTTTGGCAAGGGCCAGCAGGAGAGAGGACAAAGGGGTGGGTCCCCTGCCGCCGCACTCTAGCATCCCACAACGCCCCCAGTTGCATCCTAGTCATGACCACAATGCGATATTCACAACTGACAGTGTTGAATGCCTACTCCAGGTCTACTGCCAGCAAGCCAGCCTCAGACCCCTACGCCGGATGGGTGGCAAACAACACGGATAAGAGGTAACAGAGATTAAGATAAGTGCTATGTTGGAGGATGAAACCACACTGGTTGAGATGGATCAGTGTTTGCATGTGGGGAAGAAGACCCACAGCCAATATTTTACTCAATATTTTATGGAACAAATCTTTTTATTCGTTTTCAGAGAAAAAAATCCTGCAGCAGTACACAGCTGTGTGCCTACAACCACATTGGCCGGCAGCGTGGGATTTGTATACGAATCCTAAATACACAGCTTCAGTGCCTACAACCCAGAGGCTGGCAGCATTATCTGGACTGCGTAGGTATACCTATTTACAAAAAAACACATAATAGAACATAAAAAGATAAAACGGTTCCCTCCCACCCCTAAACGACCGAAGGAAAAAACGGGGGGTCCTGCACCGAAGATGAAGATGGTCCATGCATTATTGTATTCTGTCACTGCCTAGACTCTGCCTCATTACCTACAGGATTCACTCGTCTCTTTTGCCACAGGGATCAGATGTAATATTAAGAGGTACTTGGGGCATGTCACCTCCCTGAATTCTTTCCGATAGCAAGTGAATGAAAGGGGCCCTTAGGTCTATGTAAGTTTAGCCCTTGTGATCTTGAACAAGTGACAGGTGCTCCATAGCAAAGGTCAGACTAGAAAAAATGGTTAGGGGTTCTGCCCACCTCACCCTCCCGTACCTGAGCAGGAGACATCCAAGGATGAAAAAGTAGAAATAAATGGTACTGAAGGGATCAATCCACTTTTAATTATCGAACAAGAAACAATCAATTATCTTGTGATTTTCGAATTATACACTGGGAAAGTATATATTACTTCATATACACATATATGAGCGGACAGCCAGAGAGGCAGCACAAATAACACAGTCTATATATAACACATCACATGTACAATATATACAAATATACAAAACATTTACAATATCAAAAACACTTCTCTGTACCTTCAAGACAAAAAATATATACAAATATATATATATACACACCAATATACATATGTACCTCCTCTTAAATAGGGGTGGAGTATACAACAAAAAGGTAGTCCCAAAAACCAAAGCACCAGGGGGTTGACACCTCAACCCAGCCTACATTTGTGTTGGTGCACCTAGGGAAAAAATCAAATCTTCCTTGAATTTTAACAGGGGACTCCGTTCGAAGCAAGAGGTGTCGACGCAGTCGCGGTCGCGTTTCAGCCAGATGATATAGGCTTCATCAGGACATGGGTACTCTAATCTTCACGGCCCTGGCAAAACCTAGTGCAGGTATCGCCGGCCAGCCCACACAACCACCCAAGAGGGTGGGGTAGGAACCACCGTCTCGGCTCTAGTCTCGAGAATTCTTATATCTTCACTGTGTCCGCCCAGATAGAGAGAAAAATATATTTCAGCAGTGGCTCAAGTTTCACGGTCTTTCTTCAGTTTTCAACAAGGTCGGCGGCACGTAATTACAGTGCTCGCTGCGGCGTCTCTCCAGTCAACCCCATAGCAAAGGTCAGCCATAATCTATGTAGCCATGTTGTGTCGTTGGGTACTGTCGTTTTCCCCCAGTGCGCCAAAATTGCCTGCTGTGCCGCTAGTAATGCCAACGCTATTTGCCTACCCCTTAATGAGCGTAGAGGAAAAGTCAGAGCTTTAGAGAGCCCTAGCAATGTGTACACAGGAAAGCAGGGGATCTCTGTCTCAAACGCTATGTCTATATCATTTATTACCCCCTCCCAGAAGCACCCCAATCTCAGGCAATGCCAAGTCAAGTCAAGTCAAATAATATATATAGCGCGCTACATACCCAGAGGGTCTCAAGGCGCTTGAAGAAGGGTGGGGAGTTACTTGTCGAATATCCAGGTTTTAAGTTGCTTTCTGAATGTTAGGTGGTTCTGAGTGAGGCGAAGGTGAATAGGAAGTGAGTTCCAGGTTTTAGCTGCCAGGTAGGAGAAGGATCTTCCTCCCATGGTGGTTTTGTTGATGCGAGGTACGGCAGCAAGGGCTTGGTTGGAGGAGCGTAGCTGGCGGGAGGGGGTGTAGAAGGAAAGTCGTGTGTTGAGGCATTCGGGTCCAAGTTCGTAAAATGCTTTGTGTGCGTGGGTTAGGAGGCGGAATGTTATCCTCTTATTGACGGGGAGCCAGTGGAGGTTTTTCAGGTGATCAGAAATGTGGTCTTTACGCGGGATGTCTAGTATGAGTCTGGCAGATGCGTTCTGGATGCGTTGGAGTTTTTTTCTGAAGTTTTGCGGTGGTACCGGCGTATAGGGTGTTTCCGTAGTCCAGGCGGCTTGTAACCAGTGCGTGGGTGACCGTTTTTCTTGTTTCGGTGGGGATCCAGCGAAATGTTTTTTTGAGCATGCGAAGAATGTTGAAGCAAGATGATGAAACGGCGTTGACTTGTCTGGTCATCGAGAGTGAGGAGTCCAGGATGATACCCAGGTTCCGTGCGTGGTCCGTCGGGATGGGTGCTTTTCCAAGGGCCTCTGGCCACCAAGAGTCATCCCAGGCGGAGGGGGAGGTACCTAAGATTAGGACTTCTGTTTTGTCTGAATTCAGTTTCAGACGGCTGTGCTTCATCCACTCGGCTACTTCTTTCATTCCTTCATGTAGGTTGGTTTTGGCGGTGTTAGGGTCTTTGGTGAGTGAGAGGATCAGTTGAGTATCATCAGCGTAGGAGATGATGTTGAGGTTGTGTTGGCGTGCGATGGCCGCGAGGGGGCTCATGTATACGTTGAAGAGGGTGGGGCTGAGTGAAGATCCTTGTGGCACGCCGCAAATGACTTCAGTGGCCTCTGACTTGAATGGCGGGAGGCGGACTCTCTGAGTTCTTCCGGCAAGGAACGAGGTGATCCATTCTAGAGCTTTTCCTTGGATTCCGATGTTTCTGAGGCGTTGTAACAGGGTGCTATGACAAACTGTGTCGAAGGCTGCGGAGAGGTCAAGGAGGATGAGGGCGACTGTGTCTCCATTGTCCAGAAGAGTTCGAATGTCGTCTGTTGCTGCGATGAGTGCGGTCTCAGTGCTGTGTTTTGCTCGGAAGCCGGACTGTGAGGAGTCGAGGGATTTGTTGGTTTCGAGGAAGGCGGCGAGCTGGTTGTTGACAGCTTTCTCGATGACTTTGGCCGGGAATGGAAGGAGCGAGATGGGGCGGTAGTTTTTGAGTTCGGTGGGGTCAGCTGTGGGTTTTTTCAGAAGGACGCTGAGTTCGGCGTGTTTCCAGCTTTCCGGGAAGGTGGCGGAGTTGAGGGATCAGTTGATGACGTCTCGGAGGTGTGGTGCTATGATGGAGTCTGCTTTGTTGAAGATGTGGTGAGGGCATGGGTCTGTGGGGGAACCTGAGTGGATGGAGTTCATCAGGCGGATGGTGTCCTCAGTGGAGATTGGGTTCCAGTCAGTAAGGATGTTCAGGGGGGGTGAAGGTACGGCAGAAGGTTGGGTGGGTTGGTCTCCAGGTTGGTTGTCGAAGCTGTTGTGGATGTCAGCGATTTTGTTGTGGAAGAACGAAGCTAGGGAGTCGCAAAGGGTTTGAGAGGGAGTGATGTCGTTGGAGTTGGCAGTAGGGTTGGTAAACTCTTTGACGATGTAAATGTAAATGTAAATGTAAATGTATTTCGATTTTATATAGCGCACTAATCACCCAGGGGTCTCAAGGCGCTTGCTTAGGGAACCCGTCCTGGTATTCCCCTGTGAGAAACCCCGGCAGGGTATTCACAAGGTGAAAGCCAGGCATCCCGCCGCGAGGGGCCGTAGTGGAGATTAAGCAAGCTATTGCCCAGAGTTGCAGAGTGTGACCCCGTGAGTCGAGTAGGCACCGGAGCGAGAATTGTCGAGTCCGTGGAATTTTTGAGCCCGAGACCCGCCGAGGCGGGGAATCGAACCCTGGTCCACGGCTGATCTCAGCTTCCGGGTCTGCCGCCTCTAACCACTGAGTCACGCTTCTCCACGATGTTGAATAGTTCCTTGCTGTTGTGGGCGTTGTTGTCTAGTCGGTCTTTAAATGCGGCTTTCTTGGCGGTCCGGATCAGTTGGTGGTGTATGCGGGAGGCGTTTTTGAAGGCGTCCCTGGTGCTGGTGTTTGGGTCTTTTTTCCAGGCTTTCTCAAGGGAACGACAGAGTTTCTTGGATTTCTTAAGGTCCTCGTTGAACCAGGAGGCGTTTTTGCTGCCTAGTTTGATTTGACGTTTTTTCAAAGGTGCTAGGTTGTCGGCGCTGTTGGTTAGCCATTGAGTGAGGTTAATGGCTGCTTGGTTGGGGTTCGAAGAGTGGGCAGGGGGGTTTTGAAGAAGCGAAGAGGAGATCTGGTCGAAGGTGATTTTGTTCCAGTTTCTTCGCAGAGTAGGTTGAGGATGGTTGTGGGTTGTGGTCTTTTTGTAGACAAAGTGAACGCAGCTGTGGTCCGTCCAATGGAGAACTGTGGTGTGACTGAAGGAGATATGTTTGCTGGAGGTGAAGATTGGGTCGAGTGTGTGACCTGCGTAGTGAGTGGGGGTATTAACAAGTTGTTTGAGTCCAAGGTTGGCGAGATTGTCCAGGAGGGTGGTGGCGTTGCTGTTGTTGCTCTTTTCCAGGTGAAAATTGAGGTCTCCCAATAGAATGTAGTCCTCGGAGGGGAGGGCGTGTGGGGTGATAAAGTCAGTGATGTCTTCACTGAATTGTGTGCGGGGTCCTGGTGGCCTGCAGAGGAGGGTGCCTCTGAGTGTGGTATTGGGTTCGGTGTGGATCTGGAAGTGAAGGTGTTCGACGCTGGCGAGGTTGGCGTCTGAGCTCGTTGAGATGCGGATGGAATTCTTATGGACGATAGCGATGCCTCCTCCTGTTTGGTAGGTGCGGTCTTTCCGGATGATCTTGTAGCCTTCCGGGATGGCAATGGTGATGTCTGGGGCTGAGGAGGCGTTCATCCATGTTTCAGTTAGGAAGGCGACGTCCGGAGAGATGGTGTCTAGTAGATTCCAAAGGTCGATGGCGTGTCTGTGGACCGAGCGGGTGTTGAGCAGGATGCATTTTAGGTGGTTGGTGTCAGATCTCTGCTTGGTGTTCGTGGATGGGGAGTTGGTTTTGGTGCCGTCAAACTTGCAGGAGTTGCATGTGAAGGGTCCATGGGTGTGTCCAGGTGCGGCTTGGGCGCAGTTGGGGAGTCGGCCGGGGTTAAGGGCTAAGAGGGTGGAAGCGGCGTATGTAATGCGGGTGGGGTGGATGGTACGGGAACCAGGGGGTCTGGAACTGGGCGCGGTCCAGGCGCGGACGGGCGGACGGGCGTAGACGGGCTTACCTTTGGCGCACCTTCGGCGCGATCGCTGCGCGTGAACGCTGCTGGTAGAGACATCAGTCATATGTGGTTGGTGGAGGGGGCGGAGTGTGGGCGGGTCAGCTGGGAGGCGGGAGTGTGGTGGAGGGGCGGTCTGGGAGGCAACAAAACAACAACAAAAATGGCTGCAAACCGAAGTTGGAGCAGGACGAGATTAGGGGCACAGATAAGGAAGTATTACAGATGCGGCACAATCGGGCACAAAAATAAATAAATAATTACACAAGCAGTGCGGGCAGATAATAAAGCGCTACGTGGTTACACAAGCGCGATGTGGGCTAAGCACTGGAAGCGCTATGCGTGTCACGCAGGCAAATAGCAGGCACAGAAAATGGCAGAGATCACCAAAGCGCTACGATACCACCAAATGAAGAGGGAGCGTAGGGGAGCGACCGCATCCGATCGAGTCAGCGCGGTCACAGCGTGGGTGCTGAGAGGTCAGCCCCTAACTACTCGTGGGTGGGCGGGTCAGCTGGGAGGCGGGAGTGTGGTGGAGGGGCGGTCTGGGAGGCAACAAAACAACAACAAAAATGGCTGCAAACCGAAGTTGGAGCAGGACGAGATTGGGGGCACAGATAAGGAAGTATTACAGATGCGGCACAATCAGGCACAAAAATAAATAAATAATTACACAAGCAGTGCGGGCAGATAATAAAGCGCTACGGGGTTACACAAGCGCGATGTGGGCTAAGCACTGGAAGCGCTATGCGTGTCACGCAGGCAAATAGCAGGCACAGAAAATGGCAGAGATCACCAAAGCGCTACGATACCACCAAATGAAGAGGGAGCGTAGGGGAGCGACCGCATCCGATCGAGTCAGCACGGTCACAGCGTGGGTGCTGAGAGGTCAGCCCCTAACTACTCGTGGGTGGGCGGGTCAGCTGGGAGGCGGGAGTGTGGTGGAGGGGCGGTCTGGGAGGCAACAAAACAACAACAAAAATGGCTGCAAACCGAAGTTGGAGCAGGACGAGATTGGGGGCACAGATAAGGAAGTATTACAGATGCGGCACAATCAGGCACAAAAATAAATAAATAATTACACAAGCAGTGCGGGCAGATAATAAAGCGCTACGGGGTTACACAAGCGCGATGTGGGCTAAGCACTGGAAGCGCTATGCGTGTCACGCAGGCAAATAGCAGGCACAGAACATGGCAGAGATCACCAAAGCGCTACGATACCACCAAATGAAGAGGGAGCGTAGGGGAGCGACCGCATCCGATCGAGTCAGCACGCCAAAGTAAATGTACCAGAGAGCCGGCAAGCCAGCAGCCTCTCCAACACTTCTCCATGATGTTTTTGTCCCATCTATGGATGCAAGCTGGCGTGAGGTACCAATAGGAGGAGACCTTGAAAGCTGACTCTGTTCCTGCGGTATTATGGGCTGTGTGGTGTGTTCTATAAATATGATGTTCCCATTCCTTGTCCGATAAGGCCCTACCCTGCTCTTCTTCCCAGCCTAACTTGCCCTGCGCTTCTCTTTCTGTTCTGCAGACAGCATTTTGTATAGTTCTGATATCAAGTGTTTGTCATCTTTTTTGCATATTAGCCATTTCTCAAACGGGGTTAGCCGCCGTGAGGCCTGCAACAGATAGGGCGGTGAAGTGACCCAGTGCCACAGTTGAAGATAATGAAACTCATCAGACTTGGGTAGATCGTACTCGGAGCGCAATCGAGCAAAGGCTATTATTCCCACCTCATCAAACCGCGGGCTGACCGATTGCAGCATGCCACCCTCCCTTCATTTCTGAAAGATTTCCGATTTATATCCTGGAGGAAAGTCTGTATTGTCCACTATTGGCGTCATCGGTGAGGGAAACGTCGTCCGGTTCCGCTTTAGCGCCACTGCATCCCAAACTTTTAGCGTCGCTGTCGTGATGGCCAATGAGTAGAGAACCCAGGCCCTCAATTTACGGGGAAGCCAGGCCTCCCTTCATATATTCGCTTTAGCCACTGCTTGGTCCATAAAAGTGCAATGCTTCTCGGAGAGCGGACGGTTCCATTCCACAATATATCGGAGATGTGAGGCCTGAAGATATTTATGCACTAGCGGGAGGCCTGTCCCTCCCTCCCGTTTGGGTAGCGTCATTTGAGACATGGGCAGTCACGCCCTCTTCCCTCCCCAGATAAGTGTATTGATCGCCAGTTGCAGGGCCCGCATTGCTTTCGGGTTGGGGGTCTGGGGTACCAGGGGTAAGGTCTGGAAGGTATACAGAATCCTTGGCAATAACGTCATTTTCACCGATGCGATGCGTCCGAACCAGGCCAACTTAAGCCTAGACCACCTGTCCGGGGCCCTTGTCGTTTGAGCCACGAGTGCCGAATAATTCAATTTCAGCGTTTGTGAAAGCATGGGGGCCAACAGGATGCCAAGTAGGTTATTGGTTGTGTGGCCCAGTGTAATGGGAACCACTCACGCAGGAGCTCTACGTGTGCCCGGTGGGAAGAAAGGTTAAGAACCTGGGATTTGCTTAGATTGACCTTTAATCCCTAGATCTCCCCAAAGGCCTCCAGCAAGAGAGCAGGCAAAGACTGGAGAGGCTCTGCGAGTGACAGAATCTCGTCGTCAGCGTAAAGGCTTATCTTGTGGGTATCACCACCAAAATGAAGTCCCTTTATTTGCAGGTGGTCTCGGACCCGTTGTGCAAAAGGCTCCATATAGAGCACAGAAAGGAGAGGAGACAGTGGGCACTCCTGTCTTGTCCCCCTTTCGATGGGAAAAGGCATCGAAGACACCCCTTTCACTTTGACGAAGGCTTTAGGTGACTGATGGATATTTGGAACCATTTTATAAAGTGATCTTTGAAGCCAAAGCCCTGCAGGGTGGCAAATAAATACCTCCAACTCACTCTATCGAACGCCTTCTCCGCGTCTACTGAAAGAAACAGGGCTTCCTTATGGAATGTATGGATGCTGTCCATGAGATGTAATAGCCGATTTGTGTTATTCCCACCCTGGCGAGTGAAGATAAACCCCGCCTGGTCCGGGTCGATCAGGCCCGCCATCAGCGGGTTCAGGCGGGCTGTTAATATCCCAGTGTAGATTTTCGCGAAATAGGGTGGTAGGAGCCACATATGCTAAGTCTTTGTGAAGTTTTAGAATTACGAGATTGCAGCCTCAGCCGTGGACTAAGAGATCGTACCGCTCTCCTGGAAGGAGTTAAAGAGTCCCGTCAGGATCAGTGCTATCTCCGCGCAGAAAGTTTTATAGAACTAGGCGGGTAACCCGTCTGGTCCAGGAGCTTTATTCATTTTCAGCCTAGCAATAGCTGATATGACGTCCTCTGGACGTATAAGCGCTTCGAAGCAGAATGACTGCCCAGAAACACTATGTAGATACCAAAGAAGGTATAGTATGACATTTTATATGATCCGTAATGTGCCATGAGAGTAGCACATTAATATAATTTAAAATGCTGGATCTCACAAAAAAAAAACGGAATACTACAAAGAAATCCTTTTATAGTGTGCCGGGTGAGTGTGGACCTCCTTTCTGGGCTATTTTTCCACCATTATTTTTAAAAATCGTCGTGTTTTAAGACTCTTTCTAATTCCTTCCCAAATACCACATTGGAACTTACCTTGTCCCCTGCTGACCACTCGGCAGTCTTTGGCCCCCTTTCCCCGCATTTGGTGATCATTATCCGGTGTTCAGCCGACTGAGGTGCTGAGATACATGGACTTAGGACCGCGGAATCTAGCAGCGGCCATCTTGGGGGTAGGCTACACCTGCAGCGCTCTAGTCGCCAGCGCATAAAAGAGCTTCCTAAGCAGGCGAGATCCCTTGCTGTGTGTTGTTCCCTCCTGAGGCGGAAAGCCGGGAGGTTGTGCTGTGTGCCTTGCGAGTGTGGACCTCCTTTCTGGGCTATTTTTCCACCATTATTTTTAAAAATCGTCGTGTTTTAAGACTCTTTCTAATTCCTTCTTAAATACCACATTGGAACTTACCTTGTCCCCTGCTGCCCACTCGGCAGTCTTTGGCCCCATTTCCCCGCATTTGGTGATCATTATCCAGTGTTCAGCCGACTGAGGTGCTGAGACACACGAACTTAGGACCGCGGAATCTAGCAGCGGCCATCTTGGGGGTAGGCTACACCTGCAGCGCTCTAGTCGCCAGCGCATAATAGAGACGGGCATGCCTCCACGCAGCGGACGCGATCCGTGGACGCTCCGTTTCAGTGCCGGAGTCACGCCTGAGTCCAGCCCGTCTGCGCCCGTCAGCGCCAAGGAGACGCCAGGGGCCAGGAAGGCTGGCCTTTTAGACACTCAAGTTGTTGTTAGCCCCCTGTATTCTTTAAGGACACTACGTACACTTAAACCCCAGTGGAAGCCCCGTCACCATACGCTTCCACCTGAGGGGCTATTTAACGCTCCTGAGTGTCACTGCTCTGGGAGTGGGATTATCTCTACCCTCCCCGAACTTTGTCACAAACAGCCTAGAATAGGGAACCACGACCTTCCTTTGTCGGTCAGAGAGACTGGGTTTCTGATCAACGCCCGTTCCCTAATTAAAAACAACATCGCCTTCAGAGACTTCATCTCAGACAGACAACCATCCTGGGCATTTATCACCAAGGCCTGGGCCTCTGAGCACACAGGGCCTGAGCTCCTAAATGCCATCCCTGAGGGGTACTCCTTGGCAAGAATGGACAGAGAGGGGCGCAGGGGGGGGGGCTGGGAATACTTCATAAAACTTCTATAAGATGCCGGACCGAGCCCCTCTCCTCACCGCCTGATTCTTTTCAGGCCATGTATTTTGCTCTCAATCCCTCCCCCACGGTCTCCTTTTCTGGGATCCTGATCTATAGGCCCCTGGGCCCTAGGTCCGGTTTTAGTCATGACCTGCTAAAATTGCTGGAACCCTATATTGATAGATCTAATCTGTCCATTCTTGGAGATTTTAACTTCCATTTGGAGAATGACAGCTCTGTTGATACTGCCCTTCTGCTGGATTCTCTAGCCTCCTGTGGGCTGAATCAAGGAGTAGTAGGCCCCACACACTCTGCCGGACACACCCTGGACGGGGTCTTTACCAACGACCCCAGTGTAGGATTAGGGTCCCCCCTTCCCCTGTCCTGGTCGGATCATCGGCCGTCCCACTTAATTTCACACCCTCTCATCCTGTTACACCCTTAGCAGATCCCAGTAAGTGGGATTTAAAAAGGAACTTTAGGGGTTTAAACAACGAGCCCTTAGCCCCTTTGATGGCTAGTCTCATGCCCACCTTAGCGAGAGACACTGATACTGCCGTTCTTGATCTTTTCAATTCCATCTGGAGAGCCTTGGATATCCTGGCCTCGATCAAGCAGCATTACTCTGCTAGAAAACGACCCTCAGCACCTTGGTACTCCGATACCCTTAGGCTGCAACGGCAGGGCTGCAGGAGGCAAGAGAGGCTCTGGAGATCACACCTCGACCCACACGAAAAAGATAAACATAAAAGTTTACTCAGGGACTATAAAGCTGCGGTGATGGCAGAAAAGAAAAAACATTTAGCTAAACTGACTGCCTCCCTCAGCTCTTCCAGGGAATTGTTTAAAATCGTTAATTCCCTGTCTGTCCTTCAATCACCCAACCCCATAATAGCAAAACAGGAACTCTGTGATCAGATCTCAACCTTTTTCCACGCCAAGATAACTAACATTCACTCAGGCCTAGAAGCCCTTAACCTAGATCCTGGGCCGCTTCCTGTTTCAGTGGTGTCCTTGGAGGAAGCCCCGGTGAGGGCTCTGGGTTCTAACCTTACTAATTTCCCTTCGCTCACTCTGGTGCAACTTAGTTTCCACCTGGACAAACTTAAATCCGGATCTCCTCTTGATCCCTGTCCTTTGAAAATTCTGGAAAGAGTGCAGGGAAGTTCTTCTCCCCCGCTCCTGGAGGTAATCAATCAGGCAATACATGAAGGTGTCTTCCCGACAGCGTGGAAAATGGCCATAATTAAGCCCCTCCTTAAGAAGGCCACTCTGGATCCGGCGATTTTAAAGAACTTCCGCCCTATCTCCTTACTTCCAGCCCCTTCAAAAATGCCAGAGGCCCACCTAAACAGCCACCTGAGTGCCTTCCTGGACAACTCCAATCTATTGGACCCCTCTCAGCACGGTTTTCGGAGGGAACATAGCACTGAGTCCGCCCTGACAGTAGTCACAAATAACATCCGCGCTAAGGTCGACAGTGGCCAGACTACCCTTCTGGTCCTGCTCGACCTTACAGCTGCCTTCGACACCCTGTCCCCCTCCATCTTGGCCAATCGCCTAAGGTAGATAGGAGTGGACGGACCAGCGCTTAGCCTACTGACATCCTTCCTTGATCACCGTGAACAGAGGGTCAAGCTGGGTGACTTTCTTTCCCCAGTCAAGCCTGTGCAGTGTGGGGTGCCTCAGGGTTCGTCCCTGAGTCCCACGCTCTTCAATATCTATGTAGCACCGCTTTCCAGGCTTGTGAGATCTTTCGGGCTTGAAGTCCTATCCTATGCTGACGACACTCAGATTATGGTCTCCCTCTCGCAATCCGTAGACATCACAGCCCGAAATTTTAGGAACTGTATGGAAGCAGTTGCGGGCTGGATGATAAGGAACTTCCTTAAACTAAATGGGGAGAAAACGGAGGTCCTTATCTTCGGAGGCAAGCATGAGATCTGGTCAATGGAGTGTTGGCCCTATGCTCTTGGTGCTTGCCTCACGCCCTCACAGTCTGCCCGTAATCTGGGTGTAATTTTTGACACCAAGCTCTCTTTCGACAAACAAATCAGCAGGACTACCTCAACTTGCTGCGGGGTCTTAAGAATCTTGAGGAAAATTGTACACTATCTCTCAATCGAGGCCCAAAAACAGGTCACCGTGGCTCTCATATCCTCAAGGTTATACTACTGCAATGCACTATTACTAGGAATCAACAAACAACTAGTCCAACGTCTTCAAACGGTGCAAAATGCAGCAGCCAGGTTTGTTGTTGACGCCCCAAGACTCTCATCAGGCTCCTCCATTAGGAGGGATCTGCATTGGCTCCCCATACAGGCCAGGATAGAGTTTAAGGTCCTATTTGTCACCCACCGGGCCCTGCATGGATCCGGGGCTGAAGACATTAGATCCCTTGTCTCCCTCTATACCCTCGGCAGGGCCCTTCGTTCAGCATCTAAAAATCTTCTTTCTGTGTCACGAGTCACCAAAGCCAGATGGGGCGGGAGGGCCTTTTCCTCCTTTGCCCCCAGGATCTGGAACATACTTCTGGCTGAGCTTAAGGGACAAACCTACCATTCTCTCTTCTGGAAGGCATTAAAGACCTGGCTCTTCAGGGAGGCCTACCTATAGCCGGCGCACCCCCTCTCCCCTCATACAGCCAGCACCATCTGCAGCGCCTTGATGCCCACGGGCAAAGTTGCGCTTTAATAAATCATTATTCATTCATTTGAGCTGCAACACCTGGTTCTCGGAGAGCAGAGTAAATTTGCTTGCTTCTAGATACACGCATTCATTTTGTTGCCCTGCGATATCTTCTGTATATAACGACTGATAGAACTGCCGAAAGGTATTGGCAATCTGAGAATCTGAGTATACTTCATCCCAAGAGGGTTTCTTAATCGAGGGTATAGCCGCCATGGTTTTCGCACGGAGCCTCTGTGCAAGCAGCCTTCCGCATTTGTTGCTGCTTAAGTAAAATTTGTGGCGGAGTTGGAGTAGTGCGTTTTCCGCCCTGTCCAAGTCAAGGTGCCTTGGGAGGAGCCTTTTCTTCTCTAAGGCCCGCCACACCCTTGGTGCCCCTGTGTGCTTGTGTATGGCCTCTAACTCGCTCACCTCCAGCTCAATGCTTTGCCGTGTTTCGTGTTGCTTTCTGTTCTCCGCAGAGGAGACAGCTATCAATTCCCCCCTCACTACCAGTTTAAATAACACCGGTAGCGGTGTGTCTTCTTTGTCACTATGTTGTAGGAAGTCTGTGATCTTTGTGCGTATGACCTGAATGATGCTGAGTGATTGTAGCAAACCCTCCCTCAATCGCCACTGCTTATGTACGTCGGTGTGTGCATCTGGCTGTATGGTGATTGTGATCAATGTGTGGTCCGACAGGGAGCGCAGCTATACAGTGGTGTCCCGTACCCTATGCAACAAAGCAACAGAGACTAAAAAGTGGTCAAATTGCGCATAAGATTTGTAAGCAGCAGAGTAGTGGGTGTAGTCCCGAAGTGCAGGGTGGTGTTGCCGCCAGATGTCATGAAGCCCATTGTCTGTGAGTCATTGCTTACCCTCCTTTGAGAACGCCCCATTTGCGCTAGCCTTTGACAGGAGTGGTCCATAACATTGTCCATGACCAGATTGAGGTAATCTCCCACCAGAATCGCAGCATGCGATGATGCCAGGCCCTCTGAGGGATGTCGGATAAGACAGGGCTCTTGGTGTGTGTTTGGTGAGTAAATATTGATCAACATGAGCCTAAGCGCTAGGAGCCTACCTTTCACCTCGTTTAGAGTCGAGAGGACCTTCCCTTCAAATTATGTTCCTAACAAAATGGCTACTCCATTTTTTTTTACGGTGCCTGAGGACCAATATTGATGTCAAAATCGGCAGGATCGCATACGGGCCGTGTCCCTGGACAACAGGTGGGTCTCCTGCAGCATGCAGACATCCCCTTCGGAGTACTCTAACAGGGAGAGGATGGCGGAGAGTTTAACTCAGTGATTAAAGCCTCTTACATTGAGGCTAACAACCTTAAGATCCCTACCCATTGGATGTAGCTAGTGGTAGGGGAGGCAGAGCTATGGTCTTCATGTCTAAGAGACATGGGGGAGTGTGATTGAGAATGTGGATGAGTGACCATCATATGCAGATGTCCCAAAATAAATAAACCCCAAAGACATGAACATTATAAACTCTCACAACTAACAAGAGCGAACCAACGCAAGAGTATGCGAATGACAAAAGTTCTTCCTGTGGACGTATATAAAGGTGCCCAAATCGAACCCTTAAAAGATGATCATGGGTGGTCTCTGACTGCGCCGCAGTTTTATACCTGATGTTCAATCACCTGGGGGACGAGTTGATCGGACTGGTGGTCAATGATGAGAGAACCGCTTCTCTTTCTTTCGCCATGGTTGCTGTATCCGGCTTGTGGGTGGAGGGTGGCCTTCCCACTGTCTGCCTGCGGTCTGGTTTTCTTTGTGTTACTTCAGGAGGCTTGTGCTGTACCTCCGGAGCGGCTGGTGCTTCCATACCCAGAACCTCCCAGGCCTCTTGAAGCAATCCGATCTGTCTCAGCTTGCCCTCGTGGTGAAAGATAATGCAAAATAGGTGACCCCAGGCATAAGTAATTGCCTTCTCCCTCAGGTGTAGTGTAATTAGGCGGAATTCCCGTCTTTTGAACAGGGTAGCAGCTGCGAGATCCTGGAAGAGCGTTGGTGAGTGACCCCGGGATTGAAAAGGGTGTGTGCCTCTTGCCCTCTTAATGATAAGTTCCTTTAGCTGGAAGTTGTATACACATGCCAAAATGTCCGGCGGTGGGGCCGTCCCTCGACGCCGCAGGCCCACTCGGTGGACCTTGTCGATCTGGATCTCCGTTGTGTGGTCCGGCCCCAGCGTCTGACGAAAAAGGGCCTGAACAAACTCTTTGATATCTTCTCCTTCAGCCCCCGATTTCACTCCATGTATACGCACGTTGTTGCAGCGAGAACGGTTTTCCAGATCCTCCACATGCCCCAGGAGCTCTATGTGCTGTTCCCTGAGTCTGAGGATCCCTTGCTGCATTATCTCTATTTCCTCGCTGCGTCCATTTTCACGCTCTTCGAGTGTCGCTACGCTGTCACCGATCTCTGCAACATCCCTTCTCACTTCTTTGAGGTCTGCCACCAGTTGCTCCATAAGCTCCTGCAGATCTTCGCATAAACTGGTGAAGAGAGCCATCATGAAGGCATTCGTTGCTGGGGTATCCGCCCTGTCCTGTGTCCCTCGGGACCCCTCTTCCTCTTGGCTGGCAGGCGGACTCCTACGAGGGCTGCTTCAAGAGAATTTCTTTTACTGAGCGTTCTTTTTTTAGACTGGCACTCGCCAGTGTGTGAGCTATGACTCCTTCGGCGTGGCCCTGGGCCCAGGGCCTTGTAATCCCGGCGCCGACTCACTATCTCACTTCCAGGCAGCAATGGCTAGGGCTGGAAGCCACCTCATACGTCGAATCAGGCATGCAGTTCCCAGGCCCACTCCTCAAGCTGACAGCCCCCTCCAGCAAGCTTTCCTGGCAGCCTCACTCCGCCTTCATGCACCCCGCTTACCGGCTGTCTGAGAGCCCAATACAGGCAAGTAGGCTCGATCCTCCGGGAAGAAGACAAGACCATGTGGCAGATCGTCTAAGCAGGGCAGTATGTGAAGCAGGCTTCGGCTGCTGCTTTTCCCAGTAGCCATGTCCCGGAGCCTCCGCCCTCGTTCCTGCCTCCTTAGGTGCTGTCAGAAGTTCATCTACTCTATGCGCTATAGGGGCTTATGGCTGTGGGGTAACTCCGTTAGTGCTCGCTCCTTGCACTCACTGACAGGCCCTTGTGGTTGTCAGGTGGTCGTCTTCTCCCTCAGGGGCCCGCTGCAGAGCCTCAAATCCTTCTGGCCTTCACAAATGCAGACTGGGCTCTCCCGCCGTTGCTTCATCTCTGCGGCCCCACGGGTCAGACTCTACGGCTGCCCGATGCCACCCGGTGGCCACTCACGAGGGCAGTCCTCTAGTAACAGAGGGCTTCCCCCTGCCCCCCCCCCTCTGCTCACCCACTCCTCCCCTGGGCAGGAGGAGTCCCGAAGGGAGCGTGCGAGGGGGCTGTGATGTCACGTCCGGTGCGGCAGGCAGGGCGAGGGGTACTTAAGTCCCCCTCGCCATTTTTCCCTGCCTCTTTGCTGCACCGGACGCGTCATGGTGGCCTCGGCCGTGGGGACACACAATTTCGCCGCCTTGCGGGACACGCCGTCTGCCGTTTCGTGCTGCCTTTTGGGGTACGGGAGTCCTTCCTTGTGGTGAGTCCTCAGCTTGACCCCCCTGCCCCTCCTCCATCTCGTATGCGGCAACCAAAAGGCCATTGCCTGGGGGGCTTGCACGGAGGGGAGGGGGCGAGGCTCCAGTTGCGTGGATTCCACCCCACGTCGGGGGCATGTGTCGCGGTTTAGGGGGGGCGCAAATGTCACAGTGGGGGCCGGTGGCTGACCACTTGACGTTCACTACCAGGCAGCGGTGGGGTACGCGGGTTTAGAAGGCGTGGGCGGAATTGAGGGGCCAATGCCTTTTGCGTCCTGCAGCGGTGGAGCACACTGGCAGAGTCACGGTGACTTTCCCCTGGTCGAGCAGCTCTTCGGGGCATGGCGGACAAGTGCGGTGCGGTTGGTGTCTCTCCCCCTCCCTTCAGGTGCAGACGGCAACTGGGGGCGGCGGGGGTGAGCGCGTGCGTGTAGCTACGCGGGGCACTCACACCAAGTACAATTTGAATACGCCAGACCCGGGTAGTGCGCCAGACGCATGAGGAGCCCAGAAGCGTGTGGGATGGCATTGTGGTTCTTCGCGCTTTAGAGGAGTCGGTGCTAATTCGTACATTTTGGCGTAAAGCTGTTCATGTCCAGGGTACTGTTCACTTTACCCTTGGCCCCACAGGCTCCATTTCATGGGAAGCGGGCAGCGAACAATGAAGGTGGCATTAGGATCACGTGGTCGTGCCCGGCGGGGGTTCAGTACCCCTGCGCCATTTTATTGTCCCCGAGCCTCCCTGGTTGGGCTAGGTGCGGGCTGCGGTGCAGCCGGGTATGGCACGCCCCCCAGGCGTGGCTCGGGAGTGTGGACATGGGGCGTTACTATAGTTGCAGAGTGTCGGTACAAGTCCCCGAGGACATTTTACACTCCAAGGAGCTGTGAATGGCCGAGAATATGACCGCGGTCAGTAATCCCGCCCGATCGGGTAAAGTTTGCACTTTCCCCCCTCCCCACAAGAAAAGGTTTTCATAAGAGCCGACTTATGTCGTTTACTGATTTCTGCCGTCTCCCAACAGTCCTGTGCCCCTGGGTGTTTATGTAATTGTTTTAGCTGGCATCCCGAGGCCCTTTCGGGCACAGCTGGTGTTCCGGCGTAACATAGTAACCCTTCTATGTTATCTGAACGCCCTCGGATTGTAAAGCAAGGGACAGGCAGCTTGCCCTGCATCCGGGGCGGATACGCGGGAGGTTTCACCCGTGCAATGTGCGGCAAAAGTGTTTAGAGCCGTGTGGACATGGGGTCCGACAGCCTATTTGTGTGCTTCTGTAGAACGCTTGGACGGCTATAGCCGGGAGCAATGACAGCGTTTAGTCGGGAGAGGCCCCGTGGCCCACAGTGGCTGTGCCCTGCCTCGCCAGCCCCGCAGACCAGGGCGTGAGTGACGCAAGCAGAGCACTCCACAATAAGAACAGTAATGACACCGGAAGAGGAAATTACAAGTGAAGTACTTACAAAGCGTAGGTCACGGACATGAGGTAATAGTGACCACGGGGAGCAAACAAAATACGAGAAGCGGCAAACGGTGCGTTACAGGGAAAATATAAGTGACGTGTGCAAGTGACAGAAGCGGACAAACACAAGTAGAGGTATACTAAAGAATAAATAAAGAGCGCTTTTAGCTTGTAAGGGAGCGTTTGTCGTGAGGGTAATGACTGCAACACCCCTTTTCTGCCTTTACCGGCGGGTAGGTGGCGGTTCAATCTGGGGTAGGAGGCATCAGGACAGCGCTTAGGCCCGACGGGTAGCACTTTTGGCGGCAATACAGGGAACACAGATTCGGGTGGGTAATGGACGACCTCTTCACCGCGGCAAAACCGGGATGGGGCTCGGTCCCCTACCCGCACCCACACCGCAGGGGGATCTCTGCTTTCGGCAGGCCTCATACCCCCCAGGGGGGAGCCTCAGACACGGGGAGCTAGGTTAACGAGCTCGCTGCCCGGCCATCTGAAATCACAGGTGAAAGCATGCGCTACCGACATCCGGCTATTGACCCGGCTGAAGCATGTTCTGTTGGCCGTACCACTGCGCTCCAGGTGCAAGGGGGGATAAAGCTTGCGGTGCTCTGCCGTGATTGAAGAGCCCAATTGGGCAAATTTTTCGATGAGGGCGCCGGCCGATGCGGAGGGACGTAGGCAAGGCCACTTTCAGGCCGACACACTGCATGCCAGCCGGTTGCCAGTGCAGTGCGTAGTCACCTGCTCTGCTCATGCTCGGCTAAATACCCCCCTTTTCGCAATTTTGTCAGGCGGAGAGCAGCGCGGGGAGCTGCCATCGGGAGTTGGGGCGGTACCTCAGGCACATCACATTGGTGCCACTTCCCGAGGTTTAGTGCCTCTCGCCGACAAGTGGTGAGGGATGCAGACTACCGAGTTTACAGAGAAAGGCAATTTTGTTTATGGATGTCTGTTGAGAAGGGATAAGACATCTCTGATCGCAACAGCCCCCTTATACATCCAAGTTGCATCTAATTAGTTTAGGTTGAGCGCTAAGTGATTAGTGGCTGTGGCGTTTTGTGGAACTGTTCGAGATATTCATGCAAACATTTAATGAAAGAAGAGGCAAACTTGAATAATGCATAGTTGGGACGATAGAGTGTATCGAAGTTTTAATTGCTTGCCAAATGCATCAATGGCCGGGTACGAGTGTTTGGCATCCTTACGTTGGCAATATACTGAAAAGCTACCCCTCCGGTTTGGCGCCAGCAATTTTGATATTAAGTTTGGTTTACGCATTTTGTAGGGAGTTGAAAGCATGTCCCATCACAATTAGGAGTTGTGCACCTCTGCTGTTATAGGACGAGTTTGAAAGGCAGAAATGGTAATGATAGTAGCCCGAAGGCAGTGCAGAATAGGTGCATTGCTGCATTTCAGTGAATCAATCAATCAATCAATCAGCAATTTGTATAGCGCGCTACTCACCCAGTAGGGTCTCAAGGCGCTGGGGGGAGGGGTTCGTTACTGCTCGAAAAGCCAGGTCTTGAGTTGTTTCCTGAAGGAGAGGTGGTCCTGGGTCAGCCGTAGGTGGATGGGGAGGGAGTTCCATGTCTTGGCCGCCAGGTAGGAGAAGGATCTTCCTCCAGCGGTGGCTCTGCGAACGCGTGGTACGGCGGCGAGGGCGAGGCTGGCCGATCGTAGCTGGCGGGTGGGTGTGTAGAAAGTGAGGCGGCTGTTGAGGTACTTCGCGCCCATGTCGTGGAGAGCCTTGTGTGCGTGGGTGAGGAGTCTGAACGTGATCCTCTTGTTGACGGGGAGCCAGTGCAGGTCTCTCAGGTGAGTAGAGATGTGGCTGCAGCGAGGGATGTCCAGGATGAGTCGTGCTGAGGCGTTCTGTATGCGCTGGAGCCTTTTCTGTAGTTTGGTAGTGGTTCCCGCGTAGAGTGTGTTCCCGTAGTCCAGTCGGCTGGTGACGAGTGCCTGGGTGACTGTCTTCCTGGTTTCGGTGGGGATCCATCGGAAGATCTTACGGAGCATGCGTAGGGTGTTGAAACAGGATGACGATACGGTGTTGACTTGTCTGGTCATCGAGAGGGAGGAGTCCAGGATGAAGCCCAGGTTTCGAGCGTGGTCCGTTGGCTTGGGTGCGGTGCCCAGGGCAGGGGGCCACCAGGAGTTGTCCCAGGAGGAGGGCGATGATCCCAGGATGAGGACTTCTGTCTTGTCTGAGTTCAGTTTCAGGCGGCTGTTCTTCATCCACTCGGCGACGTCTTTCATCCCTTCGTGTAGGCTGGCTCTGGCGGGTGCGGGGTCGTTGGTGAGGGAGAGGATCAGCTGGGTGTCGGTGTAGGAGATAATGTTAAGGTTGTGTTGGCGTGCGATGGCTGGCAGGGGGCTCATGTAGACGTTGAAGAGGGTGGGGCTGAGAGAGGATCCTTGAGGTATGCCGCAGATGACTTCGGTGACCGCGGATCAGAACGGGGGGAGGCGGACTCTCTGGGTTCTTCCGGCGAGGAATGAGATGATCCACTCCAGTGCCTTTTCTTGGATTCCGATGTTGGTGAGGCGCTGTACTAGGGTGCGGTGGCAGACAGTGTCGAATGCTGCAGAGAGGTCCAGGAGGATGAGGGCCGCTGTTTCCCCGTTGTCGAGCAGGGATCTAATGTCGTCGGTGGCTGCGATGAGGGCGGTCTCGGTGCTGTGGTTGGCTCGGAAGCCGGACTGCGAAGGGTCGAGGGATCAATTTGTCTCGAGGAAGGCGGCGAGCTGTTTGTTGACGGTCTTCTCGATGACTTTGGCAGGAAAAGGGAGGAGCGAGATGGGGCGGAAGTTCTTGAGGTCGGTGGGGTCCGCTGTTGGTTTCTTCAGGAGGGCGCTGAGCTCGGCGTGCTTCCAGCTCTCCGGGAAGGTGGCGGTGTTGAAGGAGATGTTGATGATGTCCCGGAGTTGGGGTGCGATGATGGAGTCGGCCTTGTTGAAGACGTGGTGAGGGCAGGGGTCGGTTGGTGATCCGGAGTGGATGGTGTTCATTGTGCGGGTGGTGTCTTCGGTGCTGACCGGGGTCCAGTTGCAGAGGGTGGTGGTGGGGGGCGTTGGTTCGGTGGTTGGGTGCGTGGTCTGTGCGCCGAAGCTGTTGTGTATGTCGGCGATCTTGCGGTGGAAGAAGATGGCGAGTGAGTCGCAGAGGTCTTGCGAGGGTGTGATGTCGTTGTTTCCGGCGTTGGGGTTGGAGAACTCTTTGACGATGCTGAAGAGTTCCTTGCTGTTGTGGGTGTTGTTGTCCAGCCGTTCTTTGAATGTTGTCCTTTTGATCAAAGGATGAGCTGGTTGTGTTTGCGGGTGGCGTTCTTAAGGGCAGTCATGTTTTCTGTGGTCTGGTCGTGGCGCCAGGCTTTTTCAAGGGTGCGGCAGTTTTTCTTGGATGTTTTGAGTTCGTCGGTGAACCAGGAGGCTTTCTTGCTGCCGGGTCTGCTGGGGGGGTTCTTCAGTGGGGCGAGGTCGTTGGCGCAGTTGGTGAGCCACTGTGTGAAGGTGCGGGCTGCTTCGTTGGGGTCCGTTGCGCTGGCAGGAGGGTTCTGGCAGATGGAGGTGGTGAGCTGGTCTGCGGTGATCTTGCTCCAGCTTCTGCGAGGAACCTGTTGCGGGAGGTGGTGGGTCATGGTTCTTCTGAAGCTGAAGTGGATGCAGCTGTGATCCGTCCAATGAAGTCCGGTGGAGTGGCTGAAGGAGATGGGTTTGCTGGAGGAGAAGACGGGGTCAAGCGTGTGGCCGGCGTAGTGGGTGGAGGTGTCCACCAGTTGCTTGAGCCCGAGGTTGGCGAGGTTATCCAGCAGGGCGGTGGTGTTGCAATCCTTGTTGTTCTCCAGGTGGAAGTTGAGATCCCCTAGGAGGATGTAGTCAGCGGAGGGGAGGGCGTGTGGGCTGATGAAGTCTGCGATGTCTTCGCTGAATTGCGTGCGTGGTCCCGGGGGTCTGTAGATGAGGGTGCCTCTGAGGGTGGTCTTGGGGTCGGTGTGTATCTGGAAGTGGAGGTGCTCGGCGGCGGTGTAGGTGTCGTTGGAGTTGGTCATGATGCGGATGGTGTTCCTGTGGATGATGGCGATGCCTCCTCCGGTCTGGTTGGTGCGGTCCCTCCGGGTGATCTTGTATCCGTCCGGGATGGCTATGGCGATGTCGGGCGCTGAGGAGGCGTTCATCCAGGTTTCCGCGAGGAAGGCGACGTCTGGTGATGTTTGTCGAGCAGGTTCCAGAGTTTGACGGCGTGTCTGTGGACGGAGCGGGTGTTGAGCAGGATGCACTTGAGGTGATTCTTGTTGGTGGTAGGCTTGGCGAGTGCTGACTTGGGGGTGGATGCCGGTGAATTTCCCATCTTGGCAGGTGAAGGGTCCGTAGGTGCGTTTCGTGATGGCCAGGTAGCAGGTGGGGTTCCGGCCGGTGTTGAGTGCGTGGAGGGTGGCGGCGTCGTATGTGTGTCGGGCACGTTGGCATCGTCGTGATCCAGTGTTCCTGGCGCTGGGCGCGGTCCAGGCGCGGACGGGCGCAGACGGGCTTGCCTTAGGCGCGCCTGCTGCGCGCGTCCGCTGCGCGGCCTCCATAAGAGTGGGTGAGGGAGGGAGGAGCAGCTGGGAGGTGGGGGACGGGGGCGCCCAATGGGGAGCGAGCGGGCGGGTCCGCGGGGAGCGAGCGGCGGGAAAGGGACACGAAGGCAGGAGGGGGCATGGGGGGACGGGTACGGCGGTGCAGAGGGGTCAAAGAAGAAAAAAACACGGGGGGCCAAAAGAGCAGCCAAGTCACTCAACTCAGCTTACGGGATACAAAAAGAGAGAAGGGGCACACAGACCACACAGGCACTGAGGAGGCAAAGAAGCAGGCACGGGGACCAAACGAATCGGACAAGACACTCGATCAGCTCACGGGGGACAACCAATCAGCTCACGGGGTACAGAAATAGAAGGGGGACAGATAGACCACACAGGCACAGTGAGCGCAGACCTGACTGCAGGGCAGCTGGTCACAGGAGGGCAGCGGCGATGCACACGGGGGTCAGCGCAGTGGCAGAGGGAGCGACCTGCCTTGTCACAGGGTCAGGGGTCGCTCCTCTGGTCACCGCGCGGCCTCCATAAGAGTGGGTGAGGGAGGGAGGAGCAGCTGGGAGGCGGGAGCGGGGCGGCCAATGGGGAGCGAGGGGGCGGGGCCGCGGGGAGCGAGCGGCGGGAAAGGGACGCGAAGGCAGGAGGGGACAGGGGGGACGGGTACGGCGGTGCAGAGGGGTCAAAGAAGAAAAAAACACAGGGGCCAAAAGAGCAGCCAAGTCACTCAACTCAGCTTACGGGATACAAAAAGAGAGAAGGGGGCAGACAGACCACAAAGGCACTGAGGAGGCAAAGAAGCAGGCATGGGGACCAAACGAATCGGACAAGACACTCGATCAGCTCACGGGGGACACTCAATCAGCTCACGGGGTACAGAAATAGAAGGGGGACAGATAGACCACACAGGCACAGTGAGCGCAGACCTGACTGCAGGGCAGCTGGTCACAGGAGGGCAGCGGCGACGCACACGGGGTCAGCGCAGTGGCAGAGGGAGCGACCTGCCTTGTCACAGGGTCAAGGGTCGCGAATAGGGTGACAGGACACGACCACAGATGACTTTCACCATCACAGGAGGGATGCTTCTGTTTAATTGCCTTGGTACTGGAAGAGCCTTAATTGAAGTGAGTAAAGGGGGGACCCGTTGTAAGTCACTAACTGTTGTGAAAGGGGTCACCCAGCTAGTGGTACACTGTCTGCACAGGTGTGATACTTACCAAATGTTTAAATTGTCTGCGTTGCTCTTCAAGTATTGCTACTTTTGGTTTCAACAGGTTACAGGTTGGCACTCCTTGCGCCTATGTGACGGTTCTCACTCAGAAGCACAGTGCATACTTCTCCAGGTATATCTGTCATAGCGCAGTACAGCTGTGGTGCCCTAGCTAGTCCCAGTGCTGGAACACACACTTGTGGCCACCAAATTGACTACGGTAGTAGAACCCGGGACACCTTTTGCATAAGTGGTTTAATCGTAGCTAGTCAAAAACAAAGAAGGGAGGTAGAGCGAAACGACTGGATTCTTGCTCCACTGGGATACTTAGATAAACACAGAGAATCCAACCAAGAATGGGAGGGGAGGGGAGTGATCAACGTGTGTTGAAGCACTCAGTGTTTTGAAAAATACCCCTCACACACCAAAAGGCCCCTTGGTGTCATGCTTCATCATCGGGGTCTTCGCACCCCTCTATCGGGATGCGGCGTGCTGCGACCTACGACTACGCGGGAGCACTAATAGTAAAGACTATGTGTGGTGTTGGTGTGTGGGGTGTCTTAGGTTAAGTGAGTGGTGGGATGTGGTGAAAAAATTAAAAATTAAAAAATACCTGGCGCATGAGTCTGAGGAAAAATTTATTCTGAACTCTGGCTGGTATTATTAAAAGAAGTGCAAAGTGAGGTCAGGGCTGTTATATTAGGGAACAGGACCTCTGGTGTGCGTTGTCGACATGTTTCGGAGCCAAGCTCCTTCTTCAGGACGGGGGCACAACCTCCCCACCTTACTCACGTTTTTCTAAAATAAAAAAGTGTATTATACAGAAAAGTGACGAAAATATAGGCTAAGTGTGCCTACAGCGGTCTGCTACAAGTACAATGACCTGCAGAAAGACAAAAAGGAGAAAACAACATTGGTTACCCTTGTAGCGGGTAGTTCAAGCAGGTGCAGTCACCTGGAACCTCACCATTATGCTTGTTTTAAAGCCTGTGGAAGGAAAAAGACTCACAACACTCACAACATAGAACACACATGTACTGGTACTTAGAGTTATTGTTGGTCATACTTTTGAAGCTTGCTTTTTTGCCTCATGAGCATAAAGAACGTCTGGGGTGTTGCTATTTTTGCAATCTGTTGGGAAGAATGATGTAAGATTTAATAACTCATTCTTACTCACTTTGGTTTTAGGAGGATGGTCTTAATTGATCAGTCTGTGGATTACTCACGATTACAGGACGCTATGGACACCGTCTACCCCCACACGCTGCTCCGCTGGTTCTGAATGGTAGACCAGTGATCATGCTATTTATACCCTGTTTCTTAATGGGCGGAAGTATCTGTGTTTCCTAACATGGGTGTTCCGCTCCATGTTAATTGATAGATGCCCATGTTTGGAACGTCCGCTAATTTGCCAAACATCGCGCTTGTCTCACCGTCATGTAATGACATGGCATAGGCGTCTGGTGATTCTCCCCGTAGGCGTATGGTAACTGATCGCTCGCGCATGCGCACGCCAGTGATAAATGGCGCATGCGCGATTGCTATTGTCATTTCTGGCAGACACTGATTATCGCGCATGCGCTTCTTGGATTCCAGCTGTCCTTTCAGTACTGTCTGCGCTTTCAATGGGGCAATATCTTTCTTATTGAAGCTGGTTTATAAAACTTCATTGTTTTGGTCTCAAAAGTATCCCGATTGAGTAACTTCAGACATATGATTGTGGTCGCGCTATATTTATCTGCTTAGTTATAATAGTCTTCAATTTCAGAGATATTTATTAATTGAAGTTCTATTTTCTGACATACTTGAAGGACCGTTTTACCGGTCATTGGTCATTGGTCAATTGGGTCCACGGTACATCGTCATTAAGCCCAATTATATGGGTTCCAAGCCTGAAAACCCATCTCTGTTCCTTCTGGAAGAGCCCAGCTTCAGAGGGTAGTTGCTCAATAATTGTCCAGTTTAGGTCATTTACGCAGTGTCCAGCAGTAAGGTAGTGAGTTGCCATTTTCGTTGTGCTCTTTTTACAGCGTACATTGCTCTTATGTTCGTTCATTCTTGTTTTTACGGCCCTCGTTGTCATACCAACATACTCAAGGTTGCAGGGACATTTGATCAGATATACTACGTTTTTAGTATTGCAATTTGTAAATTTCCTTTGCTCCCAAGTGGTTCCATTACGGAAGAAAAGTTTTTTGCTTTTCTTGGTCAGGTGACAGCTACTGCAGTTTCCACAGGGAAAGTGGCCTTTGACGTCAACAGATGGTTGCGTAACTGTTGTTGTTGATTTTGGTCTTGTGTGTACCAATATGTCTCTTAGGTTACGCCCTCTTCGGTGAGGGACTTAGTGGTCAATCTCACTCCAAAACTACTAACGAGTCTACAAACCCAAGTGTTAAACAAAGGCTTAGGCTTTGTTCCTACACAGAGACCTGATATCTTTAAGATGAACATTGAAATGCAGGAATTCATACGCAAATTGAAACTACAAGCCTACTTCATGGAAAGACCATCACCAGTTCTGAGAACCGATACCGGCCTTAGACCCAAGTCTACCTTTACTCCACCAGATTCCTTGGTCCCCTTGGAGCTATTGGCTTATGAAAAAGCTATCATGACAGAAGTCAATAAACTGGATGTGTCGTCTACTAGAATTTTTCACAACACAACAAGGGAAGAACAACAAGCCCTAAAAACGCTATCTGAGGACACTAATATCATAATAAAGCCAGCAGACAAAGGCGGAGCCATCGTCCTACAAACTGCCGAGGCCTACGACAGTGAATGTTTAAGACTACTGTCTGATAGACGCAATTACATGATCCTACAACAGGATCCAACAGAGAACCTGAGGATTAAAATCGGAGGGATGATCGAAGAAGGCCTAGCACACGATTGGTTGAGCAAGAAAGAGGGCGAATTTTTAGAGCAGAAAAAACCACGGATTCCGTATTTTTACAGCATCCCGAAAATTCATAAAAACCTCACCAATCCCCCTGGAAGACCGATAGTATCAGGGATCGGTTCAATTCTAGAACCACTGTCAAAATTCGCGGACGCTTTCCTGCGCCCTCTAGTACAATCTACAAACACCTACCTCAAAGACACAAAAGCGGTATTACAACTCCTACAGGACATACCCTTTGACCCGGGCAGTCAACTCTTAATTAGCCTGGACGTCGAAAGTCTTTATACCAGCCTTCCCCATGACGAAACACTCATGATCATTGAAGAAGTTTTGTTCTCAACACAATGGAAGTACCAAACACCACGAGGACTGGTTCTAGAGTGCATCTCACTGGCACTAGAAAAAAACTTCTTTCAATACAAGACCACGATCTACCAGCAGTGCCATGGGACCAGCATGGGTAGCACCTTTGCGCCGAGCCTGGCGGGGCTCTATGTACATCACCTAGAGACCACAAAAATTCTCAATGAACGAAATCCATACAGAGCAAACATAAAATGCTGGAGGAGGTACATAGATGACGTCCTAGTCATCTGGGAAGGTGACCGACAATCTGCGGAGGAATTCCAAATATGGCTGAACAACCAAAATGCCTTCCTCAAATTCACCAGTACCATGTCATCCAACCTACTAGTCTTCCTTGATCTAAATATTTATGCAGAAGATGGGGGCTTAAAAACCACCACCCATTTCAAGCCAACATCGAGAAACTGTCTGCTAAGATACGACAGCTTTCACCCCAGGCACTTGCGTGAAAACTTGCCATATGGACAATTTTTACGTCTGAGACGTAACTGTACAAATGTGTCCAATTTCAAATCACAGGCGAAAGACCTGAGTGAGAAGCTAAAGCAACGAGAGTACCCCAAGAGAATCATTGCAAAAGGACTAAAAAGAGCTACGAATAACAACAGAGAGGCCCTACTGGAGGACCGAACCACAGAAGCAAAGGAGAATAAAAGACCTATATGTGTGACAACTTTTAACACCATGTCCAACGAAGTATCAAAAATTGTGAATAAACACTGGAGGATACTAACCTGTGGCAACCTAAACTTTGAAAAACCTATGTTTGCTCACCGAAGAGGGCGTAACCTAAGAGACATATTGGTACACACAAGACCAAAATCAACAACAACAGTTACGCAACCATCTGTTGACGTCAAAGGCCACTTTCCCTGTGGAAACTGCAGTAGCTGCCACCTGACCAAGAAAAGCAAAAAACTTTTCTTCCGTAATGGAACCACTTGGGAGCAAAGGAAATTTACAAATTGCAATACTAAAAACGTAGTATATCTGATCAAATGTCCCTGCAACCTTGAGTATGTTGGTATGACAACGAGGGCCGTAAAAACAAGAATGAACGAACATAAGAGCAATGTACGCTGTAAAAAGAGCACAACGAAAATGGCAACTCACTACCTTACTGCTGGACACTGCGTAAATGACCTAAACTGGACAATTATTGAGCAACTACCCTCTGAAGCTGGGCTCTTCCAGAAGGAACAGAGATGGGTTTTCAGGCTTGGAACCCATATAATTGGGCTTAATGACGATGTACCGTGGACCCAATTGACCAATGACCAATGACCGGTAAAACGGTCCTTCAAGTATGTCAGAAAATAGAACTTCAATTAATAAATATCTCTGAAATTGAAGACTATTATAACTAAGCAGATAAATATAGCGCGACCACAATCATATGTCTGAAGTTACTCAATCGGGATACTTTTGAGACCAAAACAATGAAGTTTTATAAACCAGCTTCAATAAGAAAGATATTGCCCCATTGAAAGCGCAGACAGTACTGAAAGGACAGCTGGAATCCAAGAAGCGCATGCGCGATAATCAGTGTCTGCCAGAAATGACAATAGCAATCGCGCATGCGCCATTTATCACTGGCGTGCGCATGCGCGAGTGATCAGTTACCATACGCCTACGGGGAGAATCACCAGACGCCTATGCCATGTCATTACATGACGGTGAGACAAGCGCGATGTTTGGCAAATTAGCGGACGTTCCAAACATGGGCATCTATCAATTAACATGGAGCGGAACACCCATGTTAGGAAACACAGATACTTCCGCCCATTAAGAAACAGGGTATAAATAGCATGACCACTGGTCTACCATTCAGAACCAGCGGAGCAGCGTGTGGGGGTAGACGGTGTCCATAGCGTCCTGTAATCGTGAGTAATCCACAGACTGATCAATTAAGACCATCCTCCTAAAACCAAAGTGAGTAAGAATGAGTTATTAAATCTTACATCATTCTTCCCAACAGATTGCAAAAATAGCAACACCCCAGACGTTCTTTATGCTCATGAGGCAAAAAAGCAAGCTTCAAAAGTATGACCAACAATAACTCTAAGTACCAGTACATGTGTGTTCTATGTTGTGAGTGTTGTGAGTCTTTTTCCTTCCACAGGCTTTAAAACAAGCATAATGGTGAGGTTCCAGGTGACTGCACCTGCTTGAACTACCCGCTACAAGGGTAACCAATGTTGTTTTCTCCTTTTTGTCTTTCTGCAGGTCATTGTACTTGTAGCAGACCGCTGTAGGCACACTTAGCCTATATTTTCGTCACTTTTCTGTATAATACACTTTTTTATTTTAGAAAAACGTGAGTAAGGTGGGGAGGTTGTGCCCCCGTCCTGAAGAAGGAGCTTGGCTCCGAAACATGTCGACAACGCACACCAGAGGTCCTGTTCCCTAATATAACAGCCCTGACCTCACTTTGCACTTCTTTTAATAATACCAGCCAGAGTTCAGAATAAATTTTTCCTCAGACTCATGCGCCAGGTATTTTTTAATTTTTAATTTTTTCACCACATCCCACCACTCACTTAACCTAAGACACCCCACACACCAACACCACACATAGTCTTTACTATTAGTGCTCCCGCGTAGTCGTAGGTCGCAGCACGCCGCATCCCGTTAATCGTAGCTAGTTCATTGTTGCTTCATAGGCAGACCCAGCTAGAGGCCTTCTGAGGTCTGGCTAGGAAACGCTTCGTCCACAGAAGTAACATATGTATATGTGTGTGTGGATATGTATATGTATGTGGGTGCATGTGAAGGTATGTGTATATATATATATGTATATATATGTGTATGTGTATATACGTATGTATATGGATATATAGAGAGAGAACATGCCCCCCCCCCATGTTGCCAAGGGGCCAGGGAGTCCGCCGTCTTTAAGGAGGCATGTAACTGGAGCTCATGTAGAGCATTTGAACACTGTTGCATTCCATACACGGTACAGGTATACAATTAATAAGATAATTCCCATTGCGCGTTAGATTACCGCTATGCAGGGCGGAACGGCCACGCTGTCCTGGGAGCGGAACACCTAGTATATGCACAGTGTGCCGGTGGCCGGTCTGTCTGCCATAGCCGTTAACTGAGCAGGCTGGTTAGCCCTGCAGATTAGTTAACTGTAAACAATCCATAGCTTTCGCAGGGATCCCTCAGCTCTGTTGGTGCCTTTTATATTGGCCAGGTCCCTCTGAAACTCTTCACCGCTGTCTGGGACCAGGTGGAAGGTGTACACATCGCCGTTGGCACCTAGGCCAAGCAAAGATCCAAACGTAGGGATTGAGGGTGATTTAATGTTCCCCGGTCCCCCTGTGGGGCTCCAAAGGGTAGGATGACCCAGCCGCAAGGAACAGCTAGGGTAGTATTATGAGCATTGCGACCTGATGCTTAGTATGAATTGCATATTTCTGCCCACACTAAAGAACTATAGCGCAATGGTGGTGAGGCTTGTGCCTTTGTTGGCGCCCGCCCTTGCAGGCCAGGTTTCAATTCCTGCCAATGCTGTAAAGTATCCCAGGTGGTACATTTCATACGTCTACGGCTTTCTGCTTCCGGCACATGGCTTACGTGCAGGTGTCCTGCCTGGCGGTTGCGGAAGTTGAGTAGTGTAAAGGTCCCAACTGCTGTTGAGCTTGCTACCCATCGTAGGGAGACACTTTATGCAATGTTCTACATGTTAAGGTGACAGTCCCACCAGTTCAGAATGAATGCAGGTTCAATAAGCTATGCAGCGAAGCCTGCATTGTGGCTTCAGTTATCTTAAGCAGCTAACAAGCATAGGTAAAGTCAATGGTACTGGCGGGTTGTAGGTGTACTGTGGTCTTGTAGTATATATCCTGAGGTAGTGTCAGAAGCCACAATAACAGTCGGCCTTTGCCATCGGTTACCAGCCCCGTGGTGGGAAAGTATAATTTTCACTTACTCAGGAAAGTTCAACGCAAAGAGAGGCATTGCGATAGACTGAGACTGCATTGATCAATTGGCTATGAGGGCCCTCATGGGGATCTCCTGCGGGCTCCATATAGAATCAGGTACCATGTATACTGGGTGGGCATTCCCCTGCAGCCAAGAGCAGGTATCCGATCGCTTTCATTAGGACATTTCCACCCGTGCTTTAACCAGGGTAGCAGGCGGGTGGTTGCAGTTGCGGCTAACAAGTGCGGTGGCGCAGAAAATTTGGGTAAGCACTGCGTTAGTGCCAAATTCACGACAGGGTATATAGACCTTTTAGCATCCCAATATTCAGGATAGGGCAGATTTTGTACAGCATTTCCCCCCTGGTTCCCACAGACTTGTCTGCCCCCCGGATTATCCTTCTAGGGGCCAGAACATGAGACGGGAAGGGGCATTTTCTGTGGACGGTGTCCACAATATGTCGATAGGCGATGCTGTGGTAGAGGTACCATGAAGGGCACGATTACTTCTTGGCCTGTCCCATAATTTTGGCACTCCCAAAAGTTGGGGTGCGAGGGTGCCATTCACAGGTGAGTGTGGGTTGCCTTTTTTGTAAAGCAATAAGTAGTGAGAATTATAGTGACGCCAAGCATCCAAGATAGTGACACTAAATTGCACAATTATTGTGACATGTAATTGAAAGCTGATAAAGACAACAATTATTCTTGTGATGTAAATTGATATTTTTGTTTTATTTCAGTATTTTTTTGCATTTATAAAGAACATATTTAATTTATAAAAATATACATTTCTGAGTTAAAAAGTGCATGATAAACATGTTAATTTGTCAGGTGAAAAAATACAAAAAGAGGGAAAATACAGGGTGGGCAACAAAGATGACTCCGATGTTAAATAGGGCTTGATTGTATTAAGCAAAGCGGTAGATGGGACTCTACGCGCGTTTCGGCATTAGCCTTCTTCAGGAGTCCGTCAATTTGCAGTGCAAACATAAACACAACAATAGGGTTGTTAAGGTGCAATATTATGCTGTTGATGTTCGTTATAGGCAACTCTTGAGGTTTATCTTTTTCTTTATTCTTGTCTTATTATTCTTTGTTGACAGAAGAAGAGTGAAAACTTAATGAGAGACTGATACACGTTCAGGTTTGATATAGCCTATTATAGCTCCTTATAGGTATTGATTCCTGTCTTTAAACCTCTGAGACGATACAGCTCTCTAGATAACTACAGGCACAGTGACCTTATCCTTGATATGGATTCAGTGAAAGTAGGGCCACATAAGTAGGTAGTCTTCTGATTAAACTTGTTGATAGTGAGTTGCTTCATATAACCGGGAGTCAGAGTTGGTCCATCGTGATGGTCGTGCCGCAGTGTGGGTTGCCTGCCTAGCGTTGATAGGGAGGGGATGGAGCGCTTACAGGGAGACCTACCAGAGCGCAACTTGCAGTCCTAGTTAAGATGACATTGATTATATTGCTGACATGTTACCAGCGCTTCAATTAAGCAAACTTACCATGGGAGCCTCAGCGAACATCCAGTCTGTAAGTTGGCGGTTTTGCCGGTTGGCAGGCTCTTGGATGTGGGCCGCTAGCCCAAGCAGGTCAAAAGAGGGGTATAGTACTAGAAGTCTACCCTAGGATACAAGTTCACAGGCTGGTGGTGCGGCGAAACCGAAAGGGGTTTGGGTTTGAGCGCTGGTCCAGGGTCATAGCCTGGTAGGTCCACTGGGCAGTGCATCCCCTGAGGGCAATGAATCGAGTACCACAGAGTTGTATTATTAACATTGGCACTTTCTCACGCCCAATGCCTTGGCTGGGAGCCATCCAGGTTGGGGAAATTGTCAGCCAGCGAGTGTGCGATGGTCCACCAGATTGGGGAAAGCCCTGGGTTATACTTGAATGGGCTACATAATATTAAAGCCACTTTACATTCACAGTAGTCAATAAAGTGCAGGTATCTACACTTAGGGTTCCCCTCGGGTCCTCTAGGTCCTGACTGCTCCCCGGTATACTGACAGGAGCTTAGGAGGCCATGGCGTCGCCTATGGTGGTGACTGTCTGTATGCGATGGCATAACCTGGCAAGTGCTATATACAGATTACGGGGTAAAGGAGGAAGTAAGGGGGGCTCCTCACTCCTACTTTCTCCCGGGTACCGCGGATACTGGGTCACCCTCCCAGTTGCAGACTCAGTGGTGGGGCACAGGCAATCCCACACATTTAAGGGGACAGCCGGCCTTAGGCCACCCTAAGCCCAGCTTTGGCTTTCCTGAATGCCTTGAGTTAGCAAGTAAAGGGACTGTGCGAGGTTAAGTTTAAACCCTTCTCGCCTCATAGCCTTAGTAGGCAGTCTCTCTAGCCTCGTTCGGAGCCCCTCCCTTCCATCTGGTCATTCACCTGGGGGGCTACGACCGCACGAATTTAGGAAGGACTGTTTTACTCCACAAGATAAAAAATGATCTGGGGGAAGTCTGTAAACGCATGGGGAAATGTGAGGTATGGTGGTGAGAGATCGTGCCACGTAGGGTGTGGCAGGGTGCTAAATCCTGTGAAGCAGTAGAAAGGTCTAGGAGAAGAGTCAACAGCGCCTTGCGCAAGTTCACCGAGCGGAGGGCTCTGGGATTAGTCAGGCATGATATGATTCAGGAAAGGATCAAGGGCTACTATGAGGTGGACAGGGTCCACCTCTCACCTGTAGGGATGGACCTTTTCCTCCTAGACCTGCAGGAAGCACTGCAGTGAGAGGGTTGCAGGTAGGGCAGGAAGCTAGGTAGTGGGGGGCCCAGGCGGCGATGGTTGCCGCCGCCCGGGGTGTGGCGGAGTTACAGGGTGATCTGGAAGCAGAGAGGTGCAGCACTGTACCTCAGCGGGCACATAGGGGTGCCAGAGTCTAAGACCTGGGGCCCCAGGGGAGGTTCCGGGAACCTATGTCGGCGCCCCAGTAGTCCTTCGGGCAGTTGTGGGCCTGTGCAACCGGGGGCTTGCTTAGCTACGCTCCGCCCCGCAAGGGGCGTGAGTATAATCATTACCATAAGGGGCAGCACATAGGTGGTTCACCACGGTGCTGCCTGGCTCATCAGGCGGGCAGGTGGCGAGAATGCGGCCTGCCCTCGGATCTCCCTTAAGATAACCCACTATGATTACATAACGTTGTATGTAATAAACCAGCAGCAGCTTTTCCCAAACTAACACTGGTGTCTAGTGTGTTATTTGCGGGATGCATGCTTGTGTTGTGGGGTGGGGGCCTGTTGCCATGATGTTACTATACGGCTGCCCGAGGCCACCCGGTGGCCACTCAGGAGGGCAGCCCTCTAGTAACAGAGGGCTTCCCCCGCCCTCCCTCTGCTCACCCACTCCTCCCCTGGGCAGGCAGAGTCCCGAAGGGAGCGTGCGAGGGGGCTGTGATGTCACGTCCGGTGCGGCAGGCAGGGCGAAGGGTACTTAAGTCCCGCTCGCCATTTTCCCTGCCTCTTTGCTGCACCGGACGCGTCATGGTGGCCTCGGCCGTGGGGACACACACTTTCCTTCCCGACCACTCACCCTGTGTGTCGGCTTTGGGGGGGGCAGTTTGAACTTATTAATGTGTTAATTTTCGTTGCAGGCGGAGTTACAGGGCGATCCGGAAGCAGAGAGGTGCAGCACTGACCCTGAGCGAGCACATAGGGGTGCCAGAGCCTAAGACCTGGGGCCTCAGGGGAGGTTCCGGGAACATGTGTCGGCGCCCCAGTAGTCCTTCGGGCGGTTGTGGGCCTGTCCAACCGGGGGCTTGCCTAGCTACGCTTCGCCCCGCAAGGGGCGTGAGTATAATCATTACCATAAGGGGCAGCACATAGGTGGTTTGCAACGGTGCTGCCTGGCTCATCAGGTGGGCAGGTGGCGAGAATGCGGCCTGCCTTTGGATCGCCCGTGAGATAACCCACTATGATTACATAACGTTGTATGTAATAAACCTGCAGCAGCTTTTCCCAAACTAACACTGGTGTCTAGTGTGTTATTTGCGGGATGCATGCTTGTGTTGTGGGGTGGGGGGCCTGTTGCCATGATGTTACTATACAGCTGCCCGAGGCCACCCGGTGGCCACTCAGGAGGGCAGCCCTCTAGTAACAGAGGGCTCCCCCCGCCCCCCCCTCTGCTCACCCACTCCTCCCCTGGGCAGGAGGAGTCACGAAGGAAGCGTGCGAGGGGGCTGTGATGTCACGTCCGGTGCGGCAGGCAGGGCGAGGGGTACTTAAGTCCCGCTCGCCATTTTCCCTGCCTCTTTGCTGCACCGGACGCGTCATGGTGGCCTCGGCCTTGGGGACACACAATTTCCCTCCCGACCACTCACCCTGTGTGTCGGCTTTGGGGGGGGGGGCAGTTTAAACTTATTACTGTGTTAATTTTCGTTGCAGGCGGAGTTACAGGGCGATCCGGAAGCAGAGAGGTGCAGCACTGTACTTCAGCGGGCACATAGGGGTGCCAGAGCCTAAGACCTGGGGCCTCAGGGGAGGTTCCGGGAACCTGTGTCGGCGCCCCAGTAGTCCTTCGGGCAGTTGTGGGCCTGTGCAACCGGGGGCTTGCTTAGCTACGCTCCGCCCCGCAAGGGGCGTGAGTATAATCATTACCATAAGGGGCAGCACATAGGTGGTTCACCACGGTGCTGCCTGGCTCATCAGGCGGGCAGGTGGCGAGAATGCGGCCTGCCCTTGGATCGCCCGTAAGATAACCCACTATGATTACATAACGTTGTATGTAATAAACCTGCAGCAGCTTTTCCCAAACTAAAACTGGTGTCTAGTGTTTTATTTGCGGGATGCATGCTTGTATTGTGGGGCCTGTTGCCATGATGTTACTATTGGCCTCTCCATCTGCCTTGTGAAGCACATGAGGCACTCCCGGACGTCTGCAGGGGGCTCCGCACTTCCTTCTCTAGTTCTCCAGGCTGTAGGATCCCGGGACACTCCTCCCCGATCACCGCTCCAGTAGGCCGCTCACCTCCGGTTTCAGGCCCACGTTGGCTGTGGCGTCACACTTGCAGGCCGAGTGCTCCCTGTCAGCGACCCGCAAGTCCTTAGGCCTCTCGCTGTTCTCGATCGACTCCACTCGCTTCGAGCTGCAGAGCTGGTATCTGCATGCCGGGGAGAGCGGTCGAAGCGCCGCACAACTGCTGCTGGGACTCTGGATGGACCATGGTGAGCCGACTCTCTCTTCAGGCGAGACAGCAGGCCGCAGCTCTCCAGTCCCCGTCGGGGCTCACAGTGCCAGATTGCGGTCCTGCGGCTCTGTACACCTCCCGAGTGAACACAGGTGTGTTCCGGGGTCCAAGCCTCGTCCTCTCTGCCCGGGATGATGTTGCAAAATAAGAGATAACAAGTCAATTATCGCGGTTGAGCCAGAGGAACCGCAAACCACGTCCTACACGGCCGCCATCTTGGCCACACCCCTCTTACTCAATATTTTAAAATCCATGTTCAACATAGATTGTGGGAGATATGCCATGGTGGGCACAGCCATCTTGGGGAGTAGCTGGAAGTTCTGCAATACTCAGAGCCGTATAGTACATAGTCTCCAAGCGAGCAATGTCCCTGATTGCACCCGTAACCTCCTAAGGTGTAATAGAGCCCCCAAACCCCTCGAGCACAGAGGGGGGGAATAGAGTCCCCAACTGTAGGGGATCAGGAAAGGCCATAATGTTGGGATTCAAGGTGCTTCCAATGTAGCTGCATATAATAGTCACGGAATACCCCATTTATCTCTCTCTGGGAATAGACCTGCCGCCCAGTCGGAGTTGTCACTGATTCTATAGGGTTCCCGCGAGATTCCAGATGAACCAACCAGGCCAGCAGTCTACCTGCCTTATTTTCTTCTGCATGGGCCCTGGCAACATAGGCCTTGTAATTGTGACACCAGAGTTTCTCCAACAAGACTTTGTAAGGTTCTCAAGCTTCAGCAAACTGTGCCCTCACATCTGGGCCAGTGAAAATTTGATTACCAAGGTCATGTATAGTCCCATCTAACAACTCCAGTTCTCGATCCAGCTCCCTCTGAATCCTTACAAATGACCCCATGTAGTATCCCTAGATGACCACCTTAAATGCCTCCCACTCAACAAGGCAGTCAGAGGCCATATCCGCATTACTCTCAAAACAGTCAAAGATGGTCTCCTGAAGGCCATCTCGGTATGTGTTATCTTCAAGAGGAAAAAGGGCAAAGCTGCCACATGGGCATCCCCGGCCGTGGGTACCCAACAGGAGGCCTGTGAGAAGCAGATTATGGTCTGAGATGGTGCGACCCAGGCACTTGGAGAGGTAGAAGAGAGAGCAGAGAGATGCAGAGCTCAATCTTATCTAAGTGATCATGAAGAGCATTGAGACTTGAGTAGAAGGAATAATCCCTGTCTCCGACATGCTGTACGCTCCACACATCTTGTAGATCCCAGCCTGTATCCCAAGCCCGGAATCCCTTTGCCACTGTGTGAGCTAGAGCCCTCGGTAAAGGAGGGGTAGAACGATCCAAAGAAGTGTATGTGACACAGTTACAATCCCCCAATAATCTGTGCACAATTGGAAAGGGAGCCCAGCTAAGCAAACAAGCGGGTGACAAATGCAGGGTGGTCCTGACTGGGGGCATAATACTGCCAAGGGCTAGTCTCCCATCCAGCCAACCCTCCACCAGAACATATCTACCATCTCTATCAACATGCAACTTAAGAGCCGCAAAGGGTATGCCTGCCCTAACACAGATCAAGGCGCCCCTGGAATAGGTTGAATAACTAGTGGTTAACATCTGACCCCTCCAGCGCCGCCAAAGGGAGCGCTTCATCAGTAGTGAGATGTGTCTCTTGTAATAGAGCTATGTGTACAGACCAACATTTAGGAAACATGTATATTTTGTGGGGTCATGCAGCTGTACCCACACCTAGTATATTTCAGGTCAGTAATTTCATCTCCGTATTAATCATGGGCTCGGTAATGTAGTGTGGGCAAACCCTCCCACCTTCAAGATAGACCTCAATCCCAGTCTAAGAACCCGCAGAATAATAGGAAAACCCCCCAAAACTCCTCGACCCCAGGGCGAACTGACAATGGTCATCTGTCCAAACTTGGACAGAACAAGGTGGAGAAACAAACACCATTAGGGCATCGCACACCAAGCAATGGCCATGGACCCGTGTGGGGAGGTGAGCAAAAGCAGGCCTATGCCAGGTGCCAGCAAGCACTCCTCCAGAACTCCCCGACCCCAGGGCGGAGTGACAATGCTCATCTGTCCACGGTCGAACAGAACAAAGTGGAGAAACAGAAACCACAAGCACATTGCATACCAAGCAATGGCCATGCGTGAGTGACCAAAACCTGTCCTACACTAGGAGCCAGCAAGCACTGCCACAGGGCACCACCTCATACATGCAAAACGAACCTTATAAGTCATTATCAATGTGTTGGTGATTGGCAGGTAGGAACAAATGCAAGCCCCCACACCAACAAAGCGGTTGGTAGTTTCCTTAAACAAGATGTTCTCCTGGGTTCACAGGCAGTCAGGACCAGAGAACCCCGACACCGGAGACCCCAGATGGCCCCTCAAAGGGTCCTGCACAGCAGCAAGGACAGGGCACCCTCACAGGGAGAAGACACTGCCTCAAAAAATAGCAAGAACATATAGTAAACAATGAACCCCCAACACACAGGGTGCACGTACATTGTGGGTCTCTGCAACCCCTCGACTAGGACCCCCTTACCACCAGCCATAGTGGCAGTTAAATCAAGTCATCCACAGATCAATGAGGGAACAGGGGCAATTTCAATATGTCCAGAGAGGGGGCATCTAAGGCAGTGTCAAGCAGTATGTCCGAGGTAGATCCCACATCAGCGTCCGTCTGGTGGCCCGCCATGAGGTCAGGTGGTGCAGTCAAAGACACCATCTTGCCTTTATCTGCCTGAGCTCTTGATGGGCTGCGCACTACGGTTGTGGTCGACCTACCACATCTTCTCTGTTTCAGATTTCTGTAGAGTCAAGTTGTTCGTGTAGGAGCACTTGTGGCAGAACCCTCCATTTTGTACTTGTCAAACTATTCCCATGCTTCAGTAGGGGTCAGAAATATGTGAGTCACCCCATCTAACATTATCCGCAATTTGACTGGGAACAGCAAGGAATCCCAGAGTCCCGCACCAGGCAGTTCACGTATAATTTCATGGAAGGACCCTCATTTGACCTGGACAGCCTCTGTGAAGTCCAGAAACCAAGTCATTGCTGCATCATCTATGTGAAAGGAGCCAGCCATGCAAGCCCTCTGCAACAGGATATCATGGTCTCTATAATGCAACAACTGCACCGCCATCTGCTGATGGGGGCACCTAGGAGCGGGAGGATGTGCTCGGACCTGGTGTGCAGGTTCCTGTGCCAAGAAGGGAGTTAGTTCCACAGGAGCTACTTGGACCTTTATCCATTCCTCCAGGTAAGCGACAATATCAGAACCCTCAGTGCCCTAGGGCAGATCCACAATGCGTACATTATTCCTTCTGTTGCGGCTATTGGCATATTCCGCTTTATGGTTCAGTATCTTCAGGCGAGCAGTGAGGTCCGTCAGCTGTGTCTGCAAGAGTGTGGAAAGTGCCCTCTTTCTGCATGGTAGTCCCCACTTTTTACTGAACTGCTGATGTGCTTTGACTGAGTGTGCCCGGGGCTCCTGCTAATCAGGTACCAGGGCCTATGTTCTTTCCCCAAAAATGCATTGAAAACAAAACCCAATTGGCATCTCTGGCCACAGGTCAGTCCCTGGTAAATGGTACCACAGGTACCCAGGGCACTGTGACCAGAGAAGACCCCTAAGGGCTGCAGCAGTTATTGTGCCACCCTTAGAGGCCCTGTACCTCTACACTCACACACTGCCTTTGCAGGCTGTGTGTTTTGATGCAGAACAAAGTGAAGAGTCAACATGGCACACACCTGTATGTGATGCCTACAACCCAGCGCCCTGGCATAGATCAGTCACCACTCTAGCTGGGTGCACTATACCAGTGGTGAGGGTACAGGTGCACAAACCCTGTGCCCCTACAGTGACTTAGTCCATTCTTAGACATTGTAAGTGCAGTGCTGCCATTAAGAGTATATGGTGCTGAGAGTTTGCCATTACGAAGTCCACAGCACCATAATGGCTACACTGAAAACAGAAAAGTTTGGCATCACACTTCTCAGCACATTAAACCCACACTGATGCCAGTGTGGGATTTAACGAAAAATGCACACATAGGGCATCTTAGAGATGCCCCCTGAAAAACGGCCTACCACTAGCATCCAGGCTGAGTGGCTGCTTTTTGCTGACACCACCAGACATGTTTCTGGACCCCTGGGTCAAGAGCCTGCTGCTCTCGGGGGCCTGAAACAATGCACATCCTGGGATGAGGTGCCAAGCCTCCTCCCCCAGGATGGGCAGGGTCCACGAAGGGGAAGCTTCAGAGGCTTGCCACCTTTGTGAGCTTCCTCAGGCCCCTTGCTGCTTTCAGTAACTGGTTCCCACTGGTTCTGACCCCCACTTTGGGCGGGAGAACCAGCAGGAAAAACAAGTAAGGAAGAGAGGTGTACCCACCTCTGACAACTCCACCCCTCAGGTGGGGGAGGTGAGATGAAGCACAGCTCTTAGTCTCCGCTATCTTGCAGATGGGGTACTCAGCCAACCAGAGAAAGGCTTATTCCCCCCTCCTACTGGAGGGTGGCATAATAGGGGGCGTACCCACCCTAGGGTAGGGACCCATTGGTCCCAACTTTTTTACCTACCTGTAACGCCTCTAAATATAGTATTAGGGGTACCCCTGAACCTTATTTCCTCAGACAATAACCAACTACAAAAAAAAAAAAAGAAGGACCAAGCTACCGTACCGAAGCAAACAAGAGGAAGACGCCCACTGACTCGTCCCCAGCCCTACTGGCCTGTGTCCACCTCGAACCTGCTCCTGCAAAATCCTGGTGTGTCCTACAGCCTCGAAAACTCCGGAGGACATGCCTCTCTTTAACCACAAAGACTGCGTTTCCAGAACACCAGATTTGTTCATCAACAACCTCTGGCCTCGGCTGGAAACCGCAAATCTGCACCACTCTGTACCCGCCATCCACGGCCTGAGCGGGCAAATACCACAAGGAGGCCTCCCTGGCAATCCTGACCTGAGATCCGGCGACCTTTGACCTGCCTCAAGCCTCCAGCCGACGCCTGCAGCCTCAAACCGGAAGGTCCCCCAACCGCGACCAGGAGCTGTTATGAAGATCCGACCCTAGCCCACTGAGCTGCATTGCAGAGAGGTGGTCTGAGGCCACGCCCTTTTTTACACCACTCTGCAACGCAGCTCTGTGGCGGTTACTGGTGGTACCTGGTGGGCTAGTTGGCCCCAGTGATGCTCAGGATTGAAGGAGACTTAACCCCCCAGCTTACCACGCGCCATGGGCGAGTTTGCACAGTTGTGCAGTGAGGGGGGGGCCTGAAACAAGTGTGCTCTGTGGCGCTTACTGGAGGTATCTGGTGGGCTAGTTGGCCGCCAGGGACATTCACGATTTAAGGAGACTTAATAGGGAGGTTTTAGTTAGAAATTAGCATTTAAAAACCTTAGAAATTAACTGACAAAACCATAGGTTTTAGGGGCGTTTTAGTTAGAAATTAGAATTTAATAAACATTTGATATTCCCTGAAAAAACTATTGGTTTCAGGGACATTATATTTAGGAATTAGCATTTAAAAAACCTTTAGAATTCACTGAACAAAACATTGGTTTCAGGCATATTATAGTTAGAAATTATCATTTATTAAACCTTAGAAATTCATTGAAAAAAACCATAAGTTTCAAGGACGTTATAGTTAGATGGACATTTCACTTGTACAAAACCAGAGAAATTCTGCTGTTATAGTTAGTTTAGCTAATTATAACTCGCGCCCCCTCAATGCACTGCTGATGACGTCACATATTACATCATTCATTACATGGTTAGTTACATCACTGATGACATCTCAAATGACATCACTGATGACATCATCCACATGAAAATCTGATGCACCTCCTCACACCCTAATATATCATTTGATACACCCACTCTAAAATACAAGCTACCATAGACACACCAATACCAGTTACTACATACACACTCACTGATTCCTAGGTCTGCACACACATCCACTCATTCACCCATACAATCACTCATACATGCAGTCATTCATCAATAGAACACTATCATATGCACTCATACACCTATACAGACACTCACACACTGCCACTCATCCATGGAGTGACTCCCACACCTAGTCAGTCATGCAAAGAATCAATCACACTTCCATTTACTCACATATACAGTTATACACACACCAAGTGACTTATTCATACAGATACTAACACATACTTACTCTCTTATACAATCACTGATACAAGTACACACTCATCCATACAGGCACTCTCACAATCACTCACTTTCATGTATAGTCATTTATATACTCCAACTCTCACATAGACTGCCTTTTACTTATGTAGTTACTTGGACATGTACCACTGAGACATCCATTGACTCAATTCAATTCAATTCAATGAGTCTTTATTTCGATTATTCATCATAAAAGGCAAGTTCATCCAATATTTAAAACTAGTACTCCTTCACTTAAAATACAGCATATAAATAGAGAATATTATACAAAATTCTTACTCCAAAAATCATCATATGTTGTTAAATGAGAATATATACATAATAAAACAGCATCTTAAAATATGATTTGAATGCTTAAAAAACTGTGTGCAGACATAATTTCAATAACAGGTACTTAAAAAGGAGCAAATGATCTGCCTTATAGTAACAGAACAATACAGATCATAGTTCAGACTTATATAAAGTGGGACCCAACTGAACTTTATGTAGTACTTTACCCCCCTTTTTATTGCGAATGACCCATGCCCAACTCAGAAACTTAGTCACGCCAATCACGATGAGGGCGGTGGTGTCTGATTTTAAGATTCTGCTCGCAACCATCGCCAATCTTGTATTCATAGACGTGCATACTGGTTTAAGCCATTTTGACCTGGGCGGGTGGTAAGCAGGACAAACAAATAGAAAATGATCTATGTTCCCAATGTGATCCTGACAGAATATACACTTGTCACTCCTGGCAGGGTTCCATTTACTTGAAAAACATTTTAATGGCAGCATGCCTATTCTGAACTGGTGGTAGAGCTTCCGGTCATAAGGCTTAGTAATAAGATCCCAATAGGCTTCCATAGCGGCCTCATCCTTGATGTCGAGGAAGTCCCTTGACAGTGACTGCCTAGTGTAGGAAGAGTATCTCTTGGTTTTGACCATTTCCCAATATGCAGCTCTATAGATCTTTTTAGATGGGAATTCCATATCCTCCGGATGGTCCCATAGATTACTCATCCCCATTTCATCCAGTAGGGACCTGATGTTATTCAGCCATGGTATCTTATGTGATCGGTTCAAGCTCCTCACTTCCAGTAATGCCTTGGCATACAGGGAGAGTTTCGGTGTGGTCCAGAGACGCCTCCAGAATGCCAAGGGTCTATAGTGCGCTGCATCTTCAATGGTGTGGCAACCCAAGTCAAGAAAGAGCGGTAAAAGGGGTGAAGATTGCGGGAGGCCAACTATCACTCTAACAAACTTGTTTTGGGCTATAGTAAGTGGGGGTAAATTGCTAAAACCCCATAGTTCGGCACCATACAATATTGCTGGGCTGATTTTGGTGGTATACATTTTTAATATGGGGGCAATAGGCTTGGTTTGGGAAAGCCTGTGTTCCTTAATGAGGGCACTGGCTAGCTGCACATGTTTTAATGCCAGCAACTCGATTTGGGGCTTCCAGCTTAATTTGCTACTAAATGTGACACCCAAGTAGGAAAACACATCGGTCTGCTCCAACAGAGCTCCACCCATGTGGACACTGGCGTTAATGGTTTTAGTTTTATGGAGCACCATGAACTTAGTTTTCCCTACGTTGACCACTAGCTCATGTTCGCGGCAAAACATCTCAAAACGAGACAGAGCCACCTGCAGCCCCTGTCTTGTCTTGGATATTAGTAGTGTGTCATCCACGAACATGAGCAATGGTACTTTCATACCAGCTAACATTGGTGCATCAGTAGGGTGGTTTAAAAAGTACTGGACTACCTCGTTTATAAATAGTGAAATCAAGGTAAGAGCCAGTACACACCCTTGTCGGACCCCCTTGGACACATTAAATCACTCAGTGGTCTCTCCCGGTTTGCCCCAGCGAACCTGAGCGTAAGTCGATTCGTGAAGTTTAACCAAAATTGACACCAAACCTGAAGGCATCCCCATTTTCTGTAATACCTTCCACAGTTTCAGCCGGGAAACAAGATCAAAAGCGGATTTTAAATCCACAAATGCCGCAAAAAACATAACCCCACCCATAACCACCTCCTTCCAATATATTAGGACAAAACTAAAAGCCTGGTCAATAGTGCTTGTGTATGACCGAAACCCTGCCTGGAGTGGAGTTAAGATGTCGGTATCGGCCAACCAACCCTAGTCTTGCTATGATGTTCTGAACTGCGTCTATGAGACTAATGGGTCTATAATTTCCGGGAGTTGTGGTTCCTCGGCCGCCCGCGCCCGTGGCAGCAGGGCTAACGGTGTGGCCGTCCGGTCAGGATGATGCGGGCAACAGTGGAAAACCCAGGAGCTGGTGCCAGGTGAGTCCGGAACAGGTGTGGAGCAAAGTGGCCAACAAAGGATTAAAACACGTCCCCTACAAGGATGTGTGTCATCATAACGCATGCTTTTACTACGCATGCCTTTACAACGCAGGTGTCACAACGCAAGTCGTTACAACGACTTGCGTTGGGGGTGCGCTGGATAGTGGAATAGTTTAATTTACTATTCCAACTCCAGTCCCCATGGATAGTAGGGAAGGATTTGGATAGTAAATTAAACTATTCCCTATCCTGCAGCGCCCTCCAGCGCAATTCGTTGTAATGACTTTCGTTGTAAAACCTGCGTTGTAAAGGTACTGCGTAGTGAAAGTTGCGTCGTAAAGCATGTTGCCCCCCTACAAAGGATTAAAAAACACCAATACATCCATACACGCACTCACCCACCAATACAGCTGTTTCCACATGCACTCTTGAACCCATACACCCAGTGAATCAACCACTCACACATCTAGGCACAGAGTCACAAACCTCCCACCCACTCACACACACACTCAGACACCCATACAACTACTCAGGCAACCAATCAATAACCCATATAGACACTCATGTAACTACTGACCAACCCATGGAGCCGCTTACACACCAACAGACAGACTGATACAGACATTCACACAGTTTAGTCACTAACCCATGCATTCAGTAAGATACGTTTATTCACTCACTTATACAGTCAGTCACGCACCTACTAAATCTTCCATCCAGACACTCATACACCCACTCATTCTTCAATACACCTAGGTGTATATATATTAAACATATTTTAACTTTTCCGAAACACAATGTCACTGGGTGATGTCATCAGTGATGTCATTTGAGATGTCATCAGTGATGTCATCAGTGATGTCACTGACCATGTCACAATTTTTTTTTTAAACTCTTTATTTGCGACTGCAAAGGAACACATTCGTCATGTACATATCATCATCATTGTACAGTCTTTTCTTTTTTCTCCCCAAAAACTTTGACAGACCGACACGTCACCAGGTTTCCCAATCTGCGAGTACATGACCTCGGACACCCCTTAAACAAGTCAAACTATACATACTGATCAATCATAATGTGGGCTTTCCAGGTATTACCATGTGTTACATCAGCGTTGCGGAACAGTAATCTCATATAGTGAAGTCGTAGCCGGTCCCCACCCCCCCAACTCCTCTCCCACCCGTACATCTTCTGGCCAACCACCTATAGGGCGTCCTTACTTTGACATAAAGACAAGGGACAGCAATCTCATCTAGAGAAGTATGCCTACAGCCTTCTGGCTAACCTGTGCACACCAGGGCAGTCCTCCATCCCTCTGTCCACTGCCTTTCGTCTATTATTCCCATTTATGAGTCATCCGCTTGTAAGGGCGCCATGCCATGTCGGAGCGTCACAGGCAGCGTGTGTACTCGCCAGCTGCCTGTGACGCTCCGCACCAGAATATCATCACATTTTCAGGAGCTCTTCCGCTGTGTTTTCCGGCGCTGAAATTACCGCTGCACATCATGCTGAGTCCCATATATATCAGTGCAGAGACCACATAGTGCGAGATTATTCTCACTGACTTCACCTCCAGTCAGACTAAGATAGCGAACCGATCGAAACCAAGAAGAACCTGAGCATCATTTTTCAGCTGTTTTCATTACGAATATAGAGCAACTGGCCGGCTACAGTGTTATGGTTCCGAACAGTATTCAATTAAGACATCCATGTTCACCCGATATTTATTCTGTTACATCTATAGGAAGGATAATTGAAGCCACAATACATCCTGTATTTTCCTCTTTAATGAGCACTGTGCAATAGACGGCTACCTGATGAAGGCATGTATGCCGAAATGCGCGTTGTAGACATCTGCCGCACTGCCTGAATCAACGCTCCGTCCACTATTGGATTTGTATATACTGATTGTTAATATTTGTTAATATTTGTTACATATAAAGATCGAAAATGAAAGAAAAAGAATAAAATAAATGTGAAATTTTTATATCTAAAAATAAAGTAATAAATACATCAAGATATCCTACCCTCAGTGTCCACATTGTATGAATAGGGTGTTTTCACTCCCAGCAAGTTTGGTATTTATGTCATTGATATTTAGGTAGTTATCCTATTCTAGCTATAACTTTCTTTACCTCAGTTATATTCCCTATGTTACAGCTAGCTTTATCCATAGGGGTCCCTTGTTGTCCTTAATACCCTCTGGGATGTTCTAGGACGATTTTCCAGGCCCCATCCGTCATAGCCTCTCCCGTATCTAGGGTCCAGGTGTCTCTGAGCGCAGTAAGAGGCATAGCAGCATGTTCCCTAATCCCAGTATACAGCCACCGCATCAAGTGTCTTCTGGTCCCCATGTAGTAGAGGAGGTGTACTAGTGCATGGTGCGTAGGTTTATTACGTTGCGGGGCCCATGTATGCCGTACATAGTGCGACACTGTGCCATGTAGGAAGTATAATCGTGGGGGAGCCCCTGTGGATTGGATAAAGGAATCGTGATCCAGCAGTATGTCGTCCCCAAATAAGTCGCCCACTCTGTCAACCCCGGCCTCCGTCCAAGGTTGTAGTCTGCGCTGCGTCAGACGCCCCTGCGGCGTTGGGAGTCCTAACAGAGGGATATTGTCTGCGTAGGGTATGACCCCAGAAGTGTACACTAGTGCCTTTCGCCAACACATCAGGGCGGTGTGTAGAAGCGGGTGGCAGTCTCGAGGGAGCTTAGCCCTGGGCAAGAGGAAAGAGTGCAGCTCGCCGCGCGCTAAACGGTCTGGTGTGAAGTCAACTTCGTGCAGGTCCCTACCTGCTACCCAGCATGACAACCACTGTAGTTGGCTTGCGTAGTAATAATCACGCAGGTCCGGCACTCTGAGACCTCCCTGTCTGATACCCAGTTGCAGCTTCCCGAGACTTATCCGTCGTCGTCCAGAGCCCCATATGAGGGTAATCAGGATCGTATTTAGTGTAGTAAAGATGTGTTGCGGGAGGAGAACCGGTAAATTCACAAAATAATACAGCATACGGGGGAGCATGACCATTTTAGAGACTGCTATTCTACCCATGACAGACAGGGGCAAGGACGTCCAAAAGTTCACACTACTACGGAGACTGTTAATGGCGCTACGGACATTACCTTCGATCTGGTTCTCCGTGCGCCTATACACATTAATGCCCAAATACTTGAATGTGGTCTGTGCTATTGGGATCTGGTGTCCACCAAATTGCATGTGGGAGGGTCGTTGCCCGTCTCTGAAGTGAAAACCCACAGATTTCGCCGGATTGACAGCTAGGCCCGACACAGCCTCAAAGCGTTCAAAGATGGTCGTTATGGTCGAATGGTCCCCATCCAGGTCTTGGAAGTACAAGAGGATATCATCAGCGTAGATCGATATCAGGTTATGCGTCCCCCCAATGGAGATGCCGACTCTGGCCGCTCGAGTCCGCAGGGCTATCGCTAGAGGCTCCAGTGTCAGGACAAACAACAGGGGTGACAGTGGGCATCCCTGCCGGGTGCCTCTGTGAATGCAGTAACTGTCTGAGACGTATCTGCCAGTGCGAGCCCTGGCCGTTGGGTTCGTATATAGTAATCGTACCCATTTCAGTAGTTAGTCCGGGGGAAGCCAAAATGGCTAAACACTTCAAACATGAACGTCCACGACAGGGAGTCAAACGCCTGCCGAAGGTCAAACGCGACACTGCCGGCCTGAGGAAGATCCAGCGGTGTGGCGGCCATAAGGGCGTGGAGCCTCCACGTATTTTGGGAAGTACTCCTCTTCGGGAGGATTCCGCATTGATCCGAGTGGATTGGGCAGGGAGGCGGGTCTGGATCCATAGAGCAATGGCCTTACTAAGTATTTTGTACTCCGTAGAGAGCATTGAGAGGGACCTATAATTGGTGAGATCAAGGGTATCTCTACCAGGTTTGGGTATGGACGTAACTAAGGCTTGCATATGCGAGGCAGGTAAGTGACCGGATTCCTATGATGTCTTATAGTACTTCTCCAGAATGGGTACTAGATTTGTAGAGTAGGCCTTGTAAAATTCTACAGGTAATCCGTCCATGCCGGGTGTCTTACCCCGGTTAAGGGATCGAATGGCTATACGGATTTCCTGCTGTGTGATGGGCCCGTCCATCTCCTTCTACTCAACCCGAGTCAGGACTGGGAAAGGTAGGTCCCTCAGGAAATCTAACATCCCGTCCGTGTCATCTGTATGGAAGGGGGCGTATAACGTTCTCAAATGGTCCCGAAAAGCCTCGTTAATGTCCGACTGCGTAGTCACTACTCTCCCTGTTCCATTCCTAATTTGTGTAATCATCGGAACTTCGGGACTATCCCACACCAGGCGAGCCAGAAGGGCTCCAGACCTGTCCGATTCGGTGTGCTGACGTCTTAAGTAGTCCTTATGATCTATGACTCGTAGTGTTTCCAGCAACTCTGCGTGTTCTATATTGCCAGTTTGTAATTCCCCTTTTTGCCCAGGGTCCACACTCGCCGCCGCCTCCAACCCCTTCAGGCGGTCTTCGACCTCGCAAAGCCGTCTGTGAATTTCCTGCCGAGCTCCCACCAACTGTCCTATGGCAGCTTCCCGTATCACAACCTTCATTGCATCCCATACCGTTAAATCAGAGGTTGCAGTGCCCCAATTTTCTCGGAAGTAATTGTCTAGTGTATCCGACAGGGACGCGCGGAAGGGGCCGTCTTCTAGCAGGAGTGGGTTAAGCCTCCAGGTGGGTACTGGGGGTGGCACTCTCTCCCACTGCAGATCATGCGTCAGTGGTCTATGGTCGGAGAAGGTTTTTGCTAAATATTCTGAGGACGCACATTTGGATAGCAGAGAGCTGGTACACAAAAATCTGTCCAGTCGGGTATGTAGGTCATGTACCGGGGAGTAATAAGAGTATTCCTTATGCGTTGGGTTCAGTGCGCGCCACACGTCCACTAGCCCCCATCTCGTGAGCCAGGTCCTGAAGGAGTCTGCCAGTCTGTGTACACCAGTTATCTGAAGGGGGGGTGCGACCTATCTAAGCCTATATCTAGGATCATGTTCCAGTCCCCTCCCAGGATCCAGGGAATGTCCACCCAGTCCACTAAAGCCCATCCTACTTTTGTAAGGAATGCTTCCTGTTCAAAGTTCGGGGCGTAGATGCTACCCAGAACCAACAGTGTACCGTCCAGTGTGCCTTTCACCAGTATATATCTCCCTTGGTCGTCCACCTTCCTCTCCAGTTCCACAAAGGGAGTGCCATGGCGCACCCATATGGTGGCCCCTCTGGAGAAAGCAGAGTACGACGTAGAGAGTACAGTGCCCCTCCATTTCTTCCTTAGTGTGTGTGTCTCGGATGTTGTTAAGTGGGATTCCTGCATGAACGTTATTTGGGCATGATGGCGGAGTAAAAATGTGTGTATTCTATGCCTCTTCTGTATAGCTCCAAGTCCCCGTACATTCCAGGTAGCCAGCCTGTACTTCCCTATAGTGTTAGCCATACTCGGACTTAAGCACCGTAACAGACAGTGTCATGCTCCTTATGGCATGTAATACCAACAGTAGCCAGGAGACGTACTTCTTCCCACCCCAACCCTGAACTCTCTTGGCGCAGCTCGGGAACATTGCTGCGCCGAACATGAAAATGTAAAACATAACAAAACAAGTATTGGTGCATACGCCAATGGGGGGTAGGCCAAGCACTTTTCTAGTCCATTTGTCCATACTTTTCTATGCTGCCGGCTCTACGGTGCAGCCAGGGAAGTCTTTATGTAAGCGTGAGATCCGTGTGGCCTCTGGGGAGGGCCGTTCAGCAGGCATCAGTGCTTCTCGGGAGTGTGTACGTTCATTAGGGCAACATACTGTAACTATCTTTTAGGAGGTACAGGAGATTTGAGCCCAAACCAGTCATCTATTTACCTCAAAGAAATCGCCTCCCAGCCCTCCCAGGTCCTCCCTCACCTTGTACATCATAACAACATTTAAGTAGCAGGAAAAAGGATATCAATAGGTTGTAGGACGACCAGCTCCATCTCGTTGAACAGTTACTCCTGGCCGTTGTCCAATAGTTTGTCTGCCGCTCTCGGCGTCACAGTTGTGAACAGGACCATACTGTGTTCCGAGTCCGAGTGGGGTGTGCTATCATCCGAGTCCGTGTTGATCGTTTCTCGCTCTTCTCGGAAGCTGACCACCATGGCGACGGAATCCATCTGGCCCTCCTTCTGCTGGTTTTTGGAGGGTCTACGCTGTCCCGATCGTGTTGTCTGAGTGGGTGATACTTACCTGCACGTTCCGAGTCTGTCCTGGAACTGCCGGCTGACGCTCCTTGGGTCACTTCCTGACTCCCTTCAAGATCCATCACCTCCAGCCATTCCTCTGCGTCGGTAGGGCTTTCAAAGAAATGTGTTTTGTTATCATGTATTGTCTTAAGGCGAGCTGGGAACAGTAAAGCATAACGGAGTTTGACTTTCTGAAGTCTCTTCTTAACCTCAAAATAGGAGGACCGCTGTTTTTGAACCAAGTTGGTGTAGTCCGGGTAGAGGGAGATGCGTCGATTTTCATACTCTATGAGAGACTTCTCTCGGGCCTTTTGGAGCAGCGTGTCTCTGTCACGAAAATTAAGGATCGTGACAATCAACGGGCGTGGCGGCTGACCCGGCCTAGGCCGTCCGGTAGGAATTTGGTGTGCCCTTTCCACACAGAAGAGCGAGGACAGGCTCTCTGTGGTTACATGGTCCCAGGACCACTGTTCCATGAACTCCGCCGCGTGGGTCCCCTCACTTCGCTCCGGAAGCCCAACAACGCGGGTGTTATTGCGTCGGTTGCGGCCTTCTGCGTCCTCCACGCGGTCTATTAGGGACGCCACCTGTTGTTGCAGTTGTTGGATGGAGGCAGTGTGATCTGTTATTGTCGGGGTTAGATCCGCCAGTGTCGCGCTCTGGTCCTTAACCTTATCGGCTAGCTTACAGTGGTCAGCCTTTATTAGTGAGAGGTTGGTGGTGAGAACCCCCATCTGTGTTTCCATAGCTAGCCTGGAGTCCCTAATCTCTTGCAGGATCAAATCCAATTTGTCAGCGTGTTGGTCCCCAGCAGGAGTCTGTTCTGCCGTCCCGATGTGATCCCATCCGATACAGTCTCCGGGGCCGGTCCCGCAGCCATCTGGCCATCCCGGCTATCCAGTGTCTTAACCCCTTTCCGGACCATGGATGTCTCAGTCGGGTGTATCCAATAGTCAGGGTTGGGGTGCGTCTCAGGGCGCAACCCGGGTTTTCAGCCGACCCACACCAGTCGCAGCCTCCTCGTCACGGCCCCAAGCACTTTCGGTGGGACCTACTAGGCAATGTGGGGTTCATCCAATCCTCCTCGGAGCATGGCCACACGGTCCAAGATCCCGTGCCCCCTCCTCCGTCGCCAACCTCGGGTCCCCGTCCCCGGGCCAGGGAAGGGGCAGCGTGTAGGGGAGCAAGCAGTCCAGTTCCCTTTCTCCCGGGAGCGCAGCAGGAGCTCAGGCAGCCGCGACACCGCTCAGGGAGTCTATAGCGTCCCCCCAGCTCTCCAGGGCCCAACCACGTGGTCCTCCGTTCCCACCTGCAATGGCCGGCGCCAGCACTTCCTTCTGACCACGGCCGTCCCCGGGAGAGAGTGAGGAGGGGGGGAGGGCCAGGGGCACAGCGCTAGGCAACCTCCCTATGTGTCATCCGCCTCATCCCCCTACCTGCCAGCACTCGTCTGTGGCGTCCTGCGTTGGCATCCAGGGTCCACGGGCCGTCGCACGGTTCAGGGTCTGTCCGGCTGGGTCCCGCCTTGGCTAGCAGCCTTGTATGCAGTGCTGTCTCTCGGTTTTCTTATTTTCAACACTGGTACATTAGCCAATCCAGATTGTTTGTAGTTTCTTGTATGAATGCATGTACGTGAGGTGTATGACTGTGATATGTTTGACTGAGTGTTGATGTGCTTGAAATTCTATAGTGCGGTGTCCAATCAGCTTTTTACATGTTTATAACACTTTGATTGAAATGATCTAATTGTTATATTTTGTACTTCATCTTGAATAAACAGCTATTAATTAGCCTACCCCAGTTTAGAATAGTTTTTCTTCTCTGGCTGTCATTTGATGTTTTTAGACTTAAATATCAGTTTTGGCATACCTTTTTGTTATGTTGTCTCTCGGTTTGGGCAGGCCGCCCCCAGGGTGCCTCCGTCGTCTTCACACTCCCGGTCGGTCGTCAGGGAGGTAGGGGCTCCGAACGGCCCGTCCAGACCCAGTCCCGGCACTTCCGGCGCCCGGCGCTACGCGCCCTCGGCGTTCAGCAAAATCTAGGTCCCGGCTGCGCGCAGGGAAGGAGGCCGCATTCACTCCGGGCCCGCTCGCTGTCCACCCCCGGCCGTCAGGATCGCCAAAACCTCTCCGAGTCTCCGAGGCGTGCAACGCCACAGAATCCGTTCCTCTGAGGTAGCACTAGGAGCTTCAGAGGCCCTCTGCAGGATCGCGACTCCCCGGCGGCACCAGAGCTCTAGCAGACTCCGTCAGCCATCATGGCTCGCTAGACACGCCCCCACTGACCATGTCACAAATGATGTAATATGTGAAGTCATCAGCAGTGCATTGCGGGGGCACGAGTTATAGTTAGTTGAGCTAACCATAACGGCGAAATTTCTCTGGTTTTGTACGAGTGAAATGTCCAACTGACTATAACGTCCCTGAAACCTATGTTTTTTTCAGTGAATTTCTAAGGTTTTTTTAAATGCTAATTTCTAACAATAACGTGACTGAAACAAATGTTTTTTTTCAGTGAATATATATATATATATATATATATATATATATATATATATATATATAATAAATGTGTGTGTGTATATATATTTGTGTGTGTATATATATATATGTGTGTGTGTGTAAATATATATACAAAAATACACAAATATGTATATATACAAATACACACTCACATACATACACACACACATATATATATATATTCACTGAAAAAACCATAGGTTATAGACCATATATAGTTAGGAATTAGCATTTAAAAAACCTTATTTTACTCACACAAAACCATTGAAATTCCATATATAGTTAGTTGCACTAACTATATATCGCGCACCCGCAATCCACTGCTGATCATGTCACATATTACATCATTCATGACATGGTCAGTGACATCACTGATGACATCACTGATGACATCTCAAATGACATCACTGATGACATCACTGATGACAACATCCAGTGACTGTATGTTTCTGTAAAGTTAAAATATGTCTTACATATTGAAGATGTCATCAGTGATGTCATCAGTGATGTCACTGACCATGTCATGAATGATGTAATATGTGACATGATCAGCAGTGGATTGCAGGTGCGCGATATATAGTTAGTGCAACTAACTATATATGGAATTTCAATGGTTTTGTGTGAGTAAAATAAGGTTTTTTAAATGCTAATTCCTAACTATATATGGTCTATAACCTATGGGTTTTTCAGTGAATTTTCAAGGTTTTGTAAATGCTAATTCCTAAATATATATGGTCTATAACCTATGGTTTTTTCAGTGAATTTCAATGGTTTTTTAATAGCAAATATCATAAGCTGTCGAATGTCAAGTACGTGGTAAGTAAAAACATTTTCGTGTTTATGCACACTGATCTGCTTTGAATGCTGCCCCCCACCCCTCATTTCTATTAGGAGTACTCTCTCTTTGCAGATAGTGAAGGGTAGTTAACGCAGGCCTTTGCCCCCGTTGTAATCCGTCGTGCCTGCTTCTCTCTCCATTTGATTGATTGTTCTCTTTGGTTCATTCTCTATTTACAAACAAGCACAGAGTCGCAATACTCTGTTTAGTCTTTGCAGATAGCGAAAAATCGTGTAAAAAAACAAAAGGAATCGAGCAAAATCAGTAGGCCACTAATGGGATCTCTTTTTGACCTCCCTAAAATAGAAACATTAGGAACAACCTGTTGATAATACCAATGTGTATGTACATAAGCGGCGTTCATTTGTGTTCACAGTACCCCTTGTTGATTGTTTGAATCGACCATTGAATTGTTCGAAGTTGGTTCTCTTAAGAATCTTCTCTGCCTGCAAACGAGGAAGAATAGGAATATTCTCTCTCCCTTTGCAGATAGTGAAGGGTAGGTAACGCAAACCTTTAACACGTCGTGCCTATTTCGTTCCTCATTGATTGATTGTTTCCCCAAACATTGACTGTTTGGGAATTGGTTCTTTTTGGAGGTATTCCCTGTTTGCAAATATACGTAGGAAAATCTTTGCAACTAGTGAAAGGGTACGTAATGCGGAACTTTCTCCCCCGTTGTAATCTGTCATGCCTATCTACTCCCCACTGATTGATGCACCTGTTTCACCCGGACCATTTACTAGAGATACGTCATCTGGCCCGACCAGAGAGCACCCCTAGTGAAAAGGACATATGCAATAATAACGAAGTGATCACTGTATCCTGTTAACAGAAACTTTAGCATGAAACAACCTGGAAAGAAAAGAATAGGAAAACGAAAATCAGTAGGCCACTGATGAACATGAACTTTTATTAAACAACGAACAAAGAAACGATAACATAACGTAATGATAAAACCTATTAATGTCCTAGAAACAAGAAAACGTTAGAAATATGCCAGTGGTGAGAGACCAGAAAAACAGTAAGAGAATCCAAATCACCCCTCGCTGTCCCACCGCCTGCCACGCCAAAAAAATCGATAGACTAGGGAAAATGCAAGTCAGTAGAACATCCGCCCCCACTCTGGAAACTTCCAAGGTGGGGCAGGGTTGCGGCTACGCCCAGCCGGGAGCAGCCCATATAAGGCGGGTCCTGCTGCCACGCCTCGGCCAGGAGATCCTAACGTAGGGTGTAGCCGGAGGAGAGGCCGAGGCCAGCGGGACCCGGCCAGGGGATTGCCTTTACAACGCTGAAGAGTTGCAGGGGGGGGGAATGTCTCCTCGACCCTCCCCTCTCTCTCCCAGTCCGGCCGCGGTGGCCCTTGAGAGTTTCAGGTAGTCCCGCCACATGCTCTTCCGGTCCGGCCACCAACGGTCGGGGGGCCGAGGCCGACGGGATCCGGCTGCAGCCGATAAACCAAGGAACCCGTTCATGGGGCCAGAGCCAGGGGCGTCCAGCCGACATCCACCGGAAGCCCGGCCCAAAGACGGATGGGACATTTTTTCTTTTCTCCTTCGTAATAGCAGCGGCAACACGCCAGGCACCACTTCTTTCTTCAAAAATGGCTTTGACAACACTGGGGGGGATGTCTTGCACATGCCTCCGACCCCCCCCCCCCCGTCCTCATCGCCACCGGCCATAACAAATGTCAAGCGGGGCGCCGTGGGGTGCACTGGGAGGGAGAGATGGTGCGAACAGGCCTCTCCCGCCTCCTCAGGTGAAGGCTTCCCAGCTGCACCCTCAGCGCTCCAGGTGCCCCGAAAAGGGTTCGTCCACTGTGGCGATGCTGCAACGTCTCGCCCGGCAGGGTGGAGCCCGTCCGCTCATGTGACCCCGCGATCGCCGGTAGCTGCCGAACTCTCAAAATGGCGATCGACCTGGCAAGAGCGGGCCCAGCATGAAGAAATGGCCCGGTCACTGGTTGACTCCACCACCGTAGTCCTCCACGACCTTGAAGATTCTACAGGAGCCGCGGGAGTCTCCGACCCCCGATGGGGAATGACTGCCATGATCGCCCGTGGAGTGACGAAACTGTATCCGCGGGACGTCGGCGCTCCCATGCTGGCGCCAGCCTCACTTTGAATTACTAGAATCCTGCAGACCTCAGTTCCGGTGAAAGCACAGTGTGACCCGGTAGGAAAAATTGTTGCACCCCCTCCCCTTTTGAAGTGATAGTTCAAACCACCGATCCTTTCCTTTGCCCTTTTAACGGAACTTTGGACTGCCTCCCCCTCTTTTACATTTTCTAGAGAAAACAAAACATTAACCACTACATTACCATAGCAGTTGACACCAGAACTGTTTTCAAATTGAAAACCAACAACATCTTCAACAGAATCCTTTTTGTTTCTGCTGTGACCCTGCTACAGCACAGGCATTGTCCCCAGCAGTAATTCTGCAATGCCGGTAAGAATAGCTGTGGTGCCTACTGGACTCACTCACCCCCGCGGCGCCCCACGCCGTTATTTGCTGGGCGGCAACTTACTAGACATCACTTTCGTGCCATCTAGATTTCAGCGCGTTCTGCTGCCTTGGAACTATTCGACCAACAGACTGCTACTGACGACCCACCCCCAGGCAACATCTTCTGAATTTTCATAATTTGAAAGAACTAGTAACATGTCCTCATCAGGAATTCAAAAGAAATTGCCACGGTCTCTTCGTTGTTTAAATGTTTTTACTGTTTTTGTTTTGTTGTATATATTTATATGTTATTAAAGTTTTATATTCCTACTACTTTGTTGGAGTGCTATATATTTTTAATGTGACACATAATTGTAAAAACTTTGATGTACAAAGAGTCATTCCTAGAATCTTCCGCTTCAGGCTCGGTCCCCTCCCCAATCACAATACAGGATGGTTTTCAGATAGTAGGAACACGTGTGGTGTGACGGATCTCATCGGGTGTGGGCCTTGATCTACTATAACTCCTTTGAAGAGGGGTGATTCTTTACAGCTGGAGCCATAAACTACATCTGCAAGGCTAGCTGATAGCCTGGACAATCGGACACAGAGGAAGAGGAGTGTCAGAGGGTGCGGTAGTGAATAGGGCGAAAGGGAGGTGTCGGGCGGGCACAGAGTGTGATTCTCAGGGAAGAGCAGCGCAGATGGGGGGAGGTTTATTGCCCATGCATAAGACAGAGAGCGGGGGTGACCAGTGCCTGGGGAAGATGCTTGCGAGGGTGGGGAGCCATGCTACGAATTGACAGCGTGCAGAGAGTGGGTCTGGTCAAGGCATCTAAAATGGCTGCCGTGCACGACAAAAGTGTGGCATTTCAAAAAAGGCAAGATGGCGCAAACAATGTTTTTCAACACTTCCTCATTTCCTTCGAATCGAACGTTAACAGACGTTGGTGCATATTACCAAAGTTAAGCGATATTTATCGCTAACGATGCTTACCAACGAATTTTTTACCGCTAAGCATCGTCAGAAATTATCGAAGATAAACCTTGCTATTATCAAGGTTTATCGCAAATGCGATAAAAAACGGCCGCAATGCATGAATATCGCTAAAAAGTCAGCGATATTCATGCATTACCGAGCTAATGCTCTTAGCCATGTTATCCACCTCCCATTGGATAACATGGCTAAGAACTGCTCAGGGCAGGGGTTACTTTTTGGAGATATTCGCGCTTAGCGCGAATATCTCCAAAAGTTGGTAATAGGAGATATATATCTTGCATGTTGTAATGCAAATTATTGTGGTATATGGAACTCATACCATAATCTCTCAGGAAAGCAGAAAACTGATCCTTTTGGGACCGCCTGAGAAGGCCTAGGGGGTGAGGGGTACTCTACTTTGCCCCCTTTTCACGTTCCGAACTATTTTATTTTACTCTCTTCTGTAATTACACAAAATAGCAGCGATAAGATGCATCAGAGACACACAGTGAGAGAAAGGAGGCCGGAGATGAAGAAGAGATGTCAAATACACATTGGAGATAATATAGTGGGAGAAGGGAAGTAAATATGAGTAAACTTACCATGTAACATAAAAATGTTGCACTCTATACTATAAGTCTCATTTTATACTACAATCACTTCGCTACAACCTCATAAATTAAAAATAAAAATGAATAATGTCTCAAACAATTTTTGATTTCTAAATATAAATTTATTCTTCAGAATTTTCTAAATTTGAAAGAACTAGTAACATGTCCTCATCAGCAATTTCCTCTTCAATCATCTCATCTGGAATCTCCTCATTAAAAGTCTGCAATGATGATTCTTGTAACTCTATGGTCTCCAAACATTCGATAAATTCGCCATCAACAGATTGATCAAAAAAATCATTCAAGTCATCTCCTCCTTGTGACAATATTTCATTATTGGTGCTGTCAATTTCAATCAATGTAGTGGAATCATTCAAGTCATCTCCTCCTTGTGACAATATTTCATTATTGGTGCTGTCAATTTCAATCAATGTAGTGGAATCATTCAAGTCATCTCCTCGTGACAATATTTCATTATTGGTGCTCTCAATTTCAATCAATGTAGTGGAATCATTCAAGTCATCTCCTCCTTGTGACAATATTTCATTATTGGTGCTGTCAATTTCAATCAATCTAATGAAATCATACAAGTCATCTCCTCCTTGTGACAATATTTCATTATTGGTGCTCTCAATTTCAATCAATGTAGTGGACAATGCAAAAGAAATTGCCACGGTCTCTTCATTGTGAGCCATTTTATTTTGAAATTGCTTGCTGTACATTGCAGAAAAAAATAATCACTTTCATTTATCGTTTTTAGTAATACATAATATAAAACTAACTTTATCAAGTATTTAGTATAACAGAAGGACTGCAAATAAATAACAGAAAACATTTTTCAAATTATCTTCAAGTGTACAACATAGTTCCCCTTACAAATTAACAACTCACCTTTTTAAAAGTAGGAGAAGTGTTAGTACTGTGTAAATCAAACACCAGAAATTCACCACCAAAAATTCCTCACAAATGTACCTCAGACAGTAGTATCACAAAATGGCTGTGGTTTCCTCTCATTTGAGATATATACATAACCAATTAACTTTCATCACACACAAATACAAAACCAAAGTAACATTTTAATTGGTTCTAAATTTCAACACTTTCAAATGTGTTTTCCCCATGCAATTTTCCATAGGACATTTACATACGTCTACAGCCTGAATGGCTGAATATCTTTTTTTGAACGTTAATTTCTCAAAATCCACTGGAGCACATATATTGAGACCTAGCAAAGGCACATCGGGCTACCAGTCCCTAATATTTTGCCAAGTTTCGTGCAAATCCATTCAGCCGTTCGATTATTGACATTTAGATACGTCTACAGCCTGAATGGCTGAACGGAATTACACCAAACTTGGCAAAATGGTACATCAAACCTAAGAGGTCAGGGAGGATCTACTATGCCCCCTTATGGTCATTTGCCCCTTCGCTTTGGCCTCCTCTTGTCTCTCGATCCTACCGAGAGACAAGATGGCGGCCGCTACGGACTGTTTGGAATGTTTACAGACGCCGGAGAACCAATCAGCTTCGCTTCACAAAGCTCCGTTGCGCGAAAAGTACGCGAACTGGAGCGCTGCCCGGTCCGCTGTTACAGATATATATCTTTTTTTAAACGTTAATTTCTCAAAATCCACTGTAGCACATATATTGAGACCTACAAAAGGCACATCGGGCTACCAGTCCCTACAATTTTGCCAAGTTTCGTGCAAATCCATTCACTTTTAGCCCGTTCGGGCTAAAAGTGAGGCCAACCGCCCTATGGAAAACTCAATGTTAAAAACACGTTTTGGGACCCCCCTTTTTTCTCGACCCCCCCTGGACGAACTCCCCCCCCAATTTTCAGGGGCTGCTCAGAAACAAAATGTGCCATTTTCCTGAAAATTTCAGCCAATTCCGTCCACAAACGCCAAAGTTATTAGACATAGAATTTTCAAAAATCCCATAGAGAAAAAATCCTAACTATATATACCTACTGGCGACCGCCAGTAGGTAATATATATATATATTTATATAAATATGTATATGTATATTGTAAATCAATGGGGTGGGAGGAGAAAGGAAATATGATTCATTCAGCTTCCTTGCCGTAATATCCAAAATCAAAGGGGACTGAAGGCAAGTGAAGTGAGGCAAGCAAACTACAAAAAGGAGCCCAATGATGATGCTTACACATTTTTAAACCTGGCGGAGAACCAAGATATCCCGCCGTACGACCTTACTAAACGTGATTGAGGGCTTTTTAATTATAAAGTTGCTAGCCATGGTTACTCAGGTCGAGTGATTCATTCCCCTTTGATTTTAGATATGTATATGTATATACATATATTGATTCCCATGGGAGTCCCATGGGACTATGACAAACATTACAAAATAAAGGCAGGGGCATGAGTGACTGTGGTGGATTGGCCGTGGATGGGCTTTTGGCCCTGCAGTTAACTCACGCTGCCCAGAGCAGAAAGCCGGTGCATGGGTAGGTGGGCTCCCATGGGGGTTTGGCGGAGGAAGCCAGGCCCTGAAGCCAATCCTGTGGTGGGGGTTGGCATAATTTCATATAGTAATACAATATTACTTTACATTAAAAAAAAATCAGAAATTCACTGAAAAAAACAAAGGTTAAAGTTACTTCATAGTTAGGATAGTAATAATATCTTACTTTGCTTTAAAAGCACACAAATTCATTGAAAAAAAAAGTTAAAATGATATCCTGGTTTAACATTTTAAACTAAAAAAACGCTGAAACTCACCAGTTATTTTAAAAAAACTATAACTCGATCTTTACCATGCACTGCTTATGACCTCACATATTACATTGCTCATGACATATTCTATCACATGAATGAAAATATCAACTCAATATCTGAAATTGCATCATTGACAACGCTGAACATAGCGGGTGCATCTGACCACTTACAGCTACTGACCTTGCTTAAGCTTTGGGTCACCTTCTACCCTGTTATGTGGCTGGGGGTACAGATCATGGCTGCCAGGCAGCTTCAGGCTTCTTTGCACCTTAGGGCCTGATGTTTCCACTTAACCCCTAACAACCAAACAGCTCCTGGACCCATTACTCACCTATACTCCCCTCGTAGTTTCTGTCTTCCTTTCTGCTCGCGGTCTCCCTGAAGCTCCAGGCCTTCTCCTAAGTACTGAGTTGCTGGATCTCCATACCTTTAGTGACCCCTCATGCAAGACTCTTTCATATGCCTCACATCAGCCTATGCCATGCCTGAGTGGTCCATCCAGTGCTGGTTTTGCTTTGCCTCATAGTAACTGAAAGGCAGAATGCGTGGGATGTGCTTATCTCTGCTCACGTGACAATCCAACTATAAAGGCTTTAGGCCTGATTTGTTCAATGTGAAAAGTAATTTCACTTGCCATAGGTCTGTATTTGTTATGAAATGTTATGACAAAGGCAGTAGGTCTTATTAATTTATTAAGCAGAAAATATTTTAAAGCTTGTAGGCCTTTATGAGTGGATTGTTATTGTAAAGATTTTGGTTTTGATTCCCCTCTTTGGCAAACCTGAGGGATAGATTTGCACTTTAATAAAGCTCTCTTTGAGGCGTGACCAAGGACGTCAAGATGGCGGTCGCACTCTAAGAGTGCTGTGGACCCCCCCATCCGTCATCCGTCCTGCACCCGACGGCAGCAGATCCCATCAGCCGAACATCTTGGCACCCCTGCACTGACCTGGTCGCGCTGTGTCTCCTGGTGCCTTTAGAACGCCCCTTGGAGGTCTGCCAGCGCCTCTGTTGACTCCATCCCTCCCAGACGTGCGCCCTGTAAAATGGCGGCCCCCAGCTGAACGGCGCAGCGGCCCTGGTCTGCGCCTAGCGGTGGGCCCTCCTTGCCTGCCTGGTGGACTGTTGGCCCTGCTGAGCAGCCGAGCGGCGGTGGCGCCTCGCCTCTGCTCTGCGGATCGCCGACTTGCCCAGGAGCTGCCGAGCCGCCTTGCCGGCCCACGACTGTACCAAGACTCCTCTGAGGGCTGCGGGACCTGTGGGGACCTGTGGATGCCCGCCTGGGCTGCTGGACTTGCTGCGGTGTTCCGGGGGCCCGCCTGGACTCTTCTGGGGGTGGACCCGCCTGTGACTGCCGGCGACCCGCTGCCGCCTGGGGCCGCCGACGACCTGGTGACGGGAGGAGCGCTTCCCCCCGAAGTCGGGCCTCCCACTGGGCCCAACGCTTGCCACGAGGGGGACCTGCGGGCCTGAAGACCCTGGTGCACGGCCGGCAGCTGGGGCCTTCCCTGCATCCCCCGGCCGTGGAGCTATACTCCTGTGGGGCCTGCGAACTGGACTGTGGTGGGGCTGAGGCCGCTCCCTGGGGCTACTCCGCTGGGCCCTGTCCGCCTCCGCGTGGAGGCCTGCGCCACCTGGGGCCGCCGCGACACGGGGGACGCCCCTGGAGCCGCGGAGCTCCTGGCGTGCCCATGACAGTGAGGGGAGGCGGCTTGGGGACCCGCACGGATGACCTCCATTACTGCCCCCCTGGTGTCGCCCCTTCTGTGCCCGGGTGCCCCGTGTGGCCCAGGGGGATCTGCCCTGCTGACCTCTGAGTGGGCCGACATCTTGGGGGCCCCTGCGGACGATCCGGAGTGACTGGAGCCGTGGTGAAGAGGTGAGTCGGGACGTGGTTGAAGCCCCCTGAGGGTCTCGCCGGCGGACTGCCAACCTGAGCTGGGAGACCGGGCGCCCTCGTGCCCCACGATCACCATTTTCCCCTCGCCTGTCTCCGGCGTGCCCCCCCCCCCGCCCCCTTCAGGAGAGCCGTCCCGGGCCCCCCACTGCCTCATCACCCCTGGAGCCACCGATCTGCCTGCTGTAACTCACTGCCCGACGCTTGCCTCCTGAGCTGTCGCCCCTGACCGCTGTTGCCACCTGCCACGGGCTTGGGAGCCCGGGACTGGACCGCGGACCACTGCACCTGCCCAGGGGCTATCGCTGCTCTTTTTCAGAGGCACCAGCGGCGTAGAGACCGGGGGGACGCCTGGGCCCCGGGGCCGCACTGCCAAGACTCTGCTCTGCCACACTGCACCCGGGCTGGACCCGCCACCGTGTGACGCAGCAACTGGGACGCCCGCCGGGGTGTCCCCCTCTGGCTTTACTCCCTACACCAGGAACAGTGCGGCTCACCCTGATCTCTCCCTCCGCTTTTCAACCCTCTGTGCTCTACCACCTATGCTGAGGGGGGCCCCGGAGCTCTGCCATGGGCAAACGGCTCCACCTGCGCCACCGCAGGAACCGAACATCTGGGCCCGCCGCGGGACCGGGCAGCCTCACCCGCTGGACTGAGCGCCTGCAGCTGCGGCGCTCCCCCCTGGCCCACGACTACCCGAAGAAGCCATGGTCAGGGGAAAGAACACGCAGACCCCGGTCCCCGCTTCCCAGCTACCTATGGACCAATTTGCCAAGGCGGACCATGCCTCCGGCACCGGGCTTCCGCCCCCCCCGGGGCAGAGGGAGGGGACCTGTCTACAATCCTCCAGGCGATAAGCACCTCCCAGGCATCGGTCGAGACCAAAATTGGGGAGGTACGAGTGGATGTGGCCCTCATCCGGACCTCAGAAACACCACAGCGCGTATCACCGAAGCCGAGTCCCGCATATCCACGGCGATGGACGACCTAACCACTCTCAATCAATCAATCAATCAAAGCATTTATAAAGCGCGCTACTCACCCAGAGGGTCTCAAGGCACTGGGGGGAGGGGGTCCGCTACTGCTCGAACAGCCAGGTCTTGAGCTGCTTCCTGAAGGCGAGGTGGTCCTGGGTCAGGCGGAGGTGGGTCGGAAGGGAGTTCCAAGTCTTGGCGGCCAGGTGGGAGAAGGCCCTCTCAAGACCCAAGTGGCCCGTCTCCAAACACTGACGTCGGATCTTCCTCACAGGGCGGAGGACGCCGAAAACCAGGCTCGCAGGAACAACTTACGCCTCCTGGGTTTTCCGGAAGAGGTGGAGAAGGGCCCGGTGGCCGACTTCCTGGAAACCTGGATCCGCTCCTGGATGCCTGCGGAGAAACTCTCCCCCTGGTTCGCCATAGAACGGGCCCACCGCTCTTTAGCACCCAAACCTCCCCCTGGGGGCCCTGCCCGACCCTTCATCCTCCGCATCTTTAACTTTCGAGACCGTGATGCCATCTTAGGAGCGGCCAGAGACTTAGCCCCCCTGCTATTCCAGAACTCTAAAATCATGGTCTTCCCGGACTACTCGAGGGAGGTCCAGTCCCAAAGGAGATCTTATGACAAAGTCAAGCAAAAGCTTAGGGCGATGGGTCTGCGGTACGGTCTCCTGTTCCCCGCCCGTCTCAAGGTCCTAATCCAGGACAAGTCCTTCTTCTATGACACCCCACAAGCCGCCTGGACCTGGCTCACGGAGGAGCGTCCCCTTCTGCCTGGGCGGATGCCCTCTCCTACCCGGGGACCCAATCTCTGCCGCGTCCGAGAGAGACCCAAGCCACGGCGGCGCCGGACCGGCTCCCGCAGGCATGGTCCCCAGCGTCAGGGTGCCTCTCACTCACCAGAGGGTAACGAACGGCGGTCATCTCCCCCCCGGGCTGTGGAGTTCCCCCAACGGCAGGGCCTTCATCTGCGGTCACCATTGGCAGGCCCTCGGACTCAGGCACGAGCCTGCGTAAATCCAGATCGGACTCGGATCTGTCCGGCAGCCCGGTGATCCGGGACTCTCCACAGGATGCAGAGGCCTGAACCAGGGCTTTGAGATGTCTGTCTGCTTACGGCTGCCCTGATCGGCTGGACAGCCCTGGAACGGCCCCCCAGGTCTTGCCAGCCGACTGGAGGGCGGAATGCCTAGTGGGGGCTCCTCCCGGGAACTGCAATTCGACCAGCTCATACTTCTCTTCCCTCTTATGGTCCCCCCTTTTTTTTCTTCTTCTTCTACCTATCTCTCCTTTCTGCTGTACATTCTTCTGTCCCTGGCGAAACCGCAGTTATCTTTCCCTGTAACATGTCTACCTTTTAAGCTTCACTGTTTATCGCTGTTGACATTCATCCGCCAATACGGAGGGGGGTCCTCCTTTGTTTGACTCTGGACTAGTGCTACTGCTCCCAACTAATCTTTTAAGTTTAGTGTCAGTCCCCTAGTGAGGGGTTTCTTTTGGGTGTTGTACCTTAGGGCGACAGATGCTTCCTGTTCCGAAGTGTAGGGTGGGGGGTGTTGAGGGGTACCGGGGTGGGGGGGGCGTTGTCTCCCATGTGTTTTCTGTTTTTAGCTGCCTACGGGCTGCTTTCTGGTTTAGCATTGTTCAGCCGCTCCTCTGCCTTTTTTTTTTTTCTCGGAGTTTTATATAGCGCGAACTAGAACCGAACCGAATCAGTTATCAGAGCGCTTTACATAGCGCCAGTTACGTTACATGAGGACACACTTTTTCATTTTTTTTAGGCACGGGGAGATTAAGTGATTTGCCCAGAATCACAGGGGTTTTTTTTTGGCATCGTTACCGAGACTCGAACCCAGATCCCCAGGTCCGAGGTAGAGCGCCTTAGCCGTTAGGCCAACCCCTCTCCGAGCGGCTGGTTGCAGCTCTTCCTACTGCTGTTCGATGGTGGGTGTATCCTTATCCGACACACATCTCCTGCTCACCGATGTCCTGGCCACTCTGGGTCCCCACGGGCCACCACAGGAGCGGACCGCGGGCAGCCGCCCCCTTTCCCCATCTCCCACCTGCGCCCTGGGCACCCATAGCCCGCTCTGACCACCTTGCTCTCTTGCTCCAGTGTGGTGTGGTGCGTCCTCCCCCCTCCGAGGCGCGCCCCCAGCTGCTCCCACGATCTCCCACATCCCCCCTCCCCCAATGGCGTACTCTCTGATTAGGCCCCTCCACGTTCTCTCCTGGAACGTCAACAGTCTCCTCGACCGTATCAAGTGGGCTGCGGTCCTTCGAGCGGCGCATCGCCACTCGGCGGACGTGCTCCTTCTCCAGGAGACCCATCTTTTGGGAACGCAATGCAACTTCCTAGCCCGCTCCGGGTTCGCGATGGTCTGGCACTCTGGGTTCCAACACGGGTCCCTAGGGGCGGCAATCCTGCTCCGGAAAGGTCTCCCCTTCACCCTGATTAAAGCCTACAATGACCCACAGGGGCGATATATCGCAATCTCGGGCGTGGTGGATGGTTGTCCCCTGAACATCCTGAATGTCTATGCCTCACCCGCCCTCCTGTCCCCGACGCTTCAATGTCTCACACAGATCCTCTCCGCCTTCCCGCCCGGCCTCACAATTATTGGCGGCGACTTTAACGCTGTGATGCAGCCGGGGCGGGACACGACCGGTCCCCCTTCGACGACCCGCTTCTCCTCCGCGGCGGCCCTGTTGAGCTGGGCTCCGACCCTGGGGTTCTGTGATACATGGCGAGTTTGTAACCCTCGCAAGACACAGTACACTCCTCGGCTGCCCACCATACCCACTCCCGCATTGACCTCCTCCTGCTCCCAGCCACAGATTGTCACCTGGTCTCCGGAGCGAACATCTTACCGAGGGGACTGTCGGATCACTCCCCCATCTACCTCCGCATGGGCTCCACTCCGAGGGGACCGCGGGCGGTATGGCGCCTCAATGCATGTTCCTACAGGACCAGGCGCTGGTGGACGAACTAGGGCAGGAACTAACCCACTACTTCACTGCTAACGAGGGTTCGGTTCCATCGCCAGGGACCCTCTGGGAGGCTGGTAAGGCGGTAATTCGGGGAGTGGCAAGAGGGCTTGTCCACGCCAAGCGAGCAGACCGGCTGGCCCGACTTGCAGAGATGGAGTCCCAGGCTGCCCGGCTAGAAGCCGAGCACACTGCAATCGGTCAGGAGGACCCCACCCGGCAGCTGGCGCTGATCCGGGAGGAGCTCTGCCAAATCTCGCTCAACTCGGGCCAGCTGTTGTGGCGATCGTCTGTGGCACAGATATACGGCTGGGGTGACAAAAACAGTAAACTCCTCCACAACTTGGTCTCCTACCCTAAGGTTCATCGCGTTATTCTGGAGATCCGCGCACCGGATGGCACCCTCCAGGTCACCTCCGAGGCCATAGCGGGAACCTTCGCTCACTTCTACACCCGCCTCTATGCGGCGCGCCCGCCCAACGTGCTTCTACCTACTCTTCTGGGCACGGCCGGTGCCGGGTAACCCTCCCTTACCCCAGAGGATGCAGAGTTTCTGGAGAAGCCCTTCACACAGGATGAAGTCCTGGAGGCTATCCCCCTTCTGAACCGTGGCAAGACGCCTGGTCCGGACGGGTTCCCACAGGAGTTCTATGCGGCCTTCCGAGACACTCTGGCCCCCCAGCTGTTGCATCTATTCCATCACGTTATAGAGAGGGGCTCCTTTCCCCCCGAATCGGACTTGGCCACGATCGTGGTCATCCCCAAGACCCATCCGCCCTTGGTGAATTGTGCGGACTTCCGCCCTATCTCCCTCATTAATACCGAGATCAAGCTCTTCGCCACAATACTGGCCCAGAGGCTCAAACCCTTCCTACAAGACCTGGTCCTCCTGGACCACTGTGGCTTAATTCCGGCCAGAGGTACCCGCCACTGTATCCGTCGCCTCCACCAGGCCCTGGCCCATCGCTCCCGCCTATCTCCCTATCTGGCCCTCCTCTTCCTCAACTTTGAGAAAGCCTTTGATGCGGTGGGCTGGGAGTATCTACAAGACGTGTTGGAGGAGATGGGCTTCGGCCTGCGGTTCGGCAGCTATATTGGGGTCCTCTACGTGAGCCCCAGGGCCCGAGTGTTGATCAATGGGACGCTCTCGGAGGCATTCCCGATAGGTAGAGGTATGCGCCAGGGGTGTCCCCTATCCCCACTCCTGTTCGCGTTGGAACCCCTGGCGACGCTCATCCGGCACGATCGCCTCGTTCAGGGGTGGACCTGGAATGAGAGTCACATAGACAAGATAGCCCTCTACGCCGATGACGTGCTCCTGTACTTGGCGGACCCGGCGACCTCGGGCCCCAAATGTCTACAAATCCTCCATGACTTCGAGCAAGTCTCCGGCCTCCGGCTTAATGCGACTAAGTCCACCCTGGCCCCGCTGCACCCCTCCCGGGAATGTTTTGACTGGCAGTCGTCCATCCCCCTTAGATGCCACTCGGTTAAATATCTGAGGATGTGGGTGACTCTGCTGCCGGAGTTGGAATGGGCACTGAACATCATGCCCCTAGTGACCCAAATGAGATCTGATCTGAAGAAATGGCAATCCCTTCCCCTTAATACCCTGGAGCGGAGTGCACTGTTCAAAATGATGGTCCTCCCCCGTTTCCTATACACTCTACAGAATATTTCCATCCCCATTCCCCATGCCTGGTTCCGAGAGCTGGACGGCACCCTGTCCAGATTCCTCTGGAGTGGCGGACGACCGCGGATCCAGCCGCAACACACCCTTTGACGGGGGCCTAGGGGTGACTTATCTCTATCTCTACTACCTCGCTACCAAGCTGTTCGTCATTCACGACTGGTACGCGGGCGGCTGGTCCGACCCGGCGTACCGGGTGGAACTGGAAGAGACAGACTTCTCACAGCTTCAAGCACTCCTCTACGGTTGCCCTGTCCCGATAACTGTAGCCCCAATTCCCAGAGCGGTCTTGCTGGCTTGGCGCACCGCTCTACGCCACACAGGATGGGATCACAAACTTACCCGCCAGACGCCACTCTGGCACGGGAACTGGCTCCGCGAGGTTTTGTCCCTTGGCGGGTTTCGGCGCTGGGATCTCATTGGGGTGTCGGTGCTCGGGGATGTCTGGGTTGGTGACCACATTCGAGCCTTTGCTGACTTACAACAGCATCATGCCCTTCCTCACGCCCAGCATTTCAGGTATCTGCAGCTGCGCCACGCCCTTCATGCACATCTCCCCGCGCCAGCCACCCTTCCAGAGTTTAGCCCGCTAGAAGCCCAGGTGATGATGGGGGACCTGGGTAGGGGAGGAGTATCCAGAATCTACCGTGCCCTAGTCAATAATAGCCCCTCGTCCCTCGACCAATTGCGTACCCGGTGGGAGGGATGGGTGGGACCCCTGGAGGAGGCCGATTGGAGGGACGTGTTGATGGCCCCACGTACCCTGACCACATCCTCCATGCTGCGGCTGGTGCAGACATATTACCTACACACGTCCTACCTCACCCCCGAGAGGCTTTTCCGGGCCCGTTTGAGACCCTCCCCGGACTGCCCCAGATGTAGGCAATCCCCGGCCGACTTCTACCACATGGTGTGGATATGCCACTCTGCCCTCTGCCCTCAACACTCTGCCCTTTGCCCTCTGCCCTCTGCACTCTGCCCTCAACACTCTGCCCTCAACACTCTGCCCTCAACACTCTGCCCTCAACACTATGCCCTCAACACTCTGCCCTCTGCCCTCAACACTCTGCCCTCAACACTCTGCCCTCTGCCCTCAACACTCTGCCCTCTGCCCTCAACACTATGCCCTCAACACTCTGCACTCTGCCCTCAACACTCTGCCCTCAACACTCAACACTCTGCCCTCAACACTCTGCCCTCAACACTATGTCCTCAACACTCTGCCCTCTGCCCTCAACACTCTGCCCTCAACACTCTGCCCTCTGCCCTCAACACTCTGCCCTCTGCCCTCAACACTCTGCCCTCAACACTCTGCACTCTGCCCTCAACACTCTGCCCTCAACACTCAACACTCTGCCCTCAACACTCTGCCCTCAACACTCTGCCCTCTGCCCTCAACACTCCGCCCTCTGCCCTCAACACTCTGCCCTCTGCCCTCAACACTCTGCCCTCTGCCCTCAACACTCTGTGTCAGGATCTAGGTCGGTACTGCGCCTACCTGAACTACAACTCCCTTGAGCTTTGGGCCACAAACTACAAGTCCCATGCTCCTTTGCTGCAAAACAGGCTATAGAGGGGCGGGACTAGTGAAACGGTGCTCGTGATTTTGTTCGTCCGGAGGGAGCGTCTGGTTCCCGTTATACTGAAAGCCTGTTCGAGTGTGGAACAGAGAACTCTGAAACCCAGCACCCAAGGAGGGAAATCGAGTAGGGTAAAGTGTTCGCGCTACTTGCGCATTGTTGTGGTTGTTTTGATACCGGCTCTGGGGTTATTCCGCCCGAGTCCTCCTGAGCCTCGCGGCTGCGAGGAACAGTAACTATCTTACCTTGGACACTCGTTCCAGAGTGATATATTCAGATGCTAACACCCAGAAGGGGGTTGTCCGTTTTATGCTAGTGACGGAATGCAGGGGGGGGAGTCCTCCGCATTGCCGGCATGAAAACTTAATGCCGGATGTTGAACATAAACTTGTGGATTACAAATACTAAAGCGGATGATAGTAGTGCTGGAACTACATCATGCCGTGTTTAGTTTATCTTTGATACTAGTGGTATTTTTTTGGGACAATTAAATACTTTCTCAGCAGAGGAGGAATCTGCTTGCATGGATTGGGTTAATTGTCTGCAACACATTGCACATTGGATTTATTTAACTGAAATCTCAGTTGTCTTTAGGGAGTCTTTCTTCAAGGTTTAGCCTTAAGACATTGCAGGGTATGTATTTAGACTGATAGCGTAAATAGTAAGCACAGTGTTTCATTGCCTTTGTTAACCGTGCTTCTTGTGTTGGACAGGGCAGGAGGGACAAAGAAGACAGCTGTGTGAAGGGGCAGACACGTGTTTTATTACAGGTGAATCAGGTTGCGTTACATGTAGTGAGAATGTAATGAGAGTAGGAGTAAGAACACTGTTAATGCGTGTGTATTTCTCTTGCAGCTTCTTTCCCCCCCCCCCTTCCTTCTATCTTTTCTTTTGGGTTTTTTCCCCTTTTGGGGTTTTTCCCTCGCTGTATCACTTGAACACCCTGTGATATACAGTCAGGGTGTTTGGGAGGTCCGGAGGTGGAGCATTATTTCTGCATACGGATCCTGCGGAGTGCAATCCTGACAGAATCACGAGCCTAAGAATTTCACTCTGCCCGGTCCGTGTGTGGAGGTAATGGCGTCCATGGAGGATGTGTTGCATGCTCTGGTATTGGTGCAGCAGGAATTGGCCGCTTCTAAGGCAGAGACAGCTGCTTTACGAGAGAAAGTGGACCGTTTGGGGGTAACCCTTTTAATGCTTCCGCCCCAGCCTCCTCGGTGCAGGTTACAGTACCACCACCCATCCCTTTGGCTAATCCTGAAAGGTTTTCAGGTGACCCACGCAAGGTGCAGGTGTTCCTGACTCAAGTTCTTATGCACTTTTCATGTAAGCCCTCTTCTTTCCCTACGAACCATTCTAGGGTGGCATTCACTATCTCTTATTTAGTGGGGGATGCGGCTAATTGGGCGGTGCCCTTAGTGAAACGCGATGACGCTATCCTGTCAGATTGGTCAGCCTTTAGAACGGTATTTGAGAGGGTTTTTGACCGAAGGGCTACGTCCTTTAGCGCAGACCGAGAACTATTAGAATTGCGACAGGGTAAGGGAGAACTTGTTACTTATTTGACTGCGTTTAACAGGTTGGTGGCCGAAGCAGAATGGCCAGAGGAGAAAAGGATGTCCCTTTTTTACCAGGGGTTAAAAGAGGAGTTGAAAGATGTGGTGGCTCAGGTAGATCCACAGCCCACTACATATGTGGATATGGTGAACCTGGCGTTAAGACTGGATAGTCGTTTAACTGAGAGAGGGGGTAGTAAAAGACGTTGGGAAAGAGGGACATATAGTTATGAAAGAATCCCTCGCAAAATTCCGGGGGCGATCAGAGTCCAATCCCGAGCCAATGGAGATCGGAGCTCTTAGGGCTCCTTTGTCAAGAGAAGAGAGGGAAGTAAGGCGAGTACAGGGCTTATGCATGTACTGTGGGAAGAAGGGGCATTACGTTAGGGAATGCCCCTCCAAACACAAGACTTCGGGTAGTTTTAACAGGTTCAAGAAGGTGGCGGTATCAACTACTGTGTCAGACATAGAACATAAGGAATATAACAAACCCAGGGCTGAGGGGGGACATGAAAGGAAACTCACCTCGCTGTCCTCTGTGGGACCAGAGGAAACTGAATCGCATCTTGTGGTTGTTATGACTATTGAAAGTGAACATGAGCAACATCAGGTTATGGTGATGTTGGATTCCGGGGCCACAGGCAATTTTATAGACGATGGCCTAGTAACACGTTTAGCGTTGCCTCGTGTCCCAAGAGAGAACCCCGAAGATGTTTTAGCAGTTGATGGGCAACCGTTAACATCAAGTCAAATAACTGAAAGAACCAGTGAAGTAGGATTGTCTCTGGTGTTGCAGGGCTACGTGCATTAAGAGAATCTGACACTAAATATCATCGCTGCCCCTCAATATGAGGTCTTTCTAGGCATGCCTTGGTTGCATAGACACAATCCGGTGGTGGACTGGAAGACGAAGTCCTTCCATTTTGAACCCGAATATTGCCAGGATCACTTAGTACCATGTGTTCCGGCTCATGTTGCGGTGTTAACAACTCCTTTTTTGGCAGCTACTGCTGCGGAAAAAAACGTCCAACTACCCAAGGAATATAGGTCTTACAGCGATGTATTCAGTGAGAGTAAAGCAGAAACCTTACCTCCTCACAGGGAGTATGACTGCGCCGCATCGATTTGGTGGAAGGGGCTACGATACCAACATGCAGAGTATACGCCTTGTCTGTGCCTGAAACCACCCACTTGAAGGAATACATAGACCACTACGTGAGATTGGGGTTCATCAGGCCTTCCCGCTCTCCAGCGGCCTCTCCTCTGTTTTTCATTGCAAAGGCTAATGGAGACTTGAGAGCGTGTGTAGATTACCGCGTATTAAACAAAAACACCATACGCAATCGTTACCCTCTTCCCCTCATTTCAGTCTTGCTCGACCAGGTGAGAGAGGCCAATATTTACACCCGTTTGGATTTACGTGGGGCTTATCACCTGGTCCGTGTAAGAGAGGGGGACGAGTGGAAAACGGCGTTCAAGACGAGATTCGGTCTTTACGAATATTTGGTGATGCCCTTCGGGCTTTGTAATGCTCCGGCAGCATTTCAATTCTTTATAAATGATGCTTTGAAGGAGTATGTGGATCGGTTCGTGGTAATGTACATAGACGACATTTTGATATACTCCCAGGATGTCTCATGCCATACCGCTCAAGTGTGTAAGGTGCTGGACAAACTGAGAGAGCATAGTTTGTATGTAAAGCTGAGCAAATGCGAGTTTGGGGTACAAGAAGTGGAGTTCTTGGGTGTTAATCTCAGTCCTCATGGCCTACAGATATCTGGAAGAAAGGTACAGGCAGTCCAGGATTGGCCAGCCCCGAGAAATGTGAGGGAAGTGCAGAGTTTTTTGGGATTCGCGAATTACTATCGCCGGTTCATTCTGCACTTTTCTCAGACAGCGGTTCCCATCACTAAGTTGTTAAGAAAGGGAACGCTTTTTGTATGGACTACTGAGGCTGATAAGGCCTTCCAGGCCTTGAAAAGAGCTTTTACCACAGCACCAGTGTTGGCACACCCTGTACTGGAAAGACCCTTCATAGTTGAAGCAGATGCTTCTGATGAAGCCATAGGGGCAATACTTTCTCAGAGAGATCCAGACAATGGTCAGCTCCATCCTGTTGCTTATTTGTCAAAGAAATTGAGCCCCGCGGAGGTCAATTACACTATAGCAGAGAAAGAGCTTTTGGCCATAAAAAGAGCGTTCCAAGAATGGAGGCCTTACCTTTGGGGGGCTCGTCATGTGGTGACCGTATATACCGATCATAGGAATCTCCAATACATGACCTCAGCGAGACATCGAACGCAAAGGCAAATGCGGTGGATGCTGTTCTTTTCTGAATACAATTTTGTGGTAACCTTTCGACCTGGTGTAGAGAACAGGAAAGCAGATGCACTGTCCAGGCAGGAGATATGTACAGAACAGCATGAGGAAGAACAGCAATCCATCATCCCTCCTGCTAAGGTAGTGTGTGCGGTTCGCGCTGAGAGGTTTTTGGAAGACATCAAGAGTTCCAGGTCCTTGGGATCTTGGGAACGTTGGGCTGCGAATAAACCTGGTAGGAAGGTGAGACAGGGGTTGCCCTTTCAGGGGGAGAGCTTGTTTTTGCCCACCGAGGAATTACGGTTGAAAGCCTTTCGTTGGTGTCATGATGTTCCATTGGCAGGACACCCGGGGGTTACCAAGACTGTGAGACTGCTTAGAAGACATTTCTGGTGGGAATCTTTGGTCTTGGACGTTTCCCAATGGGTAGGGAGGTGTGAGATTTGTGCCAGAGCAAAAGGGGATTCCACCAAAAAGAAAAGTCTCTTGATGTCTATGCCCACACCTGTTCGCCCTTGGCAGAACATCAGTCTAGATTTCATAACAGGCTTACCTTTGGACCAGGGGAATTCAACTGTTATTGTGGTTGTGGACAATTTAACGAAAATGGGACACTTTATACCATGTGTAAATCTCCCCACGGCAGGTCAAACCACTCAATTGCTGGCTTCTCAGGTCATCAGATTACATGGCGTTCCCAGAGTAATTGTGTCTGACAGAGGACCTCAGTTCATCGCTCGCTTTTGGCGAATGTGGTGCAAGGCGTTGGGCATCGAGTCAGCGCTCTCTACCAGCTTCCATCCCCAAACAGATGGACAAACTGAACGCCTAAACCAGACCCTAAAGAAATACTTGCGCTGTTACTCTGAGGCAGCCCATGAATCCTGGGTGGATTTATTATGGATGGCTGAGTTGGCATATAACAATTCATGGCACAGTTCAACAGGTATGTCGCCTTTCAAGGCTAACTTTGGTTATGATGCTAACACCTTGCCGGTCGATATCCCGGCTGATTTGAACAACCAGCCCACGGTGAGGGAACGTGTTTTGGCTTTAAGGAAGGTGCATAGGGGGGTTCAGAAACATCTGATAAAGGCGAAAGAGGTGTACAAAAGATGGGAGGATAAACACCGTGATCCGGGTCCTCTGTTCAAGGTGGGAGACAAGGTGTGGCTCTCAACTAGGTACATTCGTTTCAAATTGAGGAGCGTCTTCCATCCACGGTTCATTGGACCTTATCCCATAGTGTGTCAAGTCAATCCTGTGGCGTACAAGTTGAAGTTGCCTAACTCGTTGAGAATACATCCGGTGTTTCATGTGCACTTGTTGAAAAAAGCTCTCACGTCTCGTAGAAAGGCGCCGCCCCCCATAGACTGTGATGGTGATCTGGAATATGAAGTGCAGTCTATACGCGACTCAAAACATCGTAGGGGGGTGCTATGGTATTTGGTTTCATGGAAGGGTTATTCGACGGAGGATGACTCCTGGAAGCCTTGGCACAATGTACATGCTCCCAGGGCGGTCAGGTCTTTCCATTTGAGATTTCCCGCCAAGCCGGGTCCTAGGAGGCGCCTGGGAGGAGGGCGTACTGTCAGGATCTAGGTCGGTACTGTGCCTACCTGAACTACAACTCCCTTGAGCTTTGGGCCACAAACTACAAGTCCCATGCTCCTTTGCTGCAAAACAGGATATAGAGGGGCGGGACTATTGAAACGGTGCTCGTGATTTTGTTCGTCCGGAGGGAGCGTCTGGTTCCCGTTATACTGAAAGCCTGTTCGAGTGTGGAACAGAGAACTCTGAAACCCAGCACCCAAGGAGGGAAATCGAGTAGGGTAAAGTGTTCGCGCTACTTGCGCATTGTTGTGGTTGCTTTGATACCGGCTCTGGGGTTATTCCGCCCGGGTCCTCCTGACCCTCGCGGCTGCGAGGAACAGTAACTATCTTACCTTGGACACTCGTTCCAGAGTGATATATTCAGATGCTAACACCCGGAATGGGGTTGTCCGTTTTCTACTAGTGACGGAATGCAGGGGGGGAGTCCTCCGCATTGCGGGCATGAAAACTTAATGCCGGATGTGAACATAAACCTGTAGATTACAAATACTAAAGCGGATGATAGTAGTGCTGGAACTACATCATGCCGTGTTTAGTTTATCTTTGATACTAGTGGTGTTTGTTTGGACAATTAAATACTTTCTCAGCAGAGGAGGAATCTGCTTCCATGGATTGGGTTACTTGTCTGCAACACATCGCACATTGGATTTATTTAACTGAAATCTCAGTTGTCTTTAGGGAGTGTTTCTTCATGGTTTAGCCTTAAGACATTGCAGGGTATGTATTTAGACTGATAGCGTAAATAGTAAGCACAGTGTTTCATTGCCTCTGTTAACCGTGCTTCTTGTGTTGTACAGGGCAGGAGGGACAAAGAAGACAGCTGTGTGAAGGGGCAGACACGTGTTTTATTACAGGTGAATCAGGTTGCGTTACATGTAGTGAGAATGTAATGAGAGTAGGAGTAAGAACACTGTTAATGCGTGTGTATTTCTCTTGCAGCTTCTTTTCCCCCGCTGTCCCTTCCTTCTATCTTTTCTTTTTTTTTTTTCCCCTTTTGGGGGTTTTCCCTCGCCGTATCACTTGAACACCCTGTGATATACAGTCAGGGTGTTTGGGAGGTCCGGAGGTCCGGAGGTGGAGCATTATTTCTACATACAGATCCAGCGGAGTGCAATCCTGACACTCTGCCCTCAACACTCCGCCCTCTGCCCTCAACACTCTGCCCTCTGCCCTCTGCCCTCAACACCCTGCCCTCTGCCCTCAACACTCTGCCCTCAGCCCTCTGCCCTCTGCCCTCAACACTCTGCCCACACCACATGATCAGAGCTATGTGAATAATAACAGCTGTGAGCCCGTGCCTGAGGTGCATCATCAGAGCGGTGTGAATAATAACTGCGTCCGCCCCGTGCCTGAGGTGCATCGTCAGAGCTGTGTGAATAATAACTGCGTCAGCCCCGTGCCTGAGGTGCATCATCAGAGCTGTGTGAATAATAACTGCGTCAGCCCCATGCCTGAGGTGCATCATCAGAGCTGTGTGAATAATAACAGCTGTGAGCCCGTGCCTGCGGTGCTTTTTTGATCCTTCTATTTATGACCTCATTGGTAACAATAGTAAGCAGCAGATCCAATGTTGTGTTGTTGGTGTCACTTGTTAGGTTCAATGGTTGGTGGTATCGGTTATTTTTGGAGTCCTGGTGTTTTTCACCCTTATAAATGTACCCACAATTCTTCATCGTTATTTAACCTAACAGAGGCCTTTGTCTGGAGATCGATAATGTATTTAGATTCTAAAATTCTGAGTGCCTTCACTCTGTGTCTTCCCCTTTCTTTTCTGTCCACCTGATCTAGACAATAGAAAGTCAATAGGTCCCTGTTGCTTTGATGATGTTGTTCGAAGTGTCGCACGTATGTTTTGTCTTTATTTTATTTAAAAAAAATTAAAAATATATATATTAAGCAAATAACTATCTACTGATCCGAACATTAAAGCGGCACTCCACAAAGCTGGTGATTTGCAAATTCGTGATTTATTTCATTTTCTCACTTCGCCATCTACGCGTTTCGGCTTTAAAATCAGCCTTGTTCATATATATATATATATATATTAATATGAGTTCATATTTAGATTTATTGTGTATATCCTAAAAGATCCATGGATCTATCCCTCCTGGACCAACTTTGGATACCACTGGTTTAGAGGAAAGGAGCTGTCTTAGCTGCAGTTTGTGTGTTGCAGATGCTACTCCAGGTAACAGAAGAGCACGTGGCTTCCTACCATGTCGCTATTGGGGGGAATCATGTGAAGTGATTCTGGAGATGGGACTCGATCATTCATTATGTTAATTTGAATTTTTGTAACTAATAAAAACATACCTCTATTTGTTCATGGAATGCTGGCAATTATGCTTCAGGTATCACAGGCCTGAACAGTTGGCAAAGTGGTATATACAGACCCAGTATTATACTTAGCATTTAGCCACATAACCCATGTATCAGGTTTATTGGAAGAGTTCTACATAGGAAAAGTAAGTCGAAATCCCTGACAAAGCGTTTACTTCTCCTCTGTAATGGCTCTTTCACAAAGCTACAGTATGGCCTCATTTATTTCAGGTATCATTACACACAGAGGGAGGGTATGCTGCATATTTAATGATGTCAATAATAACATTAGTTTTATCGTTTGCCTCTTTAGACATAATCCAAACGTGTTTGAAGTCACACAGAGAAGCCTTCCAGCTGGGGGCCAGCGTTCAGCTGGGGGCCAGCGTTCAGCTGTGGCGCTGGTTTATGAACAGGAGTCATTCAGCGCGAGCTCCTGCTGCACGCTCCGTGCCTGACCCTCCGAGTGACGTATGGCACACGTACCATTACGTCGCTGACCTTAGCCCAGCTGTTACTGCTGCTGCGCGTGATTGCTCACCAGCAGCACCTGTGATGTGACAAGTGCCCTGGTCTCGTAGTGGGCTGCACTGGGGATGCCTCTAGACCAGTGGCCGACTACATACATTGTTGAATTTGTGTGCGTGTTTCATTGTGGTTGTGTATATTGGTGAATGTTAACATGAGTCAGTGGGTGGATAAATGGATGCATGAGTGCCAGGATGATTGACAGAGTGGAAATATACTTAGGGGCTTAATTACAAGCCTCTTGCTCCACTTTTGCGTCATTTTTAACATGGGAAAAGTTAGGTACGGTTGGCGCAAGGGGCTTGTAAATAAGCACCTAAGTTTATAAGCCCGTTACTGACTCAAGAGTCACTTCTATTTTATAGGCCTGACCTGTTGGCATTGCCAATGCTTGTTTTATAGTTGAAATTGTATTTGAATAAACAACAACCTAAGAAAGCATTGATCACTTTACAGCACTGCCCCGGACCTTAAATGTTAAGAGATCACATCTTCAGGGACGCATGCAGTTTTTTGAAGTAAAAGAAAAGTTGTGGAAAAAAGTTAAACCCTAGCTCTCAGCCCAGCGAAGACCAATGTGAAGTTCATTGAAACATCAATGAAAAGAAGCGTTAACTCAAAAAATATATGAAACAAGCATTTACAATGCAATGGTCTCGGCATTATTAAAGGTAGAGCTATTGGCATTGCTCATTATTTTTATTTTTTTTGTAATCAAAAATAAATGGCATTGTCATTGACGTTGCCAATAGCTTAATCGTTAAATAAATGGCATTGTAATTTACAATGCCAATAGCTTAAGAGTCAAAACCATTGAAGACAAGGAGAATTGACAGAAAGGTTAAGACGTTATATAATCAAAAAATATATGTTCCATACCAATATTATTCTGTGTGAATATTCTGTGGTTGTTTAGTTACGTGATAAGAAGGGAGATGTGTGGTTTCTTCAGCAGGTCAGAGGATTGTAGAAGCTGCGGTGTGTGGTAAAATGTGGGACCTTTCAGAGTTTAGGTGATGCGCTTCACAGAAACACTCGTACAATAACTCCTTCTCACTTGGGTCAGCTGCTCACACCTTATAGCAAGCCGTACTCTTGGAAATGTCCCCGTTGATGCTGGTTTCCAATAGAAGAAGAATCAGAGAAAGAAGAAAAGGGGTTAGGTAAGTGAAGGGGTCAAGGGAGGGGAATAGAGGAGGGATTTGGAGGGTAGAGCATAGTGAAGGAGGGGGAAAAGGGGTACGGTAAGAGCGCTTAGAGATAACAGGGTACTTCACAACTTCCTGCACCAACAAAAATAAAGTAACGCGTGAGAGTGGATGGCCCGGCAACACACTTCCTCCCAGCATCCTGTCAATGAACGCATGCTTCGGCTGCTCACGCATAGCCGGTGCACTCAGTCACTACTAAAGCAGCTGTGACCCGAAAGTTGTGTGGCTGGTGCAGCTGCACCACGCCTCGCTCCCTCACACCCCAAACGGGTCGGAGGCGCCTTCCTACCTGTGATGGTCAGTGTGCCGAGCATGCTTCCTCGCCATCATCCTCCGGTTACTAGACTCTCCCGGTCTCTCCCTGCCCCTTAGTCCCTCTGGTCCAGCTGCGATGCTCTCTCACTCTCCGCGCCCGGTTTGAAGCGGTTTACGCCCATGTGGGTATGAGGAGGATCTTCCTGGAGGGCGTGTCACGCACTGATTCAAGGGGGCGGAGGAGTCCCGGGTCACTCGCAGACGCCCCTTGTGAGCTGCGCCCTCAGCTGTCTCTCCCCACTTATCTGCAGACTGGGAGCCGCTGCACCCTGCGCCAAAGAGGAGCCCGCGGGAGGTCACGTGGTTAAATATGAGGGAGGGTCTCACTCTGCCCCTCTCCCACCCCCATTGTAGGCCACCCACCCCACGCTGGGTGCTCCGTAGGCGGAGCCTGCGCAACTTTTTGGCCCATAGTGATGAGGGCAAGGTAACTCGTACGAACAGCCGATAGGGAAAGCAGGGAATAATGACCCGAGAGGCAATGGTCACCGAATGCTTGGAAGGGATGGGAAACAGGGAATGTCACACACTAGCCAATAGACCAAGCCCAAAGCCTCTGAAACGCTGCGGGCAAATAAAAGTGGGCAGAAAGTTCTTGCAAATCATAGAGAAACCTTGTTACGGAAAAGAGGTCATGCGGCAGCCATCTGCATGTCTGGCTCCCATGTCAGAAAGACAAAGTTCTCTTCGCCTTTCAAAGCAACCAGCCTGGAATGGAATGTTCCAATTTCCTAATGAGCAGTCCACTTCAGCTGTGGTACTCGGCTTCTTCCGACGCTAGAGGCATCTGGGCCCAGATAGTGGAGTGTGCCACAAACTGACATACAGTTAGTATTTCCTTCAGGGTGTCTCTGCTACCTTCTCCATTCAGAGAGAATACTTGGCGCCCTTTGCTAACCCCTAAACTGCGCTCGCTTTCTTCACAGGACCGAAGATAAGACTCGGCCCGGGCCCCCGGAGCTCTGCTCTGGGCAGATAATGAATTAAACACCCAGTGCCACTTCCGCCATCGTGTTGGGGGCGGCCTGGGAGAGGCGCACTAAGTGTCCACTTACTGTTTCTTCCTCCCGCTGCCTACTCACAAGTTGTAATTTACTATCGTGTAAAGGAACTGCCACTGTAGATAAAAAGTAAAGTAGCATTTATTTAATCTCTCCCCCGTACTGACCGAGTGGCTTTCCTGCTGCATTTTGAAATTATGTTGATGCACGACTGCTGATATGGCCGGATGCTGATTTGCCGCTTTGTCCCACCCCCACCGGATAGACATGTTTTCAGCCCGCTTGAGCTGGCGCTTTGTGGGGTGCTGCGGGGTGCTATTTGTATCTGTCCCTCACTGTCAGGCCGCCACTGCGGGTGGAAGCGCACCGCTTAATGGGAGCATTTACTTAAACAAGAAAAACGGCACTCACCGGCTGTTTGGGGAGGCGGCGGCTCCTCTCTGCCGTGGGCAGGCCTGCTGCTGGGCTTCTCCGTTCGGCGGCGGCTGGGAACGGGCTTCTTCTCCTTGCGCGGTTACGATTTTCGGGTGTCCTGGGCTGCGGCGGTAATGCGGGGCTGATGAGGGGTAGGCTCCCTCTTTAATTTAAATATACAGCGGGGTGAGCATCCCCACGCCGGGACTTCTTCCGGCGGCGGCGGTGGTCGGGCAGAAATGGCTGCCTCAAAGCTTCCGAAATTTTTCGGATTTGGGGGCGTGTTTTGCTGTCCTGAGTGACGGACGACGTCACGAGCTAAAGAACAGCAAAACTTACGCCCCCAAATCCGAAAAAGACGGAGCTTGTTTGGAGGGACTCCCTTCTCTTCCAATGGCTGGCCTTCCTTTAGGAAGCCAGCCAATGGAAGCGAACGGAGCTAAGAGGCGGGTCTAAACTGCCCTACTATACAACATAAGATCTCCGGACCGGAAGCTGCTTCGCAGCTTATAGGTCCCTCGACCTAAAAAGTGTGTTTAGTAAATAAAAGAAGCCATGGAAACAAGTGAGCTATGGTAATATAAAAATGAAATCATTTAACATCGGAGAATCTTACTGATGAGAAAGGGAAACATGAGGCCAGCAACAGGAAGTGCCCAGCTGTGGTGAAACAGAAAAGACCAGTGAGAAAACAATAAACCATTTTGGAAAAGTGTGCAGAAAAACGGGTCACTGCCTTCTGCTATGCACAAGTTAAATATTCAGTCACAGCTGAGCAGGAAGTAAAAAAATCATTTTAGGCGTCCCACAGCAGCTGGCATTTTAGAAGAGTGTAGGACTAAACCAATAAGTGTAAATCTCACATGGACAAAAAGGAAATGACAGATTCAAGCTCAATCTATAAATCCTTTACTGGCTCACTTTTTAAAGAAAGCATTAAAAAAGTAATCCACACTGAAATTTCCTCAGGTGGGTAAAGTGGGGGCAAAGTTTTCATTTTAGGCTTCTTCAGAGTGGCAGTTTAGACTGTTGTGTTTCAAAAAAGGTGTTGCCATTTTAGGATGGATAGCTCAAAGCCGATTAGAAAATGAACTTGATCCAGGCGCACAAGCAAGTATGCCAAGCTCGTAATATAAACAAGAGAAAGCGGCAACCAAAGAAAAAAATCCTACTGTATTTACAGAAGACTTAGGCCTACTTAACAGATTTATAAAAGCTGCTGTGCCAATCCGGCACAAGGCGAGACGTGTTCCAGCTGAACTACAGCAAGAGGTGAACTTTGAAAAGAAGACATGATTCAACCTATTGAAAGATTAGAATTGTTTTACCCAGTGACGGTAGCCAGAAAAAACCCACAGACAAGAAGCGTCACTGTATGAGGCGCTGTGAAGATGGAGGAAGGGTTAATGAAATTTGCTGAAAAACTGTGACCTAACTGCAAGTACTGCTAAGATATTGGGGCATATTTGCCAGTGTGTCGTAAAAAGTGACACTCTGGTGGTACAATTGCCTTGTAAATATGCCCCACAAAAGGAACAAATCACCTTTAATAATTGTTTATATGCAGGAAGGTCTCCCTTCCTGCACATAAACAATCATTCCTGCAACGCAGGCACCCTTGCACCATGCCGCAAAAGTGTTTGCGTTGGCACTAGGCAGCTTTTTTAGCACTGGTGCAAGGGAAACTACAGGGGTGTGCCATATTCTTGTGAATACAGTCCATCCCAGCGTTTTTTTAATGACTCAGTATGGTGCTGCTACATTGCTTGCAGCACCGTGCTGTGTCATTTCTATGTAAATATGCCTCTGTGTGTCTCAGACATGCTTACTGCTTAGCAGCCTTGACGTAAGTTAAGTAAATTACCAAGACGCATTAGACGGGGATTTAAGAGATTTATTACTCCAAGAAGTTTATGTGGATTCCGAAGAATGCCGTTGGCTGGCTTAAGCATCCTTAGTATGTCTGAGATTAATGAACAATTTATTTAGGAATAAAAACAAGCAATGTACGTCCAAGATGATATTTTAATACAACATATTCCAGCACACGCAAGCCTCGAAATGTCCTGCAAAAAGGAAAGGTCCGGTATTTATCTAAGAAAATCAATTGGAACATTTTTAAGACAGCATGAGCGTGAAGGACAGGAATCAACATTGATTTTTACAGGCAACATGGGAAGCACCAGCACGTAAGAGCAAAGGACAATTGCTGAGTTTTATGGGATTTAGCAAATATTACGCAAAATTTATAAACAATTTCTCTTGCAAAATGACGACGATGTATGAGCAACAAATTGAAAGAAGACGTATGTACTGTGCCGACATTAGAGCCTTTTGATTTTTGTGAATGCATGGGCTTATAGACTAGGGGTAATTCTTCCTGAACACAAAGGGAAACATGGCATTGCTTAAGTTTGCTACCAAAGCTAGAAGAATCGCCTAATATGATTATGCTGTTCTAGAAGTAATGCTGTAGCATGAATGTGGGCAGGAAGTCAAAGTAAAGACTATATATGGAGTGCACCATATGTCATCAGAACACATCATAAAATGGCGATGGCAGAGCGGATGCTGTGTTTTGCAAGTATATAGCAGACAACCACCCCTCCAGACCCCTCTCACCTACATGGTCCAGCAAAGCGCCTTGGTCCAGAAATGTGCATCAGCAGTTGAGGGTGTGCCCACAAAAGGTCTTTCAGTATTGCTGTTTGAGAACAGACCTGGCCTGGCTTGTGGGGTTTGTGTTGAATAGATTATTTTTGACAGTGGTGACCTGAAAGGAAGGGTGGTGTCTTCTGATTTCAATGGCCAAACCTAATGCGCGAGCTGTGCCTTGCGGTTGTCTCTGCTGTATGGCTTGCAGTGGTGGTGCAGTTTTTGATAATTTAACTACTTGTGTCGGCTCTGTGGAGTAATCCGTCATCTTGGTGTTCTGACAGAAATGTATGATATACAGGCTATTGTTGAACTTACATTTTAGTGCATAGCTTTCGTGAGTGAGCGAGGGGAGCGGATATTGGTGATTGCCTTGGGGAGCCTGCATAATTGTTCCGGGAGTTAGGCTTTCTCATTGATGGAGAGTTATATTGCTAGAATAAGGGTTTGATTGAATTGCCAAGGATAGTCTTAGGTGATAACTATTACAGCTGTTGTTATTGAACAGGACTGTGCTGTTCTGTCTTACAATTCTGCTTCACCGTTGTCCCAGTGCACATGCCTCCCACTTCCTGTATTTCTGTTTTCTTTCCAAGGTCCTCGTTCTCAACAGTATCTGCGTTTCTCAAGCATTCTCATTCTATCATGGTCGTATTACTCTTCATGCTCAAGTGGTGAGTGGTGTGGGTGCCCCAGTTTGAGATGGGATTTCCAGTCTTACCTTTCCATGTGTTTCCACTTCGAAGAAAGGGTTCTGAGGAAGATTTTAAGGAGGAGGGCGGGGACTCTCCCGCTCTGCGGTATTTGGCTCATAGGATGTGCCCATTTTGTGCTCACCGGTATTAAGGGTGTCAAGGTGATATATATGAGAAACTGACCTGTTTGTGGGTAATTGTGCAAGTGTGTTTGGCGTGGGTTGTTCATAGCTAATTGTCGTGTGTGATGTTCAGAGTTGTTTTGCTGCTGTTCATCATGGTGTAACAAGCTTAGGGAAGACAGTACAGGGTCCATGTTGGTGGAGGACTTAGTGAATATCTGCGTTTGGGTCACACAGGTGGTAGGTTGTGGTGATTATGTGCGCGTGTGGATAAGTGGGATGGATTGCTCTGTGATACATGGGTGTAGCTTGGTGAGCAATCAGGTGCGGGTTGGACTTAGTTGCTGTGGAGAGTCCAGTGAATTGTGGATGTAGTCCTGGGTGTTGTTTGAGATGTCACAGTGTATATAGATTTTGGTTAGTTATATTATGATTTCTTCTTTAAGGTATCTTCACATTTGGCCAGATTAGCAGCAAACTCACTAGGCTGTAGTTACCAGATTGCCTATGTTCCAGGATGCAATGCATCTGCAGACTGCTTACCTAGAGGCAAGTCAGGAAACATGACTGTAAGATGATAGAACAACATATAAACATATGGCGATATCTTGGTATCAAATGCCGACATATATGGCAAAAATGCAGGAGAGTGTGTATAAGAGGAAGGATATTACTGTCTGTGTTAAACTCAAATTGTCAAGTACATCTAGACTCAAGTGTACTTGAAGAAATGCTGCTAAGGGTAGAAAGCGCACTGCATCAGAAACCACATAAAATATTTTGTAGATACACTAGCTGTGCAGAGTTTTAGTTTCTGGATCAGAAATGGTTTGCAAAGTATTGAAAACTGATGTCGTTCAGAAGCCGAAGCATCCAGCTGACTTGACCCCACATTAGCTCTTATCTCCATCACTGAAGAGTTTATATGAAATCATACACATCCACAAACATTATGCAGATTTAGAACCAACAAAGATGCTGGTATGTCCTGCTGTTCACTGGTACCTATCACCTTCTGGAGGATCCACTCAGCTCAATGCCATTGTGAGCCAGCCATCCTATGAGAAATCTTAGGCGGAGCCCTTCACAATACTATGCAGAGCTCTCTTCATTTAGTGTTGCACCACTGGGCACCCCCACGAGAGGGAAGAAATGCTGCCCCTTACACTACCTTTAGGGAATGGTGGTTCCCGCTTTCTGCCTGCGAGCCAGGTGACCCTGATGACATGGAAGAGGGCGACTAAGACCATGGGGTGGACAGGAAGGATCCCGAAGAGCACCCCACTCTGGGAAGGAGCCTAGTTTAGGGAGCTACTCAGGCGTAAGGGGTTCGGGACCTGGGATATCCTGGGGATCTCCACGGTAGGGGACATTGTTGAAAGAGGGGAACTTAAAACATGGGCAAAGCTCAAGCAGGAATACGACATGCACAATTCCCAATTCCTTAAATACGCGCAATTGCACCATGCCTGGCAGTCAGAGAATATCCACAGTGAACAACTCCTGTAGTACGCACCCTTAGAGGGCAGGCTCTTACAAGAAGAACTAATGCATAAGGCTGTCTCCTTCACATATAAGATCAGTAACAATAACATCCTGGACGGACTTGTAGGGCTCCGGGCACGGTGGGAGAGAGGGGTAGGGTCCATGGAGGATATAGATTGGGAGAAGGCATTAATGCACCCCAGAGAATTTGCTATAAAGGCGAGGCTTCGGCTTATCCAACTTAAGATACTACACCGAACATACTATGATAGGGATAGGCTGCATAAGATGGGCAGGGCTGAATCACCATTTTGCTTGGCTTGCACCACAGCGAAAAGCGACTTTTTCCACACAGTATGGGCGTGTTCTGAGCTGCAGTCATACTAGGCATGGGTAATCTAATTGTTAGGAACGGTCCTGCGGGTGTCATTGCCGATGGAGCCAAGGTTTGTGATACTTGGGATACCGAGGATGTGGACATCACCAGAACACAGTTAATTTTCACCTCCTTGGGACTGGTAGTAGCCAAAAGAGATATAGCCAGGAGATGGGGGTTGCCGACAAGCCGACCATTCAGGAATGGACAAGGTGGATGGATATATATGATGGCTGAGCAAACCACATACCGTAGTAGAGGGTGTCTGAAAAAATATCATAAAATTTGGGACCCATGGAGACAATGCTTCGGACTCGATACAGGTGACGACACACAACAGTCCGTTACGCAGGCCACACAGGGGACTCTGACACGGGGCATGAGGGCGTACCCCCCTGGTGACCATCCCTGAGGCCCACTCATTGCTGTTCCTGGGCTCAGAACGATAATGCATGATAATCATTTATACAAGTCAAAGGGGCGGGGGAGGGGGAGATGTGGCTTGGTCGGTGGCGGAATTGTTTGTAACTGTCTGTGATTGATTTCTGCAGCTGTACTATGTGAGAACTGTATTGTGCAAATTTTTCAGTTGGAAAATAAAAAATAAAATAAATTATATATATATATATATATATATATATATATTTTTTTTTTTTTTTTTTTTTAATCCTCCAATGGTTAAGTTCCTGTCATTCCAGGGTGGACTTCATACTAAAGTTTCCAGGGATTGAGCATCTGTTGGTCCGGGATATGCTTCTTATGGGGGTGTGCCAATGCCTGTAGAGGTTGGGTTTTCTATGTTCCTGTTCATATAGTATTACTGGTGGTTAACAGTGCTTCCAGGAGCTGAGCTGCTATTCTATCTGGATGGAATCCAGATAGCACTAGTGGTGTGTGAACTCTGCTTCAAGGAGTTGAGCTGTCACGCCACAGTGGACTCCACCGGCCATTACTGGAGACTTAGTGACTGTCGTTCCTTGGTGGACTCCATATAGCATTTCTGGTGGTTAACACCTTCTCAAGGACGTAAGCGTCTGTTGCTTCCTGAGAGAACTTCATGTAGTATTTCCGGTGGCTTACCAGTGCCACCCAGACTTCATCTTCTGTCACTCCCGGGTGGACGCCACATAGTCTTACTGGCTGCTCAACAGTGCCTTGAAAGGATGAATGGCAAAACAAAGGGTGCTGTAGCAGGCAGCCGCCCCTTAACATATTGGACACTGACAGCAGGCTAAGCAGAGGCAGTGGGAGACTGTTCAGGGGTCTGGGGCAGGGCAAGGTACTGAACTACTGTACAAAAAGTAGACAGGGCTATTGAGTCTGTACTGAGGCATGGATAGAAATTACTGCAGTTAAACCAGACTGTGCAGCCCGAAGGTACAACCTCAGCTGCCCTTAAACCACAGCAGGTTCAAGAGAGCCAACCCCAGCCAAGTTTCAAGATAACCTTGCCTTATATACTTCTTTCCATCTAGAGCCACTACATTGAAATATATCTCATTCGGCATGCTAAAAAACTGGGCTTCAAGTATGCGAGAAGTGTGGTAATCCCTAATCATGCAAAATCTTTGAACTGGTACATTTCTAAATTTCTTGTGATACCATAAATGACTCAGAGAGGTGCCTAGGGCCACATGGAGGCAGCCAAAGGGATAATACGATAGAAGATGTCATTCTCTATCCCAGACCTTTAGGTGTTTTCCTTCGCATTCTTATGGTACGCGCATTGTTTGCCTGCTTCTTGGCACGCTGGGTCGCGGCAGCAGTTTAAAGATCGCAATAAGTGGGCTCTCTTAACAGCACTGACTGCTAATATTACACTATTCACCTGTTCCGCTTGCCTCGCTCTCCACAAGCTCATATAAGTTTAGGGACTTGCCGTGACTTGCCTGATTGTCGATCTGGGTCTGGTGCTATTGCGCTGTGCAAACACACTTTGTGCCCTCCTCCTTTACTAATCTCCCCTCCAGCCTGAGGACAGAGTACATAGGGAACAAGCATTTGCAATGCAATAGGTCTCGCATTTGGGAGACTTTAAGCTATTGGCGTTGTAAATGACAATGCCTTTTATTTATCTGTTTTGATAATTAACAGATAAATAAAAGGCACTTTCATTTACAAACAAGAAGCAGCCACTATTGTCTCAGGCTGAATGGAAAAGTGAAAGCACGCATGATGCGCTAATTGTTGCAGGAAAGCATGTCTTGCCAGCAGTAGGAGAAATTCATTAAAGAAAATAGTGCTTACAGACTAAATAAGACATACCATGTAAATTCAGAAGTAAATGGGCCAGTCCTCATGGGCGGTACTTAGGAGGGGCTAACAGGCCTATTAACGAATCAGAAGCCAGCATCTATGAAGGACGATGACAAAAGCTAATGACAAGTATGGGTGGAGAGTAGGTGGGGCTACAAGTCCATATCTGAGTACAGAATGTCTTGCAGAGCAGTGCATGCGCTGCCCTTGCTCGACCTAAAAAATATCTACCACTGTAGTTCAAGGACTGCTAGACTTCAAACCTGCTAACTCGCATGGTTATTGTGTGTCACTCAATATCGTCTGTCTTTACACGGTCACCAGCTGGAAGTCGATATGACAGGGAGGTGAGCTGCAAACCCATGCACAGAATGGGTTTCCAGCTCGTCGTCGTAGACTCTGAATAACTGATGTCCATTATGGATTTTAAAAATAGACTAGGACATCAGTGGCAAGCTTGTATGTTTCGAGGAGGTGGAGAAGTTGGTGGCGGAGGGCCAGAACTGCAGTTAGGCTGACAGCACAAATCCCTAAACCTCACACACAGTGAAATATTTTTTTATTGAATCTTACAAGAAAGGTGAGGGCAGAATGGATAGAAGTGGTCAGTGGTTGACCATATCAAAGGCTGCGAATAAGTCCATCAAGACCGGCTCCCCGAGTCCTGTAATGGCGACCGCAAAATCTTTCTCCGTTGCAGCCATCCAATCACCTCGGCCCGTCTCGTGGAATCCCTTGGGATCAGGCATTCAGATTGCTTTTATATTGCCCAGGTGGTCCTGCATGAGTCCAATGTGACATACATCACTCCCAGATTTTCAACTGAGATGCACACAAATGCACATTTTGTCACTCAACCTTAAAACAGACACGCAGCAGCCCGGTGTTGGCACTTGGAAACTAAGCAGATCCAGCTGAACATCCGGTAGAAGCAGTGTTGACAAATAAAACGTAGATTAGTGAGTTGGGCACAGTGAGCATACAAGCAGTGGCAGGACAGGTGGTGAAGCACTAGAGATTGGTGCAGCACGTGCAAGGTGAGACGTTGACTCCATGACCTCAATACCTCTTCTTGGACTCTTTCACACTCTGCACTTTACTAAACTGATCCTAGCGATTATACTGGTAAAGCGTGTAGCCTGGCTATAACCTGCGATAATCTGAGGTGCACAGTTAGCAGAAGAGTGAGAGAAATTCAAAATGCTCCTAAAAATAACCAGCATAGCCCTTTGTCGAATTAAAAAGATAATGATGATCCCAGGATGCCCATTCAACCTATCCGATGTCATTATATCTCTACAAGACTACCCAGGGCCTGGTGTAGGTGGTGGAGTTTCCATTCACGTCCCTCAATACTCTGCACATCTAGTTGTTATTTTTGCAAACAGATGTTTTTGAAGTGGTAAAGTAAGCATCAAACATACATAATGCAGCATGAATTAAGGGCCCCCCCCGTCTCACCACCGAAACAGTAGTGAGCATCTGCTGAGCAGGAAAATAGCCGAGTGTTGATCACCCCCCACCCCATCAGAGGTAAGGGGCAAGAATTGAACGCTCCGCTGCAACAGGATTAAATTCACAATACCATCCAGAACAACCTAGCAACCCCTTTTCCCCCAAACGCTGTGGTGGTCTATGCTCTCACTCTGTCACCTGCATTGCTAGCATGGTGGAATGAGGCGGCAAACTTCGTAGCTAAGAGTAGACAACTTTACCAGGCACCTCAAACTGTCGCGCACTCTGTGGGCGCCAGCCAGCCTAGTGCGGCGAGGATGTCACCAGGCCCATGGTCTCCAACAGCATCAAGCTGCAACCCGGCAGGGTCATAGGGCAACTAGTCCAACTCAACTGCCCATCACGATCTACTCCCACCGGTCAGTGCCTCCCAAGCACATTCAAAATCCATAGGCTTCCTGTCCTGGTATGCCTCTTTAAGTAATGTGCCCCCCCACTCCCAATCCGGCATTCATAGTAGCTCAGCTGTCAACCGCTCAACCCTGGAACCAGCAGTGTGCTTCCACTGCATCATTATCCACCATTTTGAAGGCACCGGGGCCAAGTCAATGAATCTGGATATCACCCTGTACTCTGCACATCTATTTAACATCAAAAACCTGATAGAGCGCGCGAGGTCACCCAGCCAATAATTTCGCCGTTTCCGGCTTCAGAGCCCATATACTTTCAATTTACCATATACATTGATCGGGCGACTTCACGGGCTCTACCAATTTGTGTGTGTTTCCCTACTGTTATTACTCAGCGTACCCAACTTACCATCCACCGACACGGGTACCTATGACCTCAACGGATCAGGGAGCTAGCTGTAAAAGGAAAGGCAGCAAAATACCAACCCAAAATGACATTCAATACTGTTTGTAAATGACCACGGACAACTGGAAGTTTTAAAAGCTTTATCTAAAGTTCGTCTTCGTTGAGCATTAAGTTTACAAGAATGAGACAATCAATAACCAAGATAATGAAAAGTACATAACTATAAAGAAATAAAGTCAGGGTAATCATGAAAGTACTAATATGAGATGCAACAAGAAACGCTATGCATTTAAGGTAAAAATTCTTTAGATAGTTTAAGTAAGGCCGTTCTAGACCATATCAGAAAATGACAAACTGCAATGCAAAATATGATTTCTAAAAGGTAGGATAACATAGGATCAAGTTAAGAAAATATGCAATTGACTTTACGTTTCAATAGTTGCGGCAAAAGCATGGAAAAATCAACATGTGCAAAGGTGTGTCTTTATTAAAGCAAAAGACAGAAAATTAGGAAGGTGCAAGTTTAAAGAATTTAGAGCAATATTTACCTAGACTGGTGTGGAAACCAAACCCTGGCCACGGGTCAGTTAAGGACAGGAAACCCTCAAGGAAGGATACCCCTCAAGGACAGCAGGTGCAGAATGGACACCCCGGACAGGACAGGATACCCTCAGATTAGGAATCAGGACAGGACCCTCAGGACAGGACAGCAAACCCTCAGGACAGGACCGCTCAGGACAGGACCACACCCGCAGTTTGGAAGCAACGCCTGCGCTCCACCCTCTCTGCAGCTATCGATCAAGACCCCGATTGGATCAGCGAACTCCCAACAAAGTGCTTCGCCAGCACTTTAAGGTTCAGTAGAACCTTAGTCTATGGTCAATTTCGGACAGAGTGCTCCGCAGCTCTCTGTATCTTCAGTCACCTATTGAGTACGATGGGTCAGTGACAGGTCAGCTAAACCAGACAAGTCGGACAATTCCCTAGGTGAACCCAGGGTAGATATACAGTTTGGGGACGGTGTACCACCCCCCAGTGTTGCAAAGTGTCAGAATCCCTCAATTTGGATTGGTCCTAAGGTAGGATTTGAGTAACACACTAATCATAACACACTATTTGGATGCCTAATTTACATCTCTGGGTACCGCCTAGCAAGATTGGGGTTCCCATGAGAAACTGCAGGAAAATACAATAGTAATTTTACATTGTTGCGGAATAGGGACACATGACTCCGTTCTGCTGGGTTTGCAGGTCAGTTCTCAGGAGCATCTTGCCCATCCCTGCCAGCTGGCCAAGTTCCATCAGCCAAGGTTGTCAGTTCCCCAGACAGTGAAGCATGCGCAGAAAGGCCCTCCAAGATGGCATTTGGTTCAGTCAGACCCCCATTTCCCGCGGTACATGAAAAGTAAGCGAGAACAAATTAATACATAGAAATAACATTATGAAAACACATCACATGGTTTGTACTTTCAACTTATCACTATAAAATATACTTATGCAACTTAAATGTTAGCTACATATAAACAGACACAAGAGCAGTGGCACGAGCAGTACCACGTTACTGGCAAAGCTATGTATTACGCATGCGCATCTATTTCCCTCCAAACCTGCAGACACGTCAGGACACGTGAGTGTGGCTGACGCATGCGCAGTAACTAAATACAAGCGGCAACCATGTTAAATGACTCGAGTAAATTATTTTAGTAAAACACATATGCAAGCGTCAGGAAACCTCGTTTAAACATAAAGGAAACGTTAGTAAAACGTACAACTTATTACTGGATTACACATAGACGAGGTTCATGAATTCGGCAAGTCGCAAAATATGCGAAGCTTTGCTTCATCAAACCTATTTCAAAATATCCATGAAAATCCCATGAAATTCCAAAAAAAGCTATAGACTAATTTGAATTGTACAAACACAAGTGGGTAGACAATCAACTTTTGTGTCTTCTTTTGAGTGAAGTTAGGGATCATTTGTTGGAAAAAAAGTAATTGGCCTTGACAGGCACCTGGTGACATGGCTCCACCTGTGGCTGCAAAGGAGGCATTGGCTAACACTGTAATGGAAGTATGTCTGGTCAAAACTTAAAAAATGAACTAGCTGTAAACAGAATAAAAGCTTACCTCTTGATCACTGAAAGATGTGTTTGAACATTATTCTGTTATTGCCCAACCTGTCGAAAGTGCTCCGGAAGTTGTTGGTGCTACTTTTGTTCAAGGTGTGTTGCCCAAGATACACAAACAACTCTGCTGCATTTGCATTGTGTGTCAGGCCGAGTGTTTAGCAGAGCTTGTACCTGTTTCTAATCACTGCTGGGCAGTGTAAGACAGGGAAACTGAATGGAACTAATCTAGATTGAGGTATTTACAAAGTAGTCATTTCAACAAACCATTGGAGCTCAATGAAGAGATTGAGGCCAGAAGTAGCAAGAGTGGGATGAGGCCATGGAAGATCATGAGGCGACTCAGCCCCAGCTGGTGGTTCTGCGTGTTTGAGTTGCGGGAAGTTGGGTCACTGGAAACAATATTGCCGCTAATCTCATCTGTAACGCATCCCTTGATCCCAAACACCCTGAGCTTAACAAAGTTTCTCAGAGTCGATCCCTTATTTTTTTGTGTAGCCGAGACATGCTAACGGCTCTGTAAATACTTTGATCCTAGTAGATCAAAATAGACCCCACATGACACGTGGTAAAGGACAACTCACCTCATGACTTCTTGATCACGGCGCTAACCGATCAGCCTGAAAATCTCAGAATTTTCATTACCTCTCTTAGACTTGTCCATTGGTTCTGTTGGCATTTCAAAATCCTATGTCCCCAACCATATTACCAGCCCCTTCTCAATGGCTCTCGATCCCATCACAGAACATACCTCTCTGTTGAGTCCCACCTCTCCTACGGACCTATCGGCATAAGACCCATCGTGTTAGCTGAACTTTCTGTCTATTTCACTAATGAAGGTGCTTTTATGGATGTGCCAAAACATTAAAATGAAAGTCTAGCTGTCTTATGTGAAACCACTGATAGTACTGATGATGTTCTATGTAAAAATAATACTGAAATCAATTTCTGACATACTCGATCAAATGCTTTCACTTTATCGTCTTAACATGTAAACACCATTAAATGTGTGCTGTCTCCAGGCCCAGCAAAGATTATGGTGAATCTAATGAAAAAACGGATTCATATACCCCATCATGTCCAGACGATGAAATCAGATCTTTTTTTTTTTAAACTTTATTTATAAATCTTTTGTTTCTCGGTGAACAGTACAAAGAGGAAACAAACCAAGTAGGTTACACAGGTACGACTCGTAGTCATCTGACTATCATTCAGGCACTATACATAGGTGGGCGGGTAATCCGGGCAGAAAGCATTCTCAAAGTTTAACTTAGTTTTTACAATTGAGCAAATACTGCACAGTCAAAACAATGAATAGCATTTACATATTTATGGAGCACGGGCAGTTGCCTCTCTCAGTCCAGAAGGTGTAAAACAGCCTTTCGACTTCACTACAACAGAAAAGGTGTCACGGAATATCTAGGCAGGGAGAGTTCAGTATACATAAGACCCTGATATGTGTGTCTGACAGGTTGTGATCAAATATGAGTCAGTTTACCCCTGTAATCCACTCTCCTTAGTGTCCCACGCTAGTGGACTCTAGTGTGTCTCCTGGAGTGGATATGTAGAGGGTCATGTATAAGTGATATCCATAGCCTGTGCACTCAAGTCAAGCGACGTCATCTGAATCTGTAGCTGTTGCTGCCGTCTGTAAAAGATATTTCTGCAGCAGCCCCCATATATCTTTGGGTCTGCTCTGTACTGGTGTCAGGTCGGCATAGACATTATTGTGATCCTGACAATATACCAGATCGTCAATCCAGTCCCTAAACTTAGGAGCTCTTCCCCTTCCCCATCTACATGCAACTCTTCTTTTAGCCAGTAATAATGCGACATCCGTGAATTTCCGAATAAACTTAGGCACATTCCTAGTGTATCCTAATAGCATAATTAACGGGTCTCTACCTATCGCCCCGGACGTCATGACCCGTAGAGCATCATGCACCTGTGACCAATATTCGTAAATTCCTGGGCACTCCCATGCTAAATGGAAGAATCCCGCCCCCTCTCTGTTGCAGCGCTCACATCTATCAGTATCTGCCAGGTGAAAGCGTAGCTTCCTCACAGGTGTATAATAGAAACGTTGTAAAAATTTAAAATGAATGATCTTTAGCCTGCAGCTAGACGAAATACTAGCAGTTACAGCACAGCAATAGTGCCATAGCTCCTCAGTAATTTCCCGATCTAAATCCATACTCCAGTGGAGTCGTGCAGGGCTGTCAGGCCCTTGGCGCTGCGCCCTGATATTGTTATATAGTCGAGAGACAAGATGGCGGCCGTCCGATATAATCATGGCATGCAATGACAAAATTACTTCCGGTTCCTCCGGGAAATTGGGCAACACTTCTTTCAAGCCCTGTCGGAGTCGGATGTAATAGAACACCTCCAAAGGGGTAGGTGTAATTGCCTGAAACAGTTGTTCCCTGGTACGGAACCGACCGTCAACAAACAGGTCCCCCCAGTTGGCGAGCCTCGTGCGCCTACACATTAACTGAAAACCCTTCTCCTGCAAGAGCGATATGCGAGGGTGATATATAAGAGGAAGTGCCGGAGAATACAATTGTTGAGCACCGACAAGCCTTGCTACCCTGCTCCACGCATCTATGGTGCACGTTACCATAGTAGACGGTGTCTCTATGTCCTTGACAGTACCCAGGATTAGGCCATTAAGAGGAAGAGGGCGCGCAGTCCAATCCTCTGCAGCGATCTGAGGCATGTATGGTGTTGGTTTTAGCCAATAATAGGCATATTGCGCTTGGGCAGCAACATAATAGATCTCAAAGTCTGGCACATCGAAACCACCCCTCTCATAAGTCTGGGTCAGGATGGCCCAGCGCAGTCGTGGTTGCTTGCCCCCCCAAAAGAGTCAAAGAAGTTCCGATCGTAATTGTTTGAAGAAGAATGCGCCAGGGAAGTGTGATGACTTGTCTTTCTAGATATTCTGGTTCCATGTTGGAACCTAGTGTTTGGAACCATTTGTCACCAAGGTTCCCATTACTGTGAATTCCAGGACTGTCAGTTGTTAGCCGACTGTTGGCTGGGGCTGAATAAACTACACTTGCTTATCTGAACTACTTGGACTCCCTCAGCTTTATTACACTGGCGACGTTTGAGGAAAGGTCTGCGTGTGCAAATCAGCCTCAACAACAGGTATAAAGTAAAAAGAAGGAAAAAACACCCACTTGGCTGCTGTCTGGAAGAAAGAAAGTGGATTGGCATCTTCAGAGGAGGATTACAGCAAAACGAAGGTAGCGCTGTAAATATTGAAGAGAAAGACCAAAACGCGGCGAAAATCGGCAAAGGTAGACTCTTTTCTTTGATTTAATAAGGAAAAGGAGAAAAAACGGAGTTTGAGTGTGAAGTTCGATTTTCGTGGGCAAATTCCCATAGAAAAAAGACTGTTTGTTGGAGGAAAGTGGCAGACATCTTTGAATGGGAGCGTTTTAAAGGAAAAAGAAACAAGCCCGATCAGCCGAAGAAAGAAGTCTGATCGCTGTGTGGCGGCCATTTTGGGTCAGTCTAAACAAAGAAAACAAGGCCAATCGACTTAAGAAAAAACACCGAGTGCACTTCTGGAGTTGGTGGCGGCCATTTTGAATTTTTTTTGTCGTTTTTCGAGTTTGTAAAGAAGAAGACATCGAGGGAGACAGGAAATTCGGCGTTTCGACTAAAAAAACAGTATTTTGGGAAATGACATTATAGGAGTTCATTTTGGGGATAAAAACAGTATTGTTGAAAAGTGGAAAGTGGAAAAGAAGGAGGAGTAAAGCCGAAGGAGCATTGGACTAAGGGGCATAAGCTGGAAAAGCGACTGGAAGTGTTGATGAGACTAAACAATTGCAACTGAGTGGGTGACTACAAGCCTGTCAACGGTGATAGGCACACTTTATCAGGGAAGGGTGGAGCTATTTTGATGGTGAATTATAAAAGTAGATAAAGTCAAGGAATATTGAGGTGAACAGGAGTAGCAAGATGCAGAACGTAACTGCACCTCCTTTCTTTCTGATGGAACCAGGGGAACCACTGATTAGGTGGAAAAAGTGGAAGAAAATATTTGAAAACTATGCGAGGGTGTGTGGAGCGAATTTGAGTGGCGAAAGGAAGCATGCATTATTAATGCATTGTCTGGGAGGAGAAGGTCAGGAAATTCTGGAGACACTTCCAGTTCTCTCACATGCTGATCAAAGAGGATTGAATGAGTATGAGGTGTGTGCTAGGCAGTTGGACTTGCACTATCTTCCTAAAGTGAGTACCATCATGGAAAGGTACTATTTCGGGTTACGAGAACAAGGCAAGGAAGAGAGTGTTGAGGACTACATTACTGCGCTCAGAAAGTTGGCATCAAGTTGCAAGTTTGGGGTTTTGGTAGAAGAACGAATTAGGGATCAGTTCGTTTTGAGGTGTGTGAGTGATAAAATAAGGGAAGAGTTATGGCTAAAAGATGAACCTGCACTAGAAGAAGTAGTAGGCATTGCAAAAAGGGTTGAACACATGTTAAAGTGCGTGGGTGAACTAAGCAAGGAGAAAAAGGATGAAAAGCCAAGTAGTTCTTCAACACAAGAAGTGGTGTGTCAGGCTGTGAAGAGAGCGGATGAGAAGAAGAAAAAAGAAGTGTGTGAGGAGGAAAAATTGAAAGGGGAGGTTGATGGTGGCATTTCTAAAACACAGACAAGTAAGAAATTCACAACTCCTTTTCAAGGAACTTGTTACAGATGTGGGAGGTATGGGCATATGGCAAATGCGAGAGAGTGTCCTGCCCTTAAATTCAATTGCAATGTGTGTGGAAGAAAGGGACACATTGGTAGAAATTGCAGAACAAGAGTAGGGAGAGAAATGAAGACCGAGACCAAGTTAGTTAGCTTTCAGATTAATGATGATGTGGTGGCACACCCTTCTGATTATGTGTTGATAGGAGAAGCACGTGTGTTGATGAAATTTGATTCTTGCTCACGTCACCTTCATTTCAAACGAAGTGTTTGAGAATGCGTTCGGAAAGAATAAGTCCTTGTGTAAACCGGATATAAGACCAACAGGTTATCAAGAACATCCCATAAAAATAATGGGTTACTTTTTTGACGGCATTGAATATAAGGGAAGGTATACAGAAGCAAAAGTTTATGTGGTAAACAGGGGAGACAACTTGTTGAGTTGGTCTCATCAAGCAAGGTTGGGGGTGAGTCTCAATCCTAATGCTCGTCCAGTTATTCAAGTTCAGGCTGTAGACAATGTAGAGAACAAGTTTATAAAGAACTTTAAAGAGTTATTCAGTGAAAAACTAGGATGCATAAAGGGTTACAATCACAACATAAAGCTGAAGTTGGGTGCGGTACCTGTTGCTGCTAAAGTAAGGCGCATTCCAATTTGTGTAAAAGATGCTGTAGGTAAAGAGATTGAGAAGTTGTTGTCGACTGGGGTTATACAACCAGTAGAAGCAACTGAGTGGCTCGCACCTATTGTGGTCGCGAGGAAGCCTAACAATGAGATTCGGCTGTGTGTTGACCTTCGTGCTTTAAATAAAGAAGTAATAGTTGACAAGTACCCTTTGCCAAACATAGAGGAGTTGGTTTCTACATTAGATGGAGCATGCTATTTTACCACCTTAGACATGGCTTCAGCCTATCACCAAGTTCCACTGAAAGAAGAGTGTCAAGAGCTTACTAGTTTCATTACACCAATGGGTGCATTCAAGTTCTTAAGAATGCCTTTTGGGCTGGTTTCAGCAGCCTCGGTATTCCAGAGAATTATGGAAGATCTGTTCAAAGGAATACCGGGGGTAAGATGTTATCAGGATGATGTTCTCATTTCTGGTAAGAACGAACAGGAACATGATGAGAGGGTTTGCCTAGTGTTGAAGAAAATGTTGGATGTTGGTTTAACTCTGCGTCAGAGCAAGTGCAAGTTTGGTGTCAATGAACTAGATTATTTGGGCCACCACATCTCAAGGAAGGGCATATCTCCAAAAAAAGATCTTGTAGAAACAATTGAAAAGTTGAAGGAACCATGCTCAAAAGAAGAAGTTTCATCGTTTTTGGGCATGGCAGAATTTTATAACAAGTTTGTCAGAAATTTTGCAGATAAGACTGTTAATCTGAGGAAAATCATGTGTAAGAATGCTGTGTTTAATTGGACAGAAGAGTGTAGCAGAGAGTTTGTTCAGGTGAAGATGGATCTGAGGAATGCACCAAATTTGCAGGCGTTTGTTCCAAGGGATCCGACGTTCATTGTTACAGATGCTAGCAGCAAGGGTCTGGGTGCGTTGTTGTTACAGGTGAGGAAGGACAAAGAGGTCCTGATAGCTTGTGCTTCGAGGTGTTTGAAGGGGGCAGAGTTGAATTACTCTGTCATAGAGAAAGAGGCACTAGGTATATATTGGGCTGTGAATAAATTCAGAAAGTTTGTGTGGGGTTCCTCCTTCACTGTCAGGTCGGATCACAAACCACTAAAGGAGGTCTTCGAAAAAAAAGGGCTAGACTCCATCTCTGCAAGGATAAGGCGATGGGTAATTTCGTTGCAGGAGTTTGTGTTCAAGTTTGAGTACATACCTGGGAAAACTAATGTCTCGGCAGATTGTCTGTCAAGGTTGGTAGATGTGGTAGAGAATGGTGAGGAAGCCTTGGCTGACGATTTTGAGGGTGATTTAAAGGTGTGTGATGTCACCTTGGGGCGGTGAAAGAAGATACTTGGAGAGAAGAGCTGGGTAAGGATGAGGAGTTGAAGGAGGTCATTAAATTGCTGGAAGGTCTCGTTCTTTGAAGAAACCTTGGTCTTTGATTGCCGATGAGTTGGCAGTGGTGGATGGTTTACTCATGAGAGGTACTAGGTTGGTTCCACCAGTTAATCTCAGAAGTATTCTGGTTGACATGTCTCATGAGGGACACTTGGGTATTTCAAAGACGAAAGAACGCATAAGAATGGACTTCTGGTGGCCGGGTATCGACTTGTTGGTGGAACGCACTGTTAGAGATTGCTCTTCTTGTCAGGCAAGTGATAAAGTTTTGAAGACGAGGTCTTCTCCAATGGTTTGCAGGAGGTTGCCTAGGTCTCCCTGGGATGAAATTGCAGTGGATATTGTGGGGCCTTTACATGGTGAGCACCAAACTCCATTTATGTTGGTTCTATTGGATTTGTATTCTAGATGGGTTGAGGTTAGTTTGGTAAGGGAGATTACAAGCGAGTCTGTTATTTCTTTTTTGGAGTCTGTCTTTAAACGTGAGAGTTTTCCGAACTCCATTCTTTCCGACAATGGACCACAATTTTGTTCAGGGAAAGTTGAGGAGTACCTCAGTAAGTGTGGCATTGTTCACAAGAGAATTTCTTTGTATCACCCTGAGGCGAATGGTGCTTTGGAGAGACTCAACAAAACTTTGAAGGAAAGCATTCAATTAGCAAGGGTCAACAATTTGGACTGGAGAAAGGAGTTACAGAATAGAATTTCAGCATATCGATTCTCTCCTCACTCAACTACAGGAAAAACTCCGTTTGAACTTTTCAAGGGTAGAGCACCTAACACTTACTTATGTCCTGCCTGGATGATTGCAGACAAAGGTGTAAAAAATAATGAGGTGGGGACATGGAGAGAAAGGGAATTGGAACTACAGAGGAAAAGGAAAATATATGTGGATAGAAGAAATTCTGCAAAGGATTCGAAGTTTGTGGTGGGGGAGATAGTAAAGATCAGGGCTCCTGTTGGCTGTCAAAATTGGTCGAAGTTTTCTGTTCCTAGAACCATTGTGAAAATTTTCAAAAATGCTGTAAAGACGGAGGATGGTCGTATCTGGAACAATAGTCGTGTTTCTCATTTTGGGGGTAAAGGGAAGTGTGATGATGTTGTTGCTGTTCCTGATCTGCATACTAATTATTCTCGCAAGAGTGTGAGAGTATGCAGGCCTCCTGTTCATTTGCGGGATTATGTCTAGGTAGTTTCTTCTTTTGAGTTCTTTATCTTTCTGTTGCCTACTTCATTGCTGGACGTGTAAACCTGTTTAATGTTTAAGAGGGAGAAGTGTGATGGCTTGTCTTTCTAGATATTCTGGTTCCATGTTGGAACCTAGTGTTTGGAACCATTTGTCACCAAGGTTCCCATTACTGTGAATTCCAGGACTGTCAGTTGTTAGCTGACTGTTGGCTGGGGCTGAATAAACTACACTTGCTTATCTGAACTACTTGGACTCCCTCAGCTTTATTACAGGAAGTACGGCACATTTTGGAATAGATATAAGAACTGCGGCAGTACCACCATCTTTATTAGTGACGCCCTTCCCGCCATCGATAACGGCAGAGCTTTCCAGCGTGTGACATTATCAGCTAATTTCGTGATGGCTACCCCGTAATTTGATCTGAGTGTCTCTTCCCTGTCCAGGGATATCACTATGCCCAGGTAGCGAAGTTCAGTATCACACCACTCAAGTGGAAAATCCAACTTGAATTTCGTAACGGCTCTCGTGAGCGGAAAGAACTGAGATTTCTTCCAATTTATGCGCAACCCTGACAGCCTAGCAAAGACCAGGAACTCCCGTAAAATGGAATTAAGGTTGTCCTGAGGATGCTTCACATAAAGTGTGATATCATCTGCATATAGCGACACCCCAATTTGACGTTGAAAACAGTTAAAGGCACTCTCTTTGTGCAGTTGGCGAATACGGCACGCCAGAGGCTCAATTGCCATAGCGAAGAGCAAAGGGGAGAGTGGGCACCCCTGTCTGGTGCCCCTCGTTATCCGCATCGGGCCGATAGTGATCCATTAACAACTACTCTGGCAGTCGGTTTGGTATATAACAGCTCAACCCAATTGATAAACAGTTTGGGGAACCCCATCCTATGTAAGATAGCAAATAGGTATCTCCACTCTACCGAATCGAACGCTTTCGTCGCGTCTAGAAAGACAGCAGCAACTGGAAGTTCCAGGGCAATCGTCTGTATCAAAGAAAATAGTGTCCTAAGATTATGTGTAGTGGCGCGGCCCGGCACAAAGCCAGCTTGATCCGGCAAAACAATCTGAGGCATAATCAGCGAGAGGCATGTACAAGAACCTTAGCAAGGATCTTCGCATCGCAGTTGATTAGGGAAAGCGGTCTATACGAGTCCGTATCCGTCGGTTCCTTACCCGGTTTCAACAAGGAAGTAATAACCACCTCCCTCATCGATCCCGGCAATTCCCCAACTTCAAGCGACTCCTCATAGACCTCCCTAAGGACCGGAGCCATGATATCTATGTACATTTATAAAACTCCGCGGAGAGCCCATCCAATCCCGCCGCCTTGCCATTGGCAAGCGACATGATCGCATCTCGTATCTCATCAATCTCCAATGGTGCACTTAGGAATTGTCTATGCACATCACTGAGCCAGCACAGTGCAATATCATCAAGGAAGCACCCCATATCGACCTAGGTAGTTTGTTGAGAAGTATATAACTGCTCATAATGTGACAGAAATTCCTCTTGAATCCTCCTCGTGTCCTGACATCGTGTGCCGTCTGTTGCGACAAGTTCTAATATAGTGGCACTGAAGCGTGGCTTTCTCGTTATTGCAGCCAGCATTTTACCCGGTCGCTCCCCCTCGCAATACCGCCGCGCTGCCCAATACTTGCCCCTGAATTTGACTTCCCTCGCTGCCTCCTCCTCAAACGCGGAAAGTTTAGTTCTAAATGTCGTGTGTAGCTCCGAGTCTCCCCTCCTTGCCATCTCAAGTTCTAACTCCTTAAGCTCGCGCTCCAACTTGCCTAGCGTCCTTTGGATGTCTTTCAATATCCCTCCACCTTTGGACATGCAAATTCCCCTCACCGTTACCTTGAAAGCCTCCCACACCATCTCCACACTATTGACTGAATCTTTGTTTCTGGGGAAAAACTCCTCTATTTCGTCACCTAGCTCTGTTTTAAATACTGTGTCTAATAGCATAGTCTGGAGCAATCTCCATGGGGGTCTTATTCTGTCAAAACCCAGAACCATCAGGGACAACAATACCGGGCAGTGATCTGAATGCGTTCTAGGCAGATGTGTCACCCTACCTATACCCGTACCAAGTCCCCTTGTCACAAAGCAGTATTCCAGTCGAGCCCAAGTATTAGCATGGGATGTGAAATGCGTGCCTTCTCTACATGTACAGTGTGTGTATCTCCAGCTGTCCACCAGCCCTGCTTCCTCTATGACGCCCAGCAGCACAACCCTAGCCTGTCTGTTATATTGACCGCAACCATCCGATCTATCCATGCCTGGCTGTAATGCAACATTGAAATCCCCTCCCCAGATAACATGTGTTGCGCCCGCACCCAATACATGCCCCCACAGCATAGTAAAAAATTCCGGTGTATCAACATTAGGAGCATAACAGCTCACTATAGCAACAGTATCCATGCCCAATCTACCCCACAATATCACATAGTGTCCATCAGGATCAAGGATCTCTCCCAGCAAATAAAAGGTGACAGATTTTTTGATCAATACAGCAGTACCCCTAGAGTACGAGGAATAAGAAGCGAACTTCCTGACCGAGGCCCATTTACTAGCAAACCTAGGATCAGTCCTTGGGCGGAAATGTGTCTCTTGTAACAAGGCTACTTGGACATTATGCCTGTCAAGGTATGCAAGTATATTTCTCCCTTTCCTAGCATCATTAATGCCCCGCACGTTCCAGGACATTATCATCAATGAGCTCCCCGTCATATCAGCCATCGTCTATGGTATCAGCATTTACCCCCGCCCCGTCCACCCACCGCCTACGTGTGCCAGTACATATACTCCCAAAAAAATTCAAGTCCCTGTGTAACCTCTGTCCAATGCAAACAAACACCCTCGACATCCCCCCTCCCGCATGAGTCCCCCCAACTAACTCAAGCATACCCCCGTGCGTCCCCCCCTCCAACCCTCTCATTTCCCATATATTTGTACATCATCTGACTCATCTCCCTGTCAGTCAAACATACCTCACCATGCCCATCCCTTCCAATCCAGGGGGCCCAACTCGTCACCGCCCTCAATACCTTCCCCCACCAAGGACCTATGTCAGATACTAACTTAATTATGCCTTCCCCCCAACCTTCAAGAAAGCCTACGGGCAACATGTTCAACTTTGGCCCCATCCCTCCCCCCGCCCACTGAAGTATCCCCAATTCTCCACCAAACCCATCCCTCCCCCCACCCATCACCTCTAGCAGACACCCCAACAGCTGCAGTGCAACGAACATTGTCAATGGGGCACACCCTAGTAGGGTCATCCAGAGTACACACTTTGACACCCCCTACCCCTGGTCCCCGAGTCAGAACCGCCTTTAGCGGGGAAATTCGAGGGAGGGGGGTGTTGCCTGGCATACTTTACGACCTGTTGTCCCAATGCCGTCGTCATCCCACTCAATTGTTAATTTTTGCAGTTCGTCGGCAGAGTTCTCGAGTGCGATGGCATGAGAACAGCCCGCACCGCAGCATTAACCGTTGGTCACAGCAGGTCAGAGATCCTCTCAGTAATCACATCACATTGGGCAGTCCTCCTCATTCTCCACCTCTTCCTCCGCAGGACGTTTCCCTCGCTCGCATCTCAATGTTTTCAGGAAATCTTCAACCTGCTGTGGGTTCAAGAAAAAGAACTGCTTTGCCTGATGCGTGACCCTAAGCTTAGCCGGGTATAATAGAGCATAGTCTATTTGTAGATCCCTTAGTTTTTTCTTCACGTCTATAAACTTTCTCCGTTGTTCTTGCACAATGGGCATGAAGTCCGGGTATACTGAGAAGTTAACCCCATCACACGTCAGTTGCTTAGCGTTCCTTGCGGCTCGAAGTGCGATGTCCCTGTCCCGATAATTTAGTAGTCGAGCTATTATCGGTCGAGGCGGAGCCCCCGGTTTGGGTTGAGGACCAAGGGAACGGTGTGCACGCTCAACAATTAACTGCTTGGAAAAGGCGTCCGCCCCAATCGCCGTCTGAACAATCCGTTCCACATAATCCTCCATACGTCCAGTGTTCGTGGATTCCGGCACACCTACCACGCGGACATTTATTGCGGCGACTGCGCGCCTCCGCGCCTCCAACTCCTCGTTCTTTGCAGCTATCACTTTAAGGATATTGTCCATTCGCGTCAGTCTAGTTGCATGGGACGCCGTAGTATCGTCATTGTCTGAAATCCTCCTCTCTGCCTCTGTGAGTCGTTCCTCATGAACATCCATTTTCTGCACAATTGCGTCCATCCTGAAGGACAGGCGATCCACCTTGTCCACCACCGTCGCGAACCCTTGTTTCATTTCCTGCAATAGTAGATGCATGTCCGGCACAGCCACATCACGGCTAGTCCCCGCTTCCGGTGGGCTCGGAGTACCACTTGTCTCCGTCACTGTCCTTACAGTCTTCTTTGACGCCGGAGCCGAGTCAAAGGAAATCTTCGGTTGGCGATTATCTTGGCGTCCCATGGTGGCACCCTTAGCCGACTTCGCTGCAGTTAACGAATACGTACGATTGTTACCGCCTCGTGGCGAGTCAGAGGCCCCGGACATGAATTGGTGCGCTCTCAGCGTCCTGTTCTCCTGACCACCAGGGGCTCCGCAAACTACGTCCGTGGTCCTGAACGTACACCAACCCTGCTGCGTATTCCCGGAAATATCACCTGCTCCGATCCGAACACTTCTCTGCTGCCGCGTGACTCTTCTCCTATTTATGATATATCCAAAGCAGTGGGTGCTCAATGCCCCGGGATCAGCGCCGCTGTACCAGTGTCACGCACTACCCAGGTTCCGCTCGTTAGATCAGTAGCGCCGCATGGAACTCCGATGAGCTACCAGGAGCATGGCCATCGCACCTTTCTGCATTACAGAGCCAGTACCTCTCCAGCGGATTTCATCGTAGCCAAACACAGCACGCGCAGTCCTGTCATGTATTCCTATAGGTTCTGAATCGATCCCCCTATTCCTGACCCTATTCTAGTTAAACAAACCAACAAGTTAACTAGCAGTCAGCCCATGAGGCAGAAAACCCCCATGATGCAGATACCGTTATCTGACGCAGTCACACTACGGCACAGGAACGTGTTATCTGATTAAGTCATAACGCTTGCGATCTAATTAGACAAGCGATATTCCTCCAGCCCCTGATAAGGCATACGGAGTTCTCATAACAAATCAAACCTATGACAACCTGGGCAAAACCCTGCGGCCATTGTTTTGATTTCACCGAGAACTTCAGTAAAAGAATGTGCTAAAGAGCAAGTCGTATGACATCTTTATTGACGTATCTATGTCCATCCTTACGTCAATCTCGGCACCTTAAAGGTATAAATATTACCGATCTTGCCCTATGCAAACACACGCGTGGTGACGAGACGGAGCAGCCATACTTGCCGAAGCCAAGAGCAGAGCAGACCCCGCTGGCAGCAGCCCCGCCTTCCTGACGCGCTGAGAGACGCGCTGCTTTCTCCTGCCGAGAATCCAGCACCGGCGTTTCTGGGTAGCCCTCGCAGGCAGCCTGGAATATCGAGACCAGAGAGAGAGATACCATTCCTCATTCATCCTAACTTCCAGGTACAGAACTGAATAACCCCTCACAGAGAATTCTTTAGTTATTCACTTGGCAAAAACAAACTTAACTTAAACTGTAACTATCTATTCCCGCCCACGCATTAGACTTAGGTCAGGTACACGGGGTAGGCGTATCTAGAAACACCAGTTGAGTACGTTTAGTCAAATGTATATGTGTATGTAATATATTTTATTCATTTTAAACATCTTATGGCTTAGAAACCATATCAATGTTTTTACAGTATTATTTTATACTATTGCTTTTAATGTATGCACTTTACTTAGCTATAAGTATTGCAATAATATCGATCCATTTCTCTTGTATGAGAAAAGAGACTGATCAATAAATAACACCTTTTTATTGAACACGCCCGTCTCTTCCTTTTCTCTACATTCTGATGAGACTAAGAATGCACGTACTGACTGAGTAAAATAAATTGCCTTTTGTTCACACGACTCTCGAGATATACTCTTGATTAGGGGAGAGCAAAGTTGTCATGTTCTATGGTTGTCAGAAACTAAATCCCTTCTTGTCTAATCAGGGAAGTTAAGTCCTCCTTGAACATTCGAGAAAGTTTCTAGTGAACTCTGAGCTAAGCTGGCAAACCCAAAACTTTAAGTCTAGTATCGACAGTAGTAGACCTAGTTAACGTCTGGCCTAGGCCTTTACTGCTGTAGGTATTATTCCAATGCGCAGAGCCTATTGGGATGATAGGAACTACACTACAGTCCCTTCGCATCCGATGCGCCAATGTTACAATATAAGTCAATGGCGATGGCCACGGCGTTATGTACCACGTGTATAGCCAGCAGGCGCAAACAATCAGAACCAGGATCCTGAACGCGATCTTGCCCTGGGTACGTACAGGCCTTTGAGCGGTACGCGCTAGTGCCCCCGGTAGTGCTTCTCTTCACAGCTCCATTCTCCGTGAGCGGGGCCGCACTCTCTGGGCCACTGGAGCAGGCAATATCTCTACAGAGCACACCTCCTTCACTCTCACGTATAGCCGTAGTTAGCACACCAACACTGCACCCAAGGGCCGTCGAGTGATCTGTTTAATGTCAGGGCACCCTCCGCATCGCACAGTCCGCTCCGGTCGCCGCTATTACAGCATTCGCACTCAGATCGCCGGCTGTTGTAGTCACGTCACCTGTAAGTACTTCCCTCGGCGTTCGCCGCCTTTCACATCGCCGGGAGACTCTCCGTGACAGCGCTTCACTGCTATCTCCCGCGCTCGTTCCCACGGGAGGGAAGGGGGGGGGGGGGCAGGAGCACGGAGCTCGTCCAGCAGCACCGGGCCGTTTTCCGCCCGTGGCGCCTCTCACCTCAGATCACTCCTCCACCGCCCCGGATCCGTATCCAAGTGCGTCCGCGGGAAACCCGCTCTTCTAACGGACGCGGCCTGCACACCTCGTGGAAGCCGCGGAGTCTCGCAGTCCCAGCGTCCCACCTCGCGCTCAAGCAGGCTCCACCTTCACAGTCGGTGTAGTAGTCTCACCGGGATAATTCCGCCCCCCGATGTCCGTTTCTTCTCAAACTTTCAGCGTGTGCCGGTATTTGGGTCTTCCACAAATTCGCCGAGTTACATCAGCATTGGAGGTGGTTAAAGAAGGATAATTAGCGGATATTGGCACAGGCTGCAGGAGCCTCACGAAAGTGTGGCCATGCTGCTTGTGCGCCCTCTAGCGCCCTAGATCTTTGCTGAAACAACTAGGGCTACTGCAGTGCATAATTTGAGCCAGTGGTTTCTGGTGCTCAGCACCAGCTCTTAATCAGCTACACCGGTGCTTTTCATGAACACCGGTCAAGGGCACATTCATTTATGGTAGGCACAGATAGATTAAGTGATTCACAGGATGTTGAGCCGACACCGAGACTCGAACCTAGTTCCCCAGCTCCGAAGTCAGTATCTACAGCCATTACGCCTCATCCTCGCCCCACTTTCATGGCTAGTAGTTGGTTCTGTTATAGGCAGTGCTAACAGGAGAAATGGGATGGTGCAAGCTGTCTCTTGACGAGAGCCCCAGCACTTATTTTTTTACAAATTAACCACTGGGCTACTGCCTACTATAAGTGTGCCTGTAAAACTCCTATTTTATCGATCAAAAGGGCTTGGTTAAGGCATGCCGATTTGTGCAAGACCAGCAAACTTGTAATGCTGTGATGATACCTAGTTTTCCTGTTGGCCCAAACGCTGCAACCATACTGTATTTTATCCCAGCCTGTGCCAGGCGGTTTACAGTTACAGTACATTTTTGCTCAGCCTTCTTCACTATTCCCATACACCCTGACAGACAGTTTCTCTCTCTGCATTCTCATTCTCAGTGGCCCAGTTAATTTGGTGTCACCTCTGAGTCACTATCTATCTCCTCTCAATAAAGATCCGAACTCCCTTGTAGGAGGATCGCCTTTATTTCAATGTGTAGATGATCTAATGGTGGCCTCTCAAGCCTTGGGCCAATGCAAGACTGTATCTGCTCACTGTTTCTTCTAAGAAAAGGCACAAAGCTTCTAGAGAAAAGCTGTATATCTGTCTTCCCCCATATTAGCTATCTAGGTCATGACATCTCAGCGGGTGAGAGGCGCCTGTCTGCAGGTCGAATTGAAGCCATCCCTCAGTTGCCCAGACCAGTCACCATCTCTCAGGTATGCACTTTGCTAGAAATGGCAGGTAGGTTTCCGCAGTCAACGGATATTCAGATATTTACCACCTTCAGGATTCTTTAAAGAAAGATACGCCGGAACCTTCGCTTTGGATCAAAGAGAGGGCAAGCTTTTATGGCTTTAAAACAAGCCATATCATCCGCCCCTGACTAGGACACCCTGATTACAAAAAAACATTCACTTTGTATTGTATTATAAAGATGGTTTGCACAGGGACATTTGTACAAGATCACAGAGATCAAAAGAAACCGGTCACATACTACTCCCCCTACTCTTAATGCATGTGTGGCAGGACTTTGCTTATGGGTCATGGTGACTGCTGTCAATCTCGGAGAAGCCCCTGATAACACTTCCCTTGGCTCCACTCTCATAGTCACTGTTGGCTATGCAATTTTTGCCCGTTTTGCTCACTAAAAATCATTAGTCCATGGTGAGACTATTCCGATATGAAATTTTTTGTTGTCTGCTTCTCATATTATCCTAGTTCAATGTCCAGTGAGCACCAAGACAGTCTCCTTGTAACTACCCCTCTGACTAAGACCCATATTGCTCTCTCACACACTGATAACTTATTTTGGTCTTGTGTATTATGTTGATGGATTCTGCATTATAAATGACCGTCACTCATTAGTGTCTGGTCATGCCAAATGTACACTGTTTGTAGTTGTTCAAAGCCTTTGGTTACTTCAAGTTCACTAAGCTCAAGTTATTAAATGGGTTGGTCTTACCTGTGCTTGTATCCGTGTTGCAGCGTTTTGCCATATTTACTGACTCAAAATATGCCTTTAGAGTAGTCCATGATTTTGGGCTCCTCTGGATGCAATGAGAATTGCTTACATCAGCCGGAACCACAATTAGACATAGCACTATGTTAAAGGATTGCTTAATGCTATTATGCCACTGTCCAAACTTGAGATTGTAAAGTGTGCTGCAATCTGTCTACTCAAGATGAGGTGTCTAAGGGGAATGCTTTTGCTGAGCTGACTGCTAAAAGGGCTGCTTTCTCCTCAAGTCCTGAAGTCACTCGGTTTGTTCTCAGACGCTTGACTCTCTTGCCAACCCTCAAAGACTTGTCCGCTTTGCAAGAATGTGCCTCTGAGGCCGAGAAACATGCGTTTACAGAACTGTAAAATGGTGCCTGATGGAGTGTGGAGGAACAGTACCAACAAAGTGAGTGCACCGAGATTCTTCCTCCTCCACCTCTCCTGACTGTACCACAGTATTACTCATGCCAGTAGAGATGGCATGATTTATGCCAGAAGTACCCATTGACTTGCTCCAGTCTTCCTTTCTGTTGCCCAATAGTGTTGCCACTCCAGTGCAATACAGTCAAGACCCTGATATTGGGAAGGAAACCAAAACCACTCCTACTGCTCACTCACCGTCAAGTGCCTAAATGTAATTCCTATATGTACTTGGTGGTTCTAGTTTGCATGGTTTTCTGGCTGCATTTAAGCTCATCCACACTCACATGGTGATGCAATCACAGTAGCCAGAAGACCTATAAGCAATGTCATTCCTAGATTTGGAGTTGACCTTTGAATAGGATGTGATAAGCGCAATCATTTTGCGTCTACTGTAGTGGCTTTAGTATGCAGCATGCATCCTGCACTAACACAGGAACATTGCACATCTTGGACTCACAAGGCACTCCCCTCACTTTGAACTCACACCGGCACAACACTGCACTCACAACACATACACTGCACTCACTCTGCTCAACCTACTCACTTGGCCCCTTCACTCACCCTGTTCACCTTACAGATACGTGGCCACTTTCCTTACCCTGCACTTGCTCAAGCACTCCGCTCACCCTGCACGCAGAAGCTACCTGGCTAAGGGCTCTACAAGGTTTACATTCCCAACAGCGGCCGGCACAGGTAAACACAGTAGGGTGGGGCGGGGTGGGAATGAGGGGGGTAAGTTGACAGACGACAGAATAGGTATAATGAAATAAATAAATAAAACCTATCCCATCGTCTGTCAGCTTGCTCCCCTGCCATGCCCTACCGCATTTACCTGAGCCGGCTGCCGCTGCTGTCTACATCAGGAAATAATCTGGGCTTTCTGAAAAGATATACGAAACTGGATTAATAGCTTGGCTCCTAGCTTTAACATCTCCAGCTTTTATTCCAGGCCTGGGTTAAAGATAAAAATCTAGACCATTAATTAAATGAATACAAGCCATTGTTCTTCCAGTGACTAAATTCCGTGGCAAAAACCTGGTTTCAGATAACCTTTTCCCCACCGAACAAATTGTGTTACCTGGCAACATCTAACCTATTTCCAGCGGCGGCTGGCTGAGGTAAGTGCAATGGGCAGGGTAGGGCGTGGCGTGGCAGGGGGGGCGGGGGGGGGGGGGGCAGACAGACGATGTAATAGGTTTTATTTATTTATTTATTTAATTATACCTAGTCCGTTTCCCCCCTTCCAACCCCTGCCCCGCCGCCTTTACCTGTGCCTGCCCCCGATGTACATTCCAGTGGTCCCTTACTTGGATATTCATTCTCCTCTGTCAGACCACATCATACTTTTGTTGAGATAGTCACTATCATAATGTATTCAAATAAGGCTCTACCAGTTCCCTAATACAAGTGCCCTCACCATGTCCTAGTACTCTCTTTATTTCTAATCTTAGCACTCTGTCTCTCTCTCAGATTCTAACTTTACCTGATAGATGTGTGGCACCCATTCCTAAAAGTGACTTTTGACACTTACATATGTGCACTTTAAATAGGTTTGCATTCTGTCTCGGTGGCGATTTTGTATGGTTGTTGTTTAGTTTATCATACCTGAAAGAGATTTCTATATTTCATATTGTGAAAAGAATTTCTTCCTGGTGCACTCCGGCCTGACACTAAGTAGAAATGAAGCACAGTGAAATAGCTTAGAACAGACGTGTTCTCTGAGATGCAAATGCAGTCAGTAAACAGCAGCCGCATGTCTTCAGTGGCAGTGGGCACAGGTAAACGTGGTGAGGTTGAGGGGAAGTCGACAGATGTCGGACTAGGTATAATTAAAATAAATAAATAGTAACCAATTCCATCGTCTGTTGGCTCCCCCCTCTGCGGCGCCCTCCCCCGCCTCACCACGCTTACCTGAGCCAGCCACCGCTGCATTTCTTTCACACTTTCAGTGGCAACACCACTCAATGAAATGCAGCACCCCAAAGTACATTGATGTACACTACATTACCCAATTTAACTGGGGCAGTTGAGATGAAAACCCGGGTTTCTAAGGATGCACATTGCGCAGTCTAGCCAATGTATGTATGAATAACTACCCTCTCTCTATCATCTGTGGTCTCTCATTGATTTTTTATATTAGCATGGGTGTCAATTCACCTAAAATGGCAGGGTTAGCAGAAGTGACATTGTATGCCTTTTGACCCAGATGACATCACAGGAAGTAACATCCAATGTGGACCACACGCCCGTCCCCCCCCTCTACTAATCCCATTGTCCCACACACATCCCACATCCTCACCCCCTCACCTCTACACCCCCATACACACATCCACACACCTACCTTCTTGCTAACCGTCTGCCCAACCGACCCTCCCCCTCTACTAATCCCATTGTCCCACACATAACCAACTTCCCCACCTCCCCACATCTCACCTCTATATCACCATCACCACACACCTACCTCACCGCATCCCTCCTTCCCACCTGACTCAGCCCCCCACTACCAACCCCATGGTCCCACGCACAACCCACATCCTCTCCTGCCCACATCTCACCTCCACACCCTGCTCTCGGACAACCACACAGGAAAATGACTTTACTACGAATCAGAATAAGATTTCCTCCCAAACTTAACACACAGCGCACCCGATCTTCCCCTAACCACAGTCCAGACAGCTACTCTGTTACCTTTGACACCAGACCCTAGATTTGATGAAATACTACTATCTCTACAACAAGTCAAAGAGGACCTGCAAACTCTTCAGGGCCAGATTCTACAACAACCCAAATGCATGCGTTCCGAACCTGAATCCAGAAATTACCATCACACCAACCACTCAAAACGCACCCAACAGCACCACACAAGCTCCCCGAAACTGGTGCCACCCAATTGGACAACAATACCCTACCCTAATGCCTCATCCCGTCCGAGCAGAATGAAGATCTCTTTCAGACAAAGACTTAACCTCCCTACTCCGTTCTTATGAGCCACCAGCCCTCTCCCTTAACACAGCGCACTCAGACAGCTTGCCTATAACTGCCCTTATCCAATCCTTTCCCCCAAATACTCAGAGTTAGAAGACAAATATATAGAGGTATAGTGGAAAATAACCTCATGCAAGTCCCCATATCACACTAACCCAGTGGTTGCCAAACTTTATCGACCAACAGCTCCCTTGATCCATTGGCCATTGCCCGTGGCTTCCCACTGTTATTTTTGTGGAGGGTGGGGGGTGGATGTAAGCCTGGCCTCGGGAGTACTTGCATTTTTCTCCCTGTAAATAATTTGGATGAAGCTGATGCAGGTATTATAATCATTTACACAGGTTATTTTGCATTACTAAGGCAGTGCCTCTAATAAAATACTCCTAGTTACACTTCTTTGCCCATGCCAATTTTAGAGTACCCTCTCCAACTTTTTAGGGCTCGCCTGCTGATGCGCTTCAGCGCATAGCTGGCGAAGCTCTATAGGGGCTTATCCAGTGTTTATCCACTGGCGATTCCACTGGCGATTCCTTCAAGTGCATGTGCTTTTTAGGTCATTGCGCTTGCGCAAGCCCTAAAAAGCGCGTGCACAATGCCACCAGCCGCCTGCCTGCCTGCCTCGCATTACCACATCAAAGGCAGCCCTCCGAGCGCATTTCTCACCCCCTAATTATTCACGGCCGGCCGGCAGGCACATCAAAGGCTGCTGCTGCCGTGACTCGCATTTCTCCTCCCTCCTCCCCTATCACTGCCCAGGCCGGCCGTACTTTCTCTTTACAAGGGCCCCCATTCCTGAATCACTTAAAATCTCTCCACATTATTTGCATTTTGTTAATTAAAAAAATTAACTTCAACACAGCGTTGCACATTTTTCTCGACTTCGGAAGGATGAGTCCCAATCTCATTTGTACAAAGTGTTGTAATGGGATTATTGGAGAGTTAGAGAAACGTGCTCACAAGTTAAATTTTTATGCATATCATCTGAGTAAATAAACAATAGCATGGTGCCGTTTGCGTCCTTGACTTGATCTGGTTTTTATTTTTATTTTGCTATTATTCTCACAAAGGCTAAGAAGGTCTGCCTACTTTAGTATTAAGTGCTATACGTCGCATAAGCAACAGCTAACCATTCACTCACCCACGCAACGCCACTCACCCATGCAACGCCACTCACCCACGCAACGCCACTCACCCACGCAACACCACTCACCCACGCAACGCCACTCACCCACGCAATGCCACTCACCCACGCAACACCACTCACCCACGCAACGCCACTCACACACGCAACGCCACTCACACACGCAACGCCACTCACACACGCAACGCCACACACGCAACGCCACACACACACGCAACGCCACACACACACGCAACGCCACACACACATGCAACGCCACTCACACATGCAACGCCACTCACACATGCAACGCCACTCAACCACGCAACGCCACTCACCCACGCAACGCCACTCAACCACGCAACGCCACTCACCCACGCAACGCCACTCACCCACGCAACGCCACTCAGCCACGCAACGCCACTCAGCCACGCAACGCCACTCACACACGCAACGCCACACACACACGCAACGCCACTCACACACGCAACGCCACACACACACGCAACGCCACACACACACGCAACGCCACACACACACGCAACGCCACTCACACACGCAACGCCACTCACACATGCAACGCCACTCACACATGCAACGCCACTCACACATGCAACGCCACTCACACATGCAACGCCACTCACACATGCAACGTCACTCACACACGCAACGCCACTCACACACGCAACGCCACTCACACACGCAACGCCACTCACACACGCAACGCCACTCACACACGCAACGCCACTCACACACGCAACGCCACTCAGCCACGCAACGCCACTCAGCCACGCAACGCCACTCAGCCACGCAACGCCACTCAGCCACGCAACGCCACTCAGCCACGCAACGCCACTCAGCCACGCAACGCCACTCAGCCACGCAACGCCACTCAGCCACGCAACGCCACTCAGCCACGCAACGCCACTCACACACGCAACGCCACTCACACACGCAACGCCACACACACACGCAACGCCACACACACACGCAACGCCACACACACACGCAACGCCACTCACACACGCAACGCCACTCACACACGCAACGCCACTCACACACGCAACGCCACTCACACACGCAACGCCACTCACACATGCAACGCCACTCACACATGCAACGCCACTCACACATGCAACGCCACTCAACCACGCAACGCCACTCAACCACGCAACGCCACTCAACCACGCAACGCCACTCACCCACGCAACGCCACTCACCCACGCAACGCCACTCACCCACGCAACGCCACTCAGCCACGCAACGCCACTCAGCCACGCAACGCCACTCAGCCACGCAACGCCACTCAGCCACGCAACGCCACTCAGCCACGCAACGCCACTCAGCCACGCAACGCCACACACACACGCAACGCCACACACACGCAACGCCACACACACACGCAACGCCACACACACACGCAACGCCACTCACACATGCAACGCCACTCACACATGCAACGCCACTCACACATGCAACGCCACTCACACACGCAACGCCACTCACACACGCAACGCCACTCAACCACGCAACGCCACTCACCCACGCAACGCCACTCACCCACGCAACGCCACTCACCCACGCAACGCCACTCACCCACGCAACGCCACTCACCCACGCAACGCCACTCACCCACGCAACGCCACTCACCCACGCAACGCCACTCACCCACGCAACGCCACTCACCCACGCAACGCCACTCACCCACGCAACGCCACTCACCCACGCAACGCCACTCACACACGCAACGCCACTCACACACGCAACGCCACTCACCCACGCAACGCCACTCACCCACGCAACGCCACTCACCCACGCAACGCCACTCACCCACGCAACGCCACTCACCCACGCAACGCCACACACACACGCAACGCCACACACCCACGCAACGCCGCTCACCCACGCAACGCCGCTCAGCCACGCAACGCCGCTCAGCCACGCAACGCCGCTCATCCACGCAACGCCGCTCATCCACGCAACGCCGCTCACCCACGCAACGCCGCTCACCCACGCAACGCCACTCATCCACGCAACGCCACTCATCCACGCAACGCCACTCATCCACGCAACGCCACTCATCCATATGCAAAACGAAAAATGTCAAACTCTTCTATTGCGAGACCTATTGCATTTTCAATGCTTGTTTATCCTACTTATAGTGCTAGAAAGCACCCCTATGCATGTAGGCCCCATTGCCAAAGTGTTTCTGCGCTTGAAGAATATTTGCATGCACTTCCATTTCTACCCACGTCATACGTGTCAACACACCTGTCTCAGCAGGGTGACTCATCATTTTGTAAACCACATACAGCTTTATTTTTGCTGTCTCCTCCCTAAAATTGCCTCCAAATCAATGCAAGTAAAACAAATTCCTCCGATTATTTTTTTAAACGTCTCTGCTTCTAAATGTTGGCCTTATGCTGTATATGGTGTTTTACTTCTGTGTGCTCAAGGAGAGAGCAGGCCTGTCTGGAAATATGTGTGTACTGAAAGAAATGTGCACAGGAAGTACCTATGATTCAAGAACAAATGTCAATACTTAATAATACTTAGTGTGTTTAATAGAAAGGACAACTGTACTTTCCTGATAACTTGCATTGGTGTAAAATGCATTTGGAAAAAAGCAAGACTATTAACGAGTCTAACAAAATAAATCAGACATCTTCCACTTACTTTGGGAGTGTTGGAACGTGGGGATCCAATGATATATATAGATCATCTCCTTCGACATGCCACCAATTAAGCACTACGTTTACAGCTTTAGGCATGTTACTTACAAATCATCGACATCATGCATTTAAGTCTTATTAGTTTAACTAAAACCAACAGACCCTTCAACATTAAATGCATTAAAGTGCTTTGTGTGCGGCTCCCCTGGCTAGGTTTGGCGGCTCCCCAAGGAGCCATGGCACACAGTTTGGGAAGCACTGCACTAACCCACCACAACACCCATCAAACATCGGCTAAAATGTATACTTATGAACTGTAGGTCTGCCTCAAGACACGCAACCGATATAGCTGACCTCATACTTTCGAATGAACTGGACCTACTAATTTTGACTGAAACATGGCAAAATTAATCATCTACACCCATATTAATACCCCAGACCATTTCATAACAATACTTGACAGAACTGATAGGCCCGGTGGGGGTATTGCTTGTATAAATTGGAGCAATCTTTCAGTGAACCGCTCCCCCTCCTCAATACTATCCTCATGTGAACACCTGTGTTTAGACATCACTAGCAATAATAAACCAATATGCGCTCTAAACACATTCTACCACCCGCCAGGTGATAACCTCACCTTCATCGAACATCTTATGGACATTCTACTACAAAGGACGGACAACAAATTACTCAAACATTCCTTGGGGATTTCAATCTCCACTGGGATGACCTTGACGACCCACGAGTCAACAGCTTAAAAGACTTCCTATCAGACCTTAACCTCTCCCAAATCTGTGCCAGCCCCTCACATGATAAAGGCTCAACCCTGGATCTAGTAATTTAAAAAAACGATTCCACTCAGCTTGATTCGATCCTCCCCTGTGACTGGTCTGACCACTTCATAATTACATTCCACATCAACGAACCAGTTAAATTACTTTCTACCCAACCCAAGAAAACTAAAATCTGGACGAGAAATCTAAACAATGTTTCCGACCTACTCACAACCTACAATCCTAACATCCTACTTCCCCAGATGCCTATCCGATGTACAAGATCTAACCAACCATTACTTCCACTCAATGAACACAGTACTAGACAATCTAGCCCCCTTACAACTGAAAAGAGTAGCCACCAAAGACTCTAAACCCTGGTATGATTGTAGGCTAAATGAAGACAAACGTTCCCTAAGACTAATCATACGAAGATGGAGGGCGGCAACATCCTCTGACCACCTCAAGCTCTTAAGGAGCATGAGTAATTCCTACTACAGAAAGATCAGACAATCAAAAGCAGACTTCTTTACTAAGCAATTAGACCAAGCCAAGAACTGTCCCAAAAAGCTTTTTGAACTAATCAAATCACAATGTAAGGAAGTACCCCACTGCCACCAAGCTAAGCCACACACACTACCCAATTGTGAGGAATTTGCCTACTTCTTTGCAAAAAAGACAGAAAACAAAGACGGACCTGCTCAACGACCTACTTTCTCTTACCTACCCCCACTTGTAAACTTCTTTGCCCTCGCCTGGTGCCCCATTCATAGGTCCCGCAAAGATCGACCTAAAAAACATCCTGGTCCTCCTTCCACACCTACAGTCAAGAAGCTATTTTTAAAATGCTCACGGCCTTGAACCCCTCCAGTCACTTCACTGATTATCTTCCCACAAACCACATAAAAGACTTCATTCCACTGTTACTGCCTCTCTGGACCAAGATATAAACACTTCTCTCCTTCAAGGAACCATCTCAGAACTTCTTAAAGCTGGGCAGGTAACCCCCATCTTAAAGAAACCATCGGCGGACCCATCAGACTTGAATAACTATTGCCCAAAATCCAACATCCCCCACCTTAGAAAAACGTGTCCACGTGCAACTTGGCAAACACATAGACCAATTCAACCTGCTCAACCAATACCAATATGGCTTCCATGCTGGACACAGTACGGAATCAGCCATGACCCACATAATAGATGACACATTAAAAATCCTTGAGCAAACTGATGCCTGTCTACTAATCTTGTTGGACCTATCCTCGGCATTTGACACCGTCAAACACAACACCTTGATAGATCACCTTTTCATGGAACCACTCACCGAACTTCTCAGCTCGTTGAATGTACAATGCCACATGTACGCCGATGACACTCAACTCTACATAAAGATCCACTCACTTGAGGACATCAAATCTCTCAATACAACGCTTAAAAAAATACAGACCTGGCTGGCCGAAAACCATCAGCACACTCTCAAAACTGAATTCCTCTAATCGCTCCCCCCAACCAATCAACCACCATCCTCGATTGGATGAACCACCTAACAACACTCAAAAGTCAACCTCGCATTATCAACTCCGCGAAATCACTGGGAGTGACCCTAGATAGAAATCTAAACATGCGGAAACACCTCAGCGCCTCTACAAAAGGAGCACATTTTCAGATGAACACCTGGAGAAAAATGAAACCCTTCCTGCCCCTCAAATGACTTCAAACATGCAGTTCAAGCTCTAGTAATCGCCAGAGTGGAATATGGCAGTGTAACTCTCTGCAGACTTCCCAGAGCGATGACAGCCCCTTTAAGAGCTTCAATCAACGCTGCTGCTAGACTCATCACTGGCTCCAAAAGAAACAGTCACATCTCACCCAACCATCGAGCCCTCAACTGGCTACCGTTCAAGGCTAGAATTCACTTGAAAATCACTTGTATGACACACAAGGCTTTACATCACAAACCTCTGAGTTATCTAGCTCAGAAATTAGAGCCATCATGTGGTAATAGATTCACCAGGAGCTCCAGCAATCTTCTACTGAAACCACAATGGTTTCTCAAGAAGAAAATGTACAACCGGTCCTTCTCAGGAATAGCTCCCAGCAGGGGCGGCTCTAGGCTCATGGTGGCCCTGTGCAGGGAGCGTAGGTGGGGGCCCCGGAAGAGGGGGTCCGGACGGGGCGGAGCTCAGGAAGGTGATTTACTAATAATACGTCCAGAAAAGTCGTTAGATGATTGACCAGTACCTGCGGCTGCTCCTACCCTCCCGAATTCAAGCAATGGTTCCATCTCTAGACTTCGCATGAATGCTGCACAAGTTTCAGCTAAGGAGACGTCTAACTGCATGCAGTTTGGCCTTTTTAATGTCCATGACTATCTTAATACAGAACCATTGGGTGACACAAGGAACAGTCTTACTCTCTTCTCAAAAGCAATTCAGGCACCTCACATACACACGCGTGTCGTGAACATGCATAATGTGGCAATGCAGAGACAAACCATTCAGTATTGACTACTAGACTACGCTGCGCATCTGAGACATGTGTTGTTATTAACACTCATATATTCATTACTAGGCAGCTCAACTGGAAAGACAGGCAGGCGATTATTACATTATAAATATATTTTGTGAGCACAGAGCAGTCTCGTCTCAGACACAGTATGTGTGCTTGACAGTGTAACAAACATACGATGTATGAAATACTTGGAGAAATTAAAACATTTCACCATGTTAGCACCTGCTTCAAGAAGGCATTATTTTATGACACAAACTTCGGTATAGTTATCCGATTCGATTGATCTTTATGTCAAAAGCTATTGGTGCTTGCACTAATCTGGCCAGGTTACTCCCAAATAATGTTCCCTGACGCAAAGTGGTGCAAAGCGCTGTTTGCACTGGGAAAAGAGCAAGTTTGAGTGCAACATATATTTTGCATATATTTTGCGCTGGAAAGTAAATACCCTTGTAAGACTTTGCACTGCTTCACTTCACTTTACACCAGCCTAACCCCATATTAAATCTTCTTTCAAGCATGCTCGGCTGTCAAATTTGAAAAAGAAGTTGTTTTTATGAGTTGCTTTATTATGGAAGGAATTTGACTGCCCCACTCACTTTCCGGAAGGAGCGCTTGAAAGGCGGGCGCCATGGGCAATTGCCCGCTTCGCCCATGCATTAAAACGTCACTGGAGCCAGAACACACTTCAAAGACGTTTACCGCTAAGGAGGTCCGAACAACGCAAATAATAGTTTAGGATCAAACTGTACCCCTCACCTCACAAAACAGCTGCTCAGACTTACTCTGAATTATGGACCATAGCCTGCAAAGATCCTCAGACCCAGCAAACGGGGAGGTATTGGGTCTATCCCGGTTGAGTAGGGTCGCAGAATGAGTCTTCACCCCAAAATCCTGTACGTAATGCAAACCCTTCCACTTCAGCGCACCCCAAGGGCTTTGTCAAATTGCAGAAACTGTTAAAGTTTTTTCGCCTGGGAGGGCAAAAAGCATCGGTTGCTAAAAAAGTATGCATGCCTGTCTCAGGAGGAGGGTGGACTAGGAATCCCCAACCTCCCCACTACTATGTAGCGGACCAACTCTGATAAATTGTGGAGTGGAACAGGACTGAATCGGAGATGCAATGGTGCTTCACTGGGGTACACATCTGGAAAGGGCTGGGGCTAAGAAAGTCAGACTCTCACCGGCGTTATTTGAAGTGTTGGAGTCGGAGGGAAGAGTCGAGATAGTAGTGCCGGACTAGTCGGACAGGTGTTCTCTGTCTCTATCGATGATCGGGTGTGATCCGTGGCGACAGGACGACGTTAATTATTTGTTCTTTAATGCTCTCAATCTCACATGACGATGAGTGACCGTGACGAGTCGACGCACCGCTCACTGACGCACTCTCCCAGTGAGGCGGGTCGGAGCGTGACCACAGCACCGTGACGCGTCACTGAGCGGCTAAATTGCGCACTGCGCACAGCGCGCGGCGCGGGGGCTGTCCCAGGGCCGTCACGCTCACGTCGTCGTAGGGCTAAGATTGACGGTCCTGGGACCCAACTGCTGGCTGGCTGCCTGGGCAACTTGTGAAACCAAACTAACTGTAGTGTAAACTAAACAACAACAACGCTCACGCGTCGCTGCCATTTGATTGCCCGGAGTCCGCCAAATCCTGCCAGGGGGCTGCCAGTGATCCAAGTTCCGATCCGATCCTCGGCTCGTCCGTCGGTCGTCGTGGCGGCCCCTGGGGTTTGGCGGCCCTGTGCAGGTTCACAGTTTGCACATGCATAGGGCCGGCCCTGCTCCCAGGATTTGGAATGCTTTGCCCCCAGAAATGAGACTGAATCCCTCCACTGCATTCTTCAAAAAAAGAAGTGAAAGCTATTCTCATGGCTACATTTACCTGATCTATTTACATGTAACCTATAATTTACCTGCTAGTATGGTTTAGTAATATTTTTGTATTAGTCTTACCTACATTTTTTCTATGTGTGTATTTGTTTACTTACATTGACCCCGTAAAGCGCTCTGATACACGAAAGGGTCTTGTTCGCGCTATACAAAACTTCCAAATAAATAAATAGACAATGAGCTTCCCAGCGACTTGTAGGAATTTGTAGTTTTGTATAGTATATGTCTTCTTTATATATGATTTAAATTATTTTTTGTCTATAAATATTGTGAAATATTAACTGATGTACAGATAGACTCATGTATGTAATTGATAAAATCATCCATGACTGATTAAGTCAAGTTCCTGGTGGAAATGAATTATTTCACTGCAGTATGAGAGCTTTTCTATGAATTTATCCCTACAGGACATCACTTTCATTATGAGTATTTTTCTGCTCGGGTTATATGGGGTGTAATGGGCAAACCCCTCTCGCTTTTATTTTTTATCCACTTAAGTAGACCTTTAAAACATTTCTCAGGCCTACCATTGCAGCCTTTAGTGCAGTTTTAAACTGCCAATCTGACCTGGCAAAATAAACCATTTGCCAGGCCTAATGTTTGCTTTGTAACACATACGTCACTCCTATTGTAGGCCCTAAACAGCCCATAGGACAGGGTGTTTTCCTATTAAAAGATAGGAAATGTGATTTTAAGTTTTACATATCCTGCTAGTGAAAAACTCCCACCTTCATTTTTCACTTTTGCAAGGCCTACCTCGCCCATAGGATAACATTGTGTTACAGTATTACATTAAATAAATACCAACTTTTTATTGGAACCAGTTAGAAATGTCATGTTTGGACTCGAATGAATTGTAATTTAACCCCCTCTTTAAAGGCATAGTTGGATTTTAGATTAATAAATGTTAAATGCCAAAATTATAAAGTTGCCATTTTCCTGCCTTAAACTTTTTCAGCGGTACAAAAGGGGGTGGTGATGGACGGAGCATCTGAACCAATCAAACACTTACACCCAGTCAAAAGATCTGGGTTTGATCCATCACCGTTCTTTAGCCCACTCTACCACCCCAGTTCAGACATGGCTGTATGCAAATCAGTCTGACCCAGTGCCTCATGGGAACAGTCCAGCCCGAACTGTCAAGCCATGCCTTCCCTGGACAGGAAACAAGCTTCCGAGGACCGGTTTCTGGCATTCCAGCCGTCCTCAGCCCGGCTTGCTTGAATCCAGTGGCAAAGTGAGCAAGGGACTCACGTCTGAGCATACCCTGCCACACTTATGGCGGCCAAAGCGGTACAAAAGGGGGTGGTGATGGACGGAGCATTTGAACCAATCAAACACTCACACCCAGTCAAAAGATCTGGGTTTGATCCATCACCGTTCTTTAGCCCACTCTGCCACCCCAGTTCAGACATGGCTATATGCAAATCAGTCTGACCCTGTGCCCGTCCTCAGCCCGGCTTGCTTGAATCCAGTGGCAAAGTGAGCAAGGGACTCACGTCTGAGCATACCCTGCCACACTTATGGCGGCCAAAGCGGTACAAAAGGGGGTGGTGATGGACGGAGCATCTGAACCAATCAAACACTCACACCCAGTTTTTCAGGGCACCTAGGAGTTTCCAGTTGCCTAGGCCTGCTTATTGCTCGCCCATTAGGAATGCATATTGGTCCCAGACAGTGAACAATAGGACCTGGGTGAAGCTGGAAGAGGACCATCTTGCCAGGATGGGAGTGGCAGAGCTGTTCCCTACCCTACTTACATTTCAAAGTACTGCCTCCAGAACACTCACAAAGGAACTTGACACTAGCCTATTGTCAGCCTAGACCCTTTGGAGCTTGTTCAGGGGACAAAAGTGAAAGGAAGGAACTTTCCACTACCAGATATGTGGTATACTAGAAGTTTACCCCACTTCAAAGGCAGCACCAGGTATAAATATTGGACCTCCTGCGCTACTCATCAGTACACTCCAGTACCGGTGGACATTACAGAAGAAGGACTGCCTTGTTACCAGAGGACTTCCCTGCTGCTTGAGGCCTGCCTTGTTGCCCAGAGGACTTCCCTGCTGTTTGAGGCATGCCTTGTTGCCCAGAGGACCTCCCTGCTGCTTGAGGCCTATCATGTTTTTCAAAGGATTGCCCTACTGCTTGAGGTCAGCCTTGTTCTTCAGAGGAGGGCCCTGAGGCTTGAGGCCTACCCTGCACTCTGTGAAGCAAGACCAGACTTGCTACCTTAATACGAGGCTAACCTGAGTAATTCCAAGGGTCAGTTGGGTGACCTCCTGTTCTAAACTGTAGGGACACAACAAGCTCCAGAGTCTTACATGCAACTGGACCTGCCTGCGCCCTGCTGGCCTTTGGTGGAGTGAGTTCCTGAATCCTAAGAGGTACTTCCCCTAGTCCTGGACCCTTGGCTGGCATCAGTTGATCTCCTCCAGTGAAATCCTAAAGTTTTGAACTCCCCACACCAGATTTTGAGAAGGTAAATATTTCAGCTGAACTAACCTTGCCCCTGTATCCAGCCCACACTCCCTTGCAGTCAGCCTAAACTTGTGACTTTGTCCTGGTCTAGCGGATTCTAATCTAGAATTCTTTAAAAGTTGTAAGAGAAGACACATTTCCCTCCTTTTAATTGAGTCTAAATAAAGCTGCAATAATAGCAAAACAATTACAAGCACAATAGAAGCATACTATAACCAAGCCACTCATGTGGCATGACTACAACCACAGCAAAAAAAAATCAACCAACTAGTGAAATAAATACATGTTGAACTTGATACTTGACAAAAACTGACCCACAACTCATATGAAAATGAAGTAACGTTTTGCAATTAATACATGACAAAATCCTGCTATTTGGCTGAAACTGACCTTCGAGGCTTGTGAAGATGAATTTTGCTACCATAGTGGGATTGAATACCCAAAAAGACATCACCGTTGTTCAACTCAATCTCAGAGTTTTCATTTTCCGTGCTCAAACTTGCATTCACACATTCCTCACTAACTTTCACGATCCTTTCACAATTCCATGACTTGCCATTAGATAACCTGACTGCACTGGATTTTTCACTCACCTCTTAAACTTACCAGGGACCACTGAATCCCACTTCACCATTTATTGGGTTGATGTTCAGTACTTTTACATGTACCCAATCACCTCTGCTGATATCTAACTTCTTGTTGTAAACAGGGAGTTAGGTCCTGGGACGTACGGGCAGCTGGACCATATGTAAATCTTAGAAAAAGCGTAGTGCTGGCCGTACAAATACTTTGTAACGTCTCCTTAATTGGAGTAACAAATCACCTATTGATTGAGGATTTGTATGGTATTTTTATTTATACCTTATGAATTATTCATTTTCAAACAACACATTATAGTTTGACGAAAAAGACATCCAATATATACACAATTATTCAAAAACTCAACAGTACAAAATTATGACACTAGTACATAAAACATGAAGCAAAACATTTCATATGCACATTTCATATGTACATTTGCACAATATTCAAATTTGGTCAATATCATATATACATTACCAAAATGTTCATATTATTGATGCAATTCCAATCAAGGAATGGTGAACACAATTAAGAGAAAATCAAGAAGAAATCAAATGGAGAACAGATGAATCAGTAACATGCACAATCTTAATCAGTGAAAGAAAAGAAAACACTGAATCAATGTTTCAATCATTCAAAAGTGCTATTCTCCAATAGGCCTATTGGAGAATAGCACTTTTGAATGATTGAAACATTGATTCAGTGTTTTCTTTTCTTACACTGATTAAGATTGTGCATGTTACTGATTCATCTGTTCTCCATTTGAAAATCAAGAAGAAATCAAATGGAGAACAGATGAATCAGTAACATGCACAATCTTAATCAGTGAAAGAAAAGAAAACACTGAATCAATGTTTCAATCATTCAAAAGTGCTATTCTCCAATAGGCCTATTGGAGAATAGCACTTTTGAATGATTGAAACATTGATTCAGTGTTTTCTTTTCTTTCACTGATTAAGATTGTGCATGTTACTGATTCATCTGTTCTCCATTTGATTTCTTCTTGATTTTCTCTTAATTGTGTTCACCATTCCTTGATTGGAATTGCATCAATAATATGAACATTTTGGTAATATATATATGATATTGACCAAATTTGAATATTGTGCAAATGTACATATGAAATGTGCATATGAAATGTTTTGCTTCATGTTTTATGTAGTAGTGTCATCATTTTGTACTGTTGAGTTTTTGAATAATTGTGTATATATTGGATGTCTTTTTCGTCAAACTATAATGTGTTGTTTGAAAATGAATAATTCATAAGGTATAAATAAAAATACCATACAAATCCTCAATCAATAGGTGATTTGTTACTCCAATTAAGGAGACGTTACAAAGTATTTGTACGGCCAGCACTACGCTTTTTCTAAGATATCTAACTTCTTGGCACATCTAATGGACTCAAACTGGCTTTTCTTTTTTATCCAGGGCTTCTGAATCTCATCAAAAAGAACAATTGATGAATGGAATGCTGGACATGTCAAACACTCACCCCCAGTCAGAGATCTGGCCCAAAATCCATTGTTTTTTTGCTCACTACACAATCCAGTTTTGACCCAGCCATATGCAAAGCAGCTAGGCTAGGTCCTCTGTGTACAGGAAACAAGCACCCTAGCACCGGTTTCGGTGTGTCACTGAAAATTAATACAATCTATGGCAGTGATAATTTGAGCATTTTTACTTGACCAATTGAGAGCCCTTGAATGCAACTAATGATTTTTTTTATGACTCCCACTCTGTGATTTTAAGTGTACATTATATGTTTATTTATTTTGCTTTTATGGCTTACACAAATTCAAGGTAATTCAAAATCTCATCTCATGTGAGAATAACTGAACATAATTATCTGTGGCTATGATCTTAGGCACACTGTCAGATTCAAACACATATCTGAGGGACCCGTTGTCGATATTGGTGGTTACTCACACAATAGGCACTAATCCATTTGGAAGTATAATCCACTAGAACCAAGATACCATTCCGGAGGAGATACCATTATATCTAGTCTTCACTTCATTTGCGGCTCCACAGGCACATCTAAAGTAGAGAAAGTAGAAAACAGAGCCTTCCGCTTGTTACCACTGCCACATTGATTGCCATCCCCATTACTTCTTTTACTTGCTTATCAATCCTCAGCCATCAAATATTGCTCTCTTACTCTGGTGAGATTCCTACCAAAATCTCCCTCATGGGCTAGATTTACAAAATTGTTTCTCAAGCCACTTGGGGGTACGAACCGTTCACCTCTACACAATTGTCCATTTGCAAAGCACTGTTCATAACAAATATTCTAAAATCTCTAGGCGTTTGAGAGAAGGTTGACTAATCCTTATGCCAACCATCAATCACAAAATTCCTTAACTGCAATCAAAACTCATCCTGCTCAGGGTCTGTACTCAACTTTGGCTCCCTCAAAGCACATTCCTTAAGCCAATAGATTATGTATTTTCCTCAAGCGCTATGCTTCCTACAGAGGTAAACGTGGGAAGCCATCCGCTTCAGCATTTCTTATCCAAGGTATGTACTTAACCTGAAAATTGTACTTCTCCAACCCTTCAATCCACCTCTTAATCCATAGCATTGCCCTTTCTGACCCTGCAAGTGAATAATTGACCAAGAGGTTTGTGATCATACTTGAGATAAATGGAAGATCACTCAAGAAAAATCTGAAATGGTGACTCCCCCATTGTTGCTAAGTCATCCTGTGCCCTGGGCACCCCCCAACTTTTTGCTGACTTGTACTGGTGGTAACTGACTCTGACTGATCCTGGGTTCTGCCTAACCAGGGCAAGGGCTATGCTGAAAACACATAGAATACAGTGAAAACGCCTACATCCACTATGGTCCACTAAGGGTTGGGGTACCCCTGTGAATGGCATGACCTACCCCATAGGGCCCTAGTACATAATATTGCAGGGGGTTTTACACTACTTATCTGTACTTAGTATATAATAGGGCATGGCTGTTTAGAGGCCAATAGCCTTTTCTGCACTTGCACTGCTGAAGCCTGGGGTCAGTTTAAAAGCGGCTCTGTGCTACAGAACTGCTTTTAAAAAGTATATTGTGCCCAACCCCGACTTTTGTGTTTGGGGCACTTACAAATGGTTAACCCACAATGTTTGGGCATATTAGGTAACATCTCCTAGGTGTCCCATGGGTGGGGGGGTAATGGTATCTATGAGGTGGACCCTTATAAAATTAGTTTTATATGCCCTGGATAAAGTGAAATTGTACATTTCACTCCCCACATTGTGATAAAGCGCTGCCCAAAATCGACTTTGGTGGTAGGAGCACTGTGGAGAGAGGATATGCAATATTTCTGCATATTCAGAACCCCTAAAGTCTCCTCTAGGTATACCAGGGGTGGGGGTCCTGTAGATATAGGCAGAGTACTTATAAAATGTGTTTTTATAAGCCCTGGTGCTGGGGAAATGGCCCAAGTCATTTTTCCATTGCAAATCCCTTGCCACATAGGTTAACATGGCAGCAAGTTATTAACTAATAGCTCTTGATAGGAGAAGGATAAATGTACCATTCAAAGACTTCCCATAATGGTAATAATAAATCCAACAATGAGATAGTGTTGAATCTCCCCTAAAAGGTACATACAAGAAGTTAAAAGACTTTCTTGTTTGCAAGTCCCAATTCAGCCTTCCAATGGTCTGACATGATGGGTTAGAGTTAAGTGGATTAGCCAGTCTTCTTGTAAAAGGTGATAAAGAGCTTCTGGGGTTTGTACATCTCTGCTTGGAGGGCAGGGTCCTGGTACACAGGAATGCCAGAGCAGGGGGAGGTATCGGTATCCATGGACTTCAAGAGAAGTGGAGGACCCGAGTGTCTTTTACAACCTTACCCTGTTCGCCTCCAGCAAGGTGCTAGGATTAAGGAAGGAATGAGCAGATGCAATGAGGAGAGACTATGGAGATTAGCCATCCTAGGGCTCTTCACTCCCTTCTGAAAATTCGGACATATTGAATTTTGGAAGACTAGTGGTTTCTGTGTTAGCATTTTGCCACACTCTGTAGGAAGTGGTCAGACCTTTGGGTAGAACCCTGCAGCCCCTTGACAGGAGTGACCTTCTGCTTGACACAAAGAAGTTGGAATAAGTACCTAAGAAGGGCAGAGTCCTGCAGATCTACTGCTTTTGAAACCGGAGAGAACAGAAGGGCCCATGCTGAAGAATTTGATGTGCATTTTCAAAGGCCTGCACTCTGACGATTGCGCCTTTTGCATCATCTGAAACTACAGCCCTGTAGATCAAACCTGCTTCAAAAGGACTTAAGAGTGAACTCCCTGCAAGCTAAAGGTTAACAGGGCTCGCCTGGACCATCAGCACAAATAATCCCCAGCCTGGAGTACAACCAGTGGATTTGTGAGAGTTTTGTCCAAGTGGGTTGTTGGAATTGAAGTCTCACACTTTCAAGGACCCTCTTGGAGATTCCAGAACCTTGGATTGTGTGTTGGATACTTTGGGGCCCACAAGAATAACTTGAGGAAGGAGTTCTAACAGAACCCAGCCTACTGGAGGGGGCTGCACAAGACTGCTGAGAGATCCTCCAGAACAATTGCTAAAGGTGAATGTGTCCCTGTTAGTGGCAACAAAATGACCAAAAGGGACACGGTTGGTTTCTAAGCAATAGAAAGTGACTAATCTTTAAAAATGCACATCTCTGGTTCCCTACAGTGGATTGTTTTTGTTTTGGTGTCATTTAAAAGATAATAATATTTCCGATTTTTATCAATTGGTGTTGGATTTTGAAATTGTGTTTTGTCTTAATTATTTACTGAATTTGTGTTATTAAATGCTTTACATACTTGTCTTTGAAGTTAAGCCTGCCTGAACGCAGCCAAGCTACCAATGGTTGAGCATAGGAATAATTTTCTAAGACCTATTCTTTCGGATACTATATTTATAGATTCTTTGAATTGAATACTATATTTATATGTATACTAAAATCTTTTTCAATATCTCTAGGTTCTCCTTCTTTTCCTATGAATAATTATTCAAGACTCTCATAAAGAGATAATATTCTGAGCCCTATACTGTGTTAGTTGCATTATTGCCAATGGCAGATATATATTTGTCCCTACTAATAATCCACTTCCCAACACCATGACCAGGCAAGAGCTTCCTATTCGGAGTGAGTAACGTTCCTCAGCCCCATGTAGAGAAGGGGAAGCAAATGCCACCACCTTTTCATCACCATCAACTTGCTGAGCTAATACTGTCCCATATTCTTTTACACTGGCATCATGAATCAATACAGCCTTGCAGTTGGCATCAAAATGCCCCAATATGGGCAAATTACCCATCTCTCCTTTCACAAAATTGAAGGCCTGGCCGAATTAATCGGGCCATTAAAACCTAGTGCCTTTTTTCAATTGCATTCTAAGAGGTTGAATTATGCTGGCAAATGCCTTGATGAATTTGGAACAATAGTCTGCAAAGACTAAAAGGGAACTAACTAAAAGGGAACAGTTTATCTCCGGGAACTGTTGCCTTTGCAATCAACTCAGCAAATTAAACCTTGGGATTAATCATCTCACCTGATATGGTGTGTCTTAGATAAGATGCAATGCCCACTCTAAACTTACATTTCTGTTTTTTGAGTGGGCCTCAGACTCACTCAACTTACACAGCACTTTCTTCAAAGCCCCATCATGAGTTACTCTGTCAAACCAATATGCTAAAATGTCATCCTGAGAGAACAACACTTTCTTGACTCGAGCCAGTAGTTTGGTCATGATCCTCTGAAAACAGGAAGCAGACACAAACCCAAAAGACATACGCAAAAATCGGAATGCACCATAGGGAGTGACAAGAGTTTAATGCTTGGATCTTCATGAGAAACAATGCTGGCATTCGAAAGTAAAGTCAAGGTTTTTGGTATGTTTGGCAAAGGTTGGCAGTCAACCAAAATGTTTTGGTTGAGATCGTGAAAATCCACACACATTCTAATCTTGGTCCTGGCCTCCTTGACCACCAGTACTACTGGTGCCAGCCATTCAAAGGCTTCAATTTAGTAAAAATTGCCCATTTCCAATAACTTTTCAAACTCTTCGCACAAATCTTTCATCAGGTATGTAACTTTACCAACTTTATATACCACGACCTGCCATTATCCTTCAAAATAATGTATGGACAAGACGCACCTAAATCTTTCCCAAAAACCGCCAAATTCAGAGACAATATCTTCATCATCACCTATATTATTTACCAAGAGAACTTGTTCTGGGGAATTAGGATTCACACTGATGTCTAGGTCTGTCTAATCGCTCTGTCTCGATAGGTTGTCTCCCTCATGGATACATACATTGTGCCCACACTCTCTCTACCTTACAATGAAAGTTTCATTACAGAAAACTCATTCAGATCATTATTGACTCCAACAATAACATCCTGGATTTAAATAGGGTGGTGAGCATACAATGTTGTCATTGCCATAGATCTTCTCCCAATTCTTGTTGGCAATATGACTGAAAGGCAACCCTGAATCAACCAGCCTTGTTGCTTTTTTCCCTTCAACTTCTGTTACATAATAAGACATGTAAACTGCCCTCCATCAATCTCACTGTTCCCCTCATTTACTATGTCACACTGCTTCACCCGTATAATATGTCCCTGCTTCAATGTTTTGCACTTGAATCTCTTTACACACCCTTACAAGATGGCCACGTTTTCCACATTTCTTACCATAAGCATTGCATGCAATACAATTTGGTCTATTTTGCATATGTTCTGAATGTCCACACTTGTAAATCATTTTTTTTTGTTCCTTTGACATGCTTGAATGTTCTGCACCAGTATTGTGTATCATTACTCTTTCTATTTTATCCTCAATCGCATTTCCTGTGTGTTCAATTACGCTTTCAAATAAACTTGCCAATTTCCCCTCATTTCCTTGACCCAGTTAGAAGTGTGCCTCGTACTTTATGCAATGTCAATAGCTTCTTTGAATGAAGGATTTCTAGCAAATAATTGCTCTTGATCCCTAGTGCAGGGAAACAAGTTGGTCCCCAATTAGTGATTCAGTTAGGTCACCAAAATCAAATGTACATGCTAAGCTTCTCGAACATGCTATATACATTTTCCACCTTTGGCTTGACTAGGGTTGAATAATTTGTGTCTTTCGGATACTATATTTTTCAAAATCTCTAGGTTCTCCTTTTCCTATGAATAATTCTTCAAGACTCTCATAAATGTTGCGTCATCGTACTCTTAAACTATTGAACAAAACTCATTGTTTTCTGGTTGCTGTAAATTTCTAGCACCAATTGCTATTAAGTAAAAGTCAAGCAATTTCCTCCATTTCTTCCACTGTAGTATAAGGTTGCCAGTCTCTGAAAAGAAATGTGAAGACCGTGACATACTAATAGCTACCATGTTCAATTAAAACACGAAATTTAAATAAAATAATAAGGTATAATATCAAACTAAAATAATGAGGTAAAATAAACAGGAAGTTTTAACATGAATGTAAAATTAACAGTGGGTGGATTTATGTTGAGGCTGCTCATACACTGTCTAATGTTGATCTATGTAATACAGTAAAACCAATGCTTTCAATGGTCCGGTACCGTCTGGTTTACGGAGTACTGAGACTTTTTGATTTTGAGAAGGAGTGCCTGCAATTCTCAAGAGAGACTTAATACTTTTAGTTGGAGAGTACCGACACTTCTCAGAAACAAGCAGGTACTCTGATGTAGAGTACCTGAATTTCTATTTTTCCATTTCAAGAACTGAGTAATCCGATTGAATGATGCTGTTGTCATTACAGTCAATGGTAATATGAATTTGAGTTCTTCTTGATAATGTCCTGTTCAGGTAAAAAAAAAAACAATGCATTATTCCTGATGACCAAGCTGTCTTATCAAACACCTTATGGAATCAACAAGGGTCGTCCACCACTAATCCCATATTATCGGAAACGTCAAGTTCACCCTACATTAACCTAAATCACTCTCCAATCTTAAAATCATTTCCTGGAACATGGCAGGAATACGTGAAGCACTTAAACAAGAAACAGTAATTAATACACTGCAAGAAGAGGACATAGTATGCCTACAAGAGACCTGGGCCACAGATCATGTCCACCTTGAAGGCTACGCCGGCTTCCACACACTGGCAACTAAACATCATCGGTTTGGTAGACCATCTGGTGGAATCTCGATTTATGTAAAACATCTAAAACAGATAAAAGTAAAAAGGGTAAAAATTGAGTCAGAGGTTTTGCAGGCGCTGTTAATAGTGGGAAATAGGGACAGAGATGAATGCGCCGCAATCCTAGTTATAAACATATACCTAAACGTATACGGACAGAAAAAGTTGGAAGCTAAAAAAAATACTATAACTTTAATACAGGAAATTTTACATACTAATGCACTATCGGCCAAAGTGATTGTAGGAGACTTTAATCTGCACTACCTGGGAACAAATAAGAGTGACAGGTTATGTCCAACCAGCTTTGAAATAATTTTCAATGCATTTCTGCAAAACTATGACCTAAAGTCTGCTATTGAAACCTGGAAAAGTTTAGATCTCAAATACTCAGGTACTGCCACTTTTAAAGAACTGTTCTACAATTGACTACATCTTTTTATGCAGCCTTCTCACTCGGAAAATAGTTAACTTTGAAGCAAAATCAAACAAAACTAGCGATCACAAACTGCTGCAAGTGGAATTAAAATCCAGTACTACACAGAGGGAACAAGCGTTTATAGTATCCCATTCAACAGGGATTGAATAACATATACTAGTCAGAAGGTAAAATGGAACAAGCATCAGGCCACGCTATTTAACACATGGAAAGTTAAACAAGAGTGCAAAGTTAAGCCTCCTGGAAACCAACCTAGTGTGGATAACTGGACGAGTTGGATCTGTGCTCTAAAAACTATACTTGTCAACAATTACAAAGATAGCCCTCATGGAACGACAATGTACACCTCACAACTTAGACAAAACAACAAAAAATTAGGTACAATAATACGTAAGCTTAAGAGGGCAAAAAGAGCACATAGGATAGCAGGAACGGAAAAAATAAGGGAAATATGTAAAGACCTATCCAAAAAGCGCAGACATCAGCTATGGTCTCTTAAAAAAAAAAAAATAGAGAAAGATTGGATAATGATACACGAGCTCTCAAAATCACACAAACAACATCAGCTCTGGCAATTTATAGCTAGCCTGGAGAAAGGTAAAGTAGACAGGCGCAACTCTGTACACGCAGATGCATGGCTGAGACACGATGCCACAATCTATACTGAAAAGGAGGGAACCATAGACCCTGGAAGCTCTGAAGTTTGTCCCTTGGCCAGCGCAAATACAGAGGAGGAGGCCTCAGTGGAATTCTTGGGCAAAGAACAAGACAGTAACGTAGTCAAAAAAGTAATAAAAAAAAATAAGAAAAGATGGGGCACCCGGATCCAATGGTCTTCCAGGAGCTATCTTTAGAGAAGATCCGGTATATTGGGGAACATTTTTATCCAATCTGTTTATTGAATGTCGACTGAAAGCAAAGGTTCCCGATTCATGGTGAGGGTCTTTTTAACATCCTATCTTCAAGAGAGGAGACAACGCAGACCCAAAAAATTATAGACTAATCGCCCTCTTGGCGTTGAAGAAAAAGCCTACGCCAGCACCTTATTGAATGAACTAAATAGATGGATTCAAGCGAACGAAATCCTCCCCCCTACCAGACCGGATTCCGCAAAGGCGGCTCCACAATTGATAATATGGTGGCCATGTCGTAGCTAAACCAGCACACAAATGGCAAAAACAATAAACCAGTCTTTGCATGCTTCGTTGACTACTCAGCTGCCTTTGATGGAGTGCCTCAACACAAGCTTTGGAACAAATTGCGTAACTGGCATATCCCAGCAGGTCTTCTTAACGCCATTATTTCATTGTACAGTAACACCTGGATCAAAGTATAGTTAGCAGACAACACCACAACGACGAAGTGTTAGACAAACCATGGACTAAAACAGTGATGTGTATTGCCCCGACATTGTTTAACTTATTCACCGCTGACCTGGGGAAGAAGCTTCACAACGCTAGTCTTGTAACTCCGAAAATTGGAACCAACAAACTGCAAATATTACAATATGCAGACAACTTAGTGGTAATGGACATCACAAAAATCGGGCTACAAAGGGGCCTAGATGCCCTCAATAACTCCAACGAAAGTAATGAGCTTATAATAAATGCTCAAAAAACGAAAGTTTTTTTTGGACACTACCCAAAAAAAGGCTCTATCGAAATGGCATGTGGGCAAAGAAATCATCGCCACTGCGAAATCCTACAATTACCTTGGTTGCTGGCTAAGTGAAACGGGTAAAGCAACATTATATCTGCACAAAATGAAGGCTAAAGCACAGTCAACAACTTATGACCTATGCAAACTAAATGAGCTAATGCAAAGTCCAACAACAGCTCCCATCAGGAAAGTAATACAAGCCAAAATCAAGGCAATTGCAGGTTATGCACAGCAGGCATTTCCGGGCAAAATGGAATCAATGTTAGACAAAGCACAATGCCAGGCCTATAAATGCATTTTCAAACTGCCTAAATACACTCGCAAGAGCCTAATTCGCATGGAATTCGGACTGAAGCAACAAAGTAAAGAATGCTTGGGAGCGCACGGAAAATATTACTATCAAGTCCTAACAGCTCCAGCCGGAAGCCTAAAGAGCATGCTGATGCCACTCTACGGGGGGGGGGTCAATCAACCCGTGGCAACGTTACATGGAGGAAGCAGTGGAAAAGTTGGGATTAGCAATTGAAAATTAGGACCAGGGGTCGATAAATTACCTGGCCATCAAAAACTCAGTTAATAAACAATGTTACCAACTGTCGCTTAGAACTGACCTAGCAGAATATGCAACAGGAAGAGGTCCACCAGGGCTGATAACATCATATGTAGGACACAAAATCCAGCCCTATCTCAATCAAGCTCTGAGCAGGAAAGCACTAAAAAACATTGTATGGGCCAGACTAGTGCCCCTCCCAATTAAAGAATTAATCCCTGGGTACAAATCCCTTGAACATAAAATCAGATGTAGAATCTGCAACTTTAAATTTGAAACTCTGATACACTTGATTTGTTGTTGTCCTGGTATGTTACAGCCCCGTCAGAACCTTTTAAAACATGGCTGCGTAATGGGGTCCGGACATTGAAAGAAGCAACCTCGGTTCTCTTTTCCTGCACCCTACCGCAAGACTTGGCCAGATTTGGGAGATACATGGCCGTGCTGCGTCTTAGGCTCATGGAAGAAGAGGGCCCAGGCAATATAAAGGGCAATCTGGTTTGTTAAACAATTAATCTCCAGTAACCAGATCGTGAAGATGCCGTTTTCACTATTAAATCTTAGTATCTGTATCAAATTTGCAAAAAGGTTGAACTGACAATCTGTTGCCGTTTTACTAATGTATATAATATATATTTTTATTCGGTATTGATAATGCTGTATGTAAACCCATTTTTATAAGAATGTTTTTTAAACTATTGTTGTTTTAACTTTCTTTTTAAATTGTATGCAAGTCATATTGCAAATGGTGTTAAGTAACTGTGCAATTTAAAATAAAAGATTCATTCATTCATTGGTTTCCACACAGAAATTCCTTACCCAGTAGTACAGCGGCTGTAGTTATTCATGTCATGGTGTTCCCAAAACATGTCATTATTTTTATAATGCTGCTTGTGTTAACCCACCAGATGGCAGTATAGTAGTACAATATAAACTGCACAACTAGTAGTATTTTAATTTGTTTTGTCAGGAAGACAGTGATCAAAATAAAACATGTTGAGGTGCGGTATGGTTTATATTTAACCATTTTTTGGTCTCGCCTAGGCAGCGCTTACGCTATCTCGTTGAGACATGCAGTATATACTATAGTGTGGATGCTTCATTTAAGCTCCTGCCCGCTCTCTGCCCACCTTTTGCCTTGGCTTAGGTACTAAAGGCAGTCTTCCCATTGGTTTTAGGCTTGTTAGTCCCTCCTACTGACGGCCATGTTGTCACTTGTGTCCTTCCATGGCTATTGGCCCCTTTACTGTAAGCACAATTTTGTTAAAATGCAATAGGACTTGTGTAAATTAACATGCGCGTGATGCCTGGATTCCCCTGCATTGCCTGGAGTCGTGGTGGGAGCCCACCCCGCATGTTGGTGTCTGCTTGGTGCAGCGGGAGCCTACCCCGCATTTGCGTGGTGTTAGGAATCCAGCAGGAGCCTACCCCGCATTGCTGATGCCCCGGTGAAACCACGGCTGAGAGCCGCGGAAACCGGAAGTCAGGCGGACAGCCTGACCAAGGGCGGAGCTAGCCCCAGGAAGTCTTACTAAGGGTACCAGAGTCAGCCTGTGGGAGGGCGGGAGCATACCCGTCTCCACAAGTAGCAGCGTGAGGCCAAAGTGGCGACCGGAAGTCAGGCAAGCTTATGCCTGCTTGTAGGCGGGGCGCCTGTGTACCAGTAAGAGCTCCACGAGTCTTGTCCTGCCAGGAGAGAAGCGGTCGAGCTTCCCCCGCGTTAGAGGAGTCCCAAGAAGGGGATCAGAAGAGGCAGAGATCAGCAACGAAGAGCCCCGGTGAGTGTGGCTCACAGTGGGCATTGTCCCACTGATGCTTCATCTTCCCAGCTGCACTGTTGATTGTGGGCAGCTGCAATGATGGGGTACGTTGTATTGCTACCTGCTGTAAAGATCACCATATAACTTTCAGGCCCCTAAGATGCCTTGGCTGATAGTGCATCTGTTGTATAACTCTCCTGTCTCAGATGAGTGAACTAGAGAAGTGTAAACTTCTGGCCACAGATTGGAACCCGCACAGCATCTCACCGCGCTTTCAGCAGCGCTTTGTGTGACCTTCAGTTAACAGTCTCGGTTCTTAGGGAGAGCGCAGCAGGTGTTTGCCAGGTTATTCACGTCTTCAACTTCTTGTCATCTTGCTTAATTCGGCTCTGTTCTTGTGCTAGCTGTGCGGTGGCTCTTCATGCTGTTCCTACATTGTATTCATTGTGAGCATCATCTTGAGGATTACAGTGAGCTACCGATGTGTGTTCATGTGGAACAGCTCAGCACTTCTAGCAGGTGTAGTAGAGTATTGTAACTCTCTTCTGGAGGGTCTCCCCAAAACCCATCTCACCCCCTTCAAATTATTCTACACTCAGCATTGCAGTTCGTCTGCGGAGCCGAGAGAAACATGGCTGCCAACTGAAGCATGGTCTGTCTACAAGCCGGCGTCAGCTAGAAAGGTATGGCAAAGACATGAATACCCAATTAGAATAATCCAGTTGTGAGGCACATTAATTCATACTAAGTGCTATTAAGGTATCCTGTGTCCTGCTTTTCACCACTGCCTGCCACCCATGCTACCTACCTTCTCCATGTCCTTCTGCCCACACAGAGATTGGTCCATAGAAATTGTCTTCCATGTGCACTTGTAGAAATATTTTTTTCAAATCTTGTATTTTGAGTGATATGACAGCAGAATGCCCTGATTCTATATTAAAAACACAGCTTTGGACTATACTATTTCCCGCTAAAAGGCAATATTTCTCTCCATGTGATCCCATACCTGGAGTGTCACACAGTTTGGTGCTCTCTTTACCTCCATATTAAAGCACAGTACATGTTTCACTACCCAGGCTAATATGCTGCACTGCTAAATCATAAGGTCCCAAAATCAAGACTGATGCATTGCAAGTGCTTGTTCTTAAATGCGTGCACTTGAACTGCCATGCAAATGTGGCTGCGCACACAACATTGGCAACGCCATTTCAGGACAGCAAAGGCGCCAGCACATGCACGGTTACTGCTCTTCCGGCAGGCCAAATTAAAGTAAATTAAATAAAATGCAAAATCTCGATTAGGCAATCAAACGCTACCAGTTACTCCCTCGTGCCATGCTCCTTATATTCTTTGACAGCAAAGCAACAGGATCATTTTGACGAAAATCTTTTATGAGAGGTTGGTGGTTTGTGCACATCTCGACCCTCCTCGAGATTCAATTGTAGCCTATGTTTTTGTTGGAACCTCACACAAAAAAAATTAGCTTTAATGTAACCTCGACACTACCAAGATCTTCGCAGTGAAAAATGACCAGATTAACTGATCCAGCCTTTGAAAACCAACACTCCAGATATGAACAATTTCAATGACATTCCACCAGAATTTAAGGCACATGACCATAACATGAATACATGTAATTTTAAAAAAATAGATGCCCCACTCAAAGATGCTAAGAGTTCATCAGTTTTTGGAAGAGGGTGGTCAGCAACCCAAAGAGCTATGATTAGACTCCTAAGCTCTATCCACATTCTGTGTTCATTGTTCTTTTTATGAGCTACAACAATGGGTAACAACCATAAAGTAGAATCGGTGGACTCAATCACCCCATCTTTTCTCAAATTCTTATAGAGGTCACTTAATTCTGCCATGATAATCAATGGAATGCATTGTAAGTTATGCTTTACAGGTAAGCTTTTTCCTTTACTTTTATAACCTGTTGAAACTTGCTCACCTGTTCCAGTTATTTGAAAATGTTTTACGCCACTCTGCTATACGTAGCAGTATTTTCAGCATTACCAATACAAAGGATTTGAGGAAGAGAAGCAGGTCTCAAAACAATACCAAGGCAACACTGATGGTGTCATCCTAAAATATTGAGTCCTTTGGCAGAAACATAACATTTGTCCACAAAAGAATTTTAATTAAATTGTATAATAGTTTCAAGATAACCTTCCAATTTTGACCCCATTAGAACACACAAGATTTGGGCTAGGAGGTGAGAAGCCCTATAAAAGTCTACCCACGTTGAGAAATAGTATGCCTAGAAATACTGGTGATGTTTGAATCAGAGTCTGTAAAACTCTTTGAAGTCTTCAATAAGATTTTTGCACAATAGCAAATCTTTCTCACGCATTAGAACACGTAGTACCATGTTGCTTACACTTTTTGAGGGGCACTCTTGATCCTCATCCAACACTGAATGGACTTTGTAAAGATAACCAATACATGCCAATGGACTCCTATGCGGATTGTTCTCTTGAGAGAGAAAAATGGTACCTCCTAAATATCTTATTAAGAGGTTTATTTAAGTTATTTTCTAACCTTTAGACTGTCTCCTTATATTCGCCTTCTTTTTCTTCATTATCCTCTGCACAAACTTTAGCAAGTCTTTAAAAATATATTGTCCTTCCATGCCAAGAAAATGTTCTAAGCCATTGTTTCCTTCCTGGTCTAAATATGAACCCATTGATGGCTCTTAAGCAGTGGCAGTCGCTAACTGGAAGCAGCAGTGGGGCAGGGTGGGGTGGGGAAGAGGCAGGGGTAAAAACCAAAAATCACTTACCTAACGGCTGGCCAACTGCCGCTTCTCCTATGTCCTCTTCCTTGCTTCTTGGGGGAGACAGGATGCACCAGGGCTCCCATGCTCCCTGCAGACAATGGCAATGCTGCAATGCCGTGTTGTGATTGGTCTGAGCGTCATGAGACGGCGCTCAGCCCAGGGCTGGAAGGGTGGGCATGTTCTCCACGCAGGCTCTAATACAGCCCGCATGGAGAACACAGTATGTGCGTATGACTGTTTTGGGCGGCCCGAGAGGGCGGCCAAGCACTCATGCTCACATTTGGAGTGCAAACCACTCCTCCCACTGCTCTGAGACAGCCCACCCCACAAACATGCTGCAACGGGGAAAACTAAAATGGTAACCTCTAATTATTATCATTTTATTTTTCCTTTTTTTAACACTGTAATAAGCAGTGGGGTGACACTCCTCCGCCTTGGCGGACGAGCCGCCACTGTTTCATAGTATGCATTAAAGACTCTGAAACACTCTTTTCATTTAATGAGTGGTTGACCTAGAGGTTGTAAGAACGGGAGGCTGGCATGATAGCTTGTATGTTATGACAATTAGCGGTAAAAGTTCACTCAAATGTTACAAGAAAAGGAAAAAATTCTGAAGATTCTGTAGAGAAAAAACGGTCCACAGTAGTGTATTAAAAACATGTAGTAGATATACTAATAATGTACTTGAAAAATAACTATACTGTTTGAAATGGCAGCCAGAAAATATAAGATCATCCAGGAACACTCGAGAAGGAACTAAGTCATACTTGGGCCTTTCCAAATTGGCTCACATTTGTATACAAATGCTGAAATCCAATGTTTTAAATAAAGAATGGGCAAAGCCAAAATGTCAGCACGTGAGCATGACATGACAACTTCCCGCAACGAGCCGCAGCAGTCTCCAGCCTAAAGAGTGATGACAAATATGAGAGGCAGACGCGCCACAATTGTGTTTCAGCAGAAGGAAAATTGTGCCGCAGACAGTCCGATGAGAATGTGGATACTGTCGAAGCATTATGCCGTACAACTCTTCCCATACCTTATCTGAATTCCTGTACATGCCATTACCATTTGGTGCCAAAAATGCCAAAATAAATGTAAATGAAGCAGACGAATCAAAGGAACTGGCTTCCACAGTAGATGTTGCGGTGTTCTATGTCGAAATCCTACCCCTAGGCCCAAATACTAGATACATAAGTGTCACAAACAAATGGCTACTGCACACAGAACTGGCCTCGGGCACATGCACTCGGGCTCTTTTATTGGCAGGGTCACCTATGCTGGATGGGTGTGGGGTGGGTGTATGGCCAGTCCTCAAAGCAGTGGCTAGCAGACTAGAGCCTGTTAAGACACTAGAACGTGTCCAGCAGGACACTACATTCCACCCAAACGTTATTGTCCAAGCTGTGAGAATTAATGAAACAACTAAAACAAACTGTAGTCTCACAACCTCGAGAGGCAGTCTGCAGAACAGTGCTGGACAAGTACAGCTGGAAGCACCCAGGCATACATAATTTAACCAGCTACCACTGGGCACGAGCACTGTGTAGAGTTAGTCCAGGTCCTATGACAGCATGTCAGTTGGCTCAGTGTCTACACACACACTTATGGTCAGTCTTGCGTGCTTTTGCTTTGAAGTGGTCTGTGTCCACAGTTCGAATTTAGAGCATCAGGAGTGTCGGTGGAGTCCGCTGCGGAGCGTACTCTTGGGGCGTCTTGGTTCTGTGAAGACATCTTGCCAGGACTGGGATGGCATCAACGATGCTTGGAATGTTTCCACTGACGTCCCGGTGCCTCCCAGTACCTTGTTACTGGAGCAGCTACCAGACCATCTCTTGTACCAGGATATCTTTGTGCAGTTATATCCTTAAGGCCCTTTTTCGCCGAGTTGCCATTAGACCACGTGGACGGTGCAGGGCTGCTTGTGGGCTGCCTCGGGTCCACTAAAGGTTTGCTAAGAGAATCATGGCTGAGTCGTTCGTGCAACAGTCATGGCAGATGACACAATGGTCGGTGTGCTTGCCAACAGGATCCAGGTGCGGTGGGCTGTCAATCTCTGGACCCTTGGTCTCTAACGTTGCCAGGGGCACCTCGGCCTCTTGGGGTTTTGTGGGTGTAAGGCTCCACTCTGGCGAGGAGTTGCTCCTTCATTGCATTGGGTGGTGCACAAGGCAATGATGGTGTAGTTGCTCCTTCACTGGATTGGGTGATGCACACGGCAATGGTGGTGTGATTGCCATTTGATGACCTGGATGACAGGTAGCAATGACTGGCTTGATGTGTGAGGATGACTGGTGCTGTTCTTCTCCCGTGGCATGTGTGGTTGTGCGCAGAGATGCCATCTGGTTCAAGCAGCCGATTCTTGAGAACTGGTGGTTGCACAGGAAAGTGTGGGGGAGAGAGGCAGTTTGCACTTTCAGGTTGTTTACATTTGGTTCTCCCGCTGTACTGCCACCTAGGATGTCACTCCACTCATCTGTGGCTGACTTGTGCCTGTAGGTGCACACATGTTTAGTGGTACAAATCCTCGGTCTTGTACCCTTGTTCATATTTTCTGCACACCTGTGGTCATCCGGTTCTTCAGTGTGACAAAACCGTCACACTCCTTTATTTCCTCTCCTTTTCATTTCTTCTTTATGATGTGGCATTGTACCATGCTCTGATCTTCTTGCTTGCTGTGTGATGTAGCGTCCAGCAACATGCTGCATGTCTTCTCTGCACGTACTGCAAGGTGATTGCTTCTCCACACAGGGACATCCTGCCAGCTCCATCCTGTCCACACAACTGAGCATCTCCTCCCGTCTTGGACCACTCGCAGGTCCTGTCCATCTTCTCACCATTGTTTCAGCCATTTTGTTTGATGGCAGTTAAGGTAGGTTCACTTTCATGGATCTGGTCTGCAGCCTCTTCCATACCCTTCTTCTCCTAGACAAGGTATTCTTGGTGCAACTCAGGATCGTGTTGGGAGACTAGGGTCTCTTTATTTGTAGTGGTGGTAGCTTGCCACTTAGGAACGTGCAACTCTCCTCATTCCTGTAATAAGCCGATATGTGACACAGTTAAGGCAGTGTTGGGTGCAGTCCCTTGATAGTCTCTGTCCCTCTGCAGATACTGTCCTTCCAGCACTAAGGTCACGCTAGGCCTTTCCTTCCATCTTGTCTCTGGGGAGCGATGGTGTCACTGGGTGTGTGGGGTAGATGGCATGCAGCTCCTTTCTTGTCTCTTTGTGGGGAGCAATGGCAGTCTTCCTCCTCATGGCATCAGTGGCAGCATCTCTTGCTGGAACTTGGCAGGCAACCTGGCCCTTTCTATGACTGATATTGTCTGGGGATGCCCTCAGCTGGTTCCCTGTACACCTGCGTCTTCTTTTCTTAACTCAAGGGCATAGTGCTTGTGCCTTGAGACTACACCATCACGGCACTGGGTACTGCCTGAGTACAGGCATGCCTGGCAGATTTGGTCACTCGTTTGGCACTCGCTAACGGGCCAACTGTGGTCATTCTGTGCTGGGGCTCGGTGCTAGTCCTAATGGGTTCTATCTGCTGGTGCCCAGTGTTTGCTCCTTCTTGCAGTGGATGGGTCCTGCCACCAAGCGGCGTGTGATGCTTTTCTCCCCATCACTGCCTGTTTTTCTCTGTAGCCGAAGGTGTCTGTACTGTCTCTTAAAAGTGGCAGCCAGCCTTTAGGGGGCATGCACTGCTGTTGCCACACAGGGCTCACCTGCCCTGCAGTTGCTCCTCTGGTGTAGCAGGTATGTGGGTCTGATAGGGGGAAGAATGGTGCAGCCTTCTCTCTGGACGGTCGGTTTGTGGGCTACCAGCAGCAAGCTTGGCTATCTACTCAAGGTCACTGGGCATTGCAGGCTATATTAGTCATGCCAGATGGCAAGTCTCTTTTAAATAGTATTAGCCCTGGCAGAGTTGCTTCTTGTAAGCCACTATTGCTGGATGCGGTGCTGCCCATCAACCGCTAGATGGTGCAGCAGCTGTTTCTCCTTGTGGTGCAGCAGCCTTACTGAAGCTGTGGGCCATGTCTCCCATTATGGTATAGGGCAAAGTCACTGGGCCTCGGCAGGCAGGGCTTTCTTACTGGGAAGCAAGGTGGCATGTCCTTTTCACAGGCTGGGACCCGTCTGGGCTACTTCATGCTGATTCTGGGTGTGGTGCGTGCATAGTCACATGATGGCAACAGGACCCCCCACCCCACAACATGAACATGCATCCCGCAAATAACACACTGGACACAAGTGTTAGATTGGGAAAAAACTGCTGCAGGTTTATTACATACAACGTTATGTAATCATAGTGGGTTATCTTACGGGCGATCCAAGGGCAGGCCGCATTCTCGCCACCTGCCCGCCTGCTGAGCCAGGCAGCACCGTGGCGAACCACCTATGTGCTGCCCCATATGGTAATGATTCTACTCACGTCCCTTGCGGGGCGTAGCTACGCAAACCCCCGGTTGCACAGGCCCACAACCGCCCGAAGGACTACTGGGGCGCCGACACTGGTTACCGGAACCTTCCCTGAGGCCCCAGGTCTTAGGCTCTGGCACCCCTATGTGCCCGCTGAGGTACAGTGCTGCACCTCTCTGCTTCCGATCGCCCTGTAACTCCGCCACAGCCCTGCCGGCGGCAACCGTCACCGTCCGGGCCCCCCACTACCTAGCTTCCTTCTTACCTGCAACCTCTAAGCTGGCATGCTACCTGCCGGTCTAGAAGAAAGGTCCACCCCACAGGGAGAGGTGAAAACCGTTCCCCTCAAGGTGGCCTAAGCTGTTACATGAATCATTTAATGCCGGACAAGGCCAAGTCACAACTGCTGACTTTAGGTAGGTTTCCACTTTTCTTTATCCCTTTTTAAGGAATATCACTCGACGTCACCCTCTGCTGAGCTAGCCTCATTCACCTCCTGGGAGGCCAGGACTAGAAACTGTGTCCCCAACGACAAGGAGTCAAGTGGTCAACATGCATGGCTCTGTAATGTTAAGCCCCCTTTACATTGGCGGCGCTGTAGATTGCGGTTCCATGTCGGTCTCCTTCAAAAACTCAGCAGTTCTTAGAACTATCGTTTTCAAGCCCACAACTTCACCTAACGACCAACCTGTATAGTGAAGCCGGGCCACCTGGAGCACTGGAAACGCTCAGACCAGCCTACTCAGAGCCAGACAGCACAGCATCAAACGCCTAAAGCACCACAATCTTTCCCACGATTAACGTGGTGGTGTCCTGCCTCATCGCAGCGTCCTCTCTTCACTGGAGCCCGGTGGATCCCAGCTCTTTGAGAGGCGGAAGCATAAACTCATACAAGGACATAAAGTTAGGGGGACGGCTGTTGTAAAGAAAATCAACAAATTGCCCAGACTCAACGAAAGTTCTACAAGAGCAACATCCGATTATTGTACTGGAGCTACCTATTAAGCTCCGGTACCCCAGTTGACTACGACTAATATACATACATGGGGCCTGGGGAGAACCTGGGAGTCCCAGACCCTAGCAGACTGTCCCCAAAGTGCTATAACCCTGAAGCCTGTTAGTTCCGTTGCCCCCCCAAGGGTGGGGCAGTTCTCCATCATGGTTCCTGCATTAAGATAAAACATCCATTAGAAGCCCTGCCCCCCCCCAGATACTAATCTGTATCTCCGCAATGAGACTGGGGCCATCAATGCCGCCACGCTACCCAGGCCATGCCTGTTAGACAGTTACGAGTACTAGTTTGTCCACCTGACCCTACCGAAAGGAGTTAGGTGGGCAAAGCATGCGTACCTCCAGCGCCTGATGCCGTAGTGTGGTATTAACGTGAGCCTTCAAACTGACCTCAAAGTTCTCCTCCTAACGAGACACTTCCAACAATACTACATGCCCTCTCCAATGTCTGATGGCAGACCTTCCTAATGAAAATTCTACTAGCTATGACTATGGAAGTGTCATCACAGCGTGTCCGTGTGTTTGAGAGTCGTCATCTATGCAGTAATCTACTACCTGTGAACGGTACTCTTATGTGACATGCACATAATACTATTCTCTTATAACTCGCTGTTAGCTATCTTACAACGCGACAGCTTCCTGGGATTGCACAAGAGCCACCATCGCCTACGTAACGTTTGTTCCTATGTGTGACTGTCGCCAGCAGGGTTGGAATGGGACCCCAATGTGGCCCTTGAACCCCTAGAGAAAGTGGCCCACGTTCCCGGCCCACAACCAATTGTAAAACAGCATATTACTGGTCTCCTAGGGCTCATATTGAAATATTTGAAACCTATCATGTTATAAAGCTCATAGGGCAGACACCTAGGAGAAAGCTAGATGCACTACTTTTAGGCTGGTGAAGTGAGGTGAGATAAAGTGGCCGAACGCCAAGGCTCTAGATGCAGTCTTAGAACTTGGCAACCAGGAGATTATTTTAATGTAGTTTTAGAGTTAACTCAGCCCGAGGGCAGATGTTCTGAAAGCACCAGTCATATTAAAAGATCACATAATGTTCGCTTTGGGCCATGGGCATGAAAGCACCAGTCATATTAAAAGGTCACATAATGTTCGCTTTGGGCCTTGGGCAAATCATTGCCCACCAACACAGCATGAGCCGCTGCAACTGTGACCTATTTCCAAATTCAGCAGCGCTGACCCTAACATTACATCCTCTCTATTTCTTTTTTTTTTTTTTAAATATGTCTCGCAGCAAGGCCTGTCCAAACACGCCCCTGTCCGTCTACCAAGACCTGAAAGACTCTGACACTAAGTAGCCAACAACAGGCCCCCAGCGGGTCCCCTTACTTTCCCCCTCAAACTCTCCAGCCAAGAAGAGCCTCAGGGCGATGACATAGCAGAGGCGAGGGAAAGTACAGAGCTGCTGCTGCTCCAGGGAGCTGAGGTGATAATGGCCCTCCTTGCAGTATTGTTGTGAATCGAATCTCGGACACTAACCCTAGTGTGGGCCTAAGCACAAATGCCCTGGACTCACACGTGCGTTGAGCCGACCCTAGCGCGGCGACCCGAACCCCCTAGGCCTGAAACTTAAAAAGTCTGCAACCACCCATAGCTCCAACTCACCCTACAGAAAGGCTGACCAGGAGGCCGAAAGCAAACCCCAGGGAGGGGGGGGGGAGGGGATGTAAGCAGACAAACTACTATGGCTGGAAAACATGCGGGCCTACGCACATCTGCCCGAGAGCCCGCATACCCAGCTGCCCACAGGCTCGCTGCAACGAATACGGACAAGGGTAGAGTCATCCAGCCCCTAAAACCAAGTGCCAACTATGCAGAGTAACTTCACTCACTACGCCCGAGGCGCCTGCTGCTGGCCATTTCGGATCCCAGTGACCTATATAGACTGACCCGTTATGCACCTATTTATTTATTCGTTTCTATATAGCGCGGGCCTGACCCGAAGGCTTCATGCGCCTCCCAATAGGAGTCGAGCCGCTTCCCTAGCACATCACACGTGAACAAACACAAAGCAAACGCCACAATAAGTGGAGCAAACGTGGCTGACGAGCCAACAAACCAGGGTAGCAACCGGTGCATGACAGGAGGAAGAGATGACGTGTGTCCAGGTCACGGAAGCGCCCAAACTCACATAACGGTATAGCGCTCTAATAATGGAGGACACTCCAACTCATGAGCAAAAACGCCACGTGGCACAGATGGCACCCGATACAGGTGATGAAAGCAAGCAAACGCTAGAGTAGGATACAATGTTTACGAGGAAGAGCGACGTGTGCATGGTCCCAACGCAACCGGGTGAGGGTGGAGGGGGGGCATGACCCTCACTCCTATCCCCCCACCAAGCATATTCCCTCAGTCATGCCAAGCAAAGCAGTACAATGGAAAGCTGGCGAAAATTGAGAAACCACCAAACAGCGTGACTGTGCCACTCAGTGGCATAACACCTCATAGCACTCTGGGATAGCCTCCGCAAGCAATGGTTGATCGGCTGTGGAACCACAAAATAACGCGCATACTGAACCACTCCAGCCTAACCTGCCGAAGGTCAGAGCAATACCCATCTAAAACTAGTGCTTGCATAACATGCCCAAAATTTACTGGTGCCGCATGCTATCAGGTTACTCGCAAGAAAACCTAGTCAACCCGCATACCAAAAGGAAATGAGTTATTGGTGCCAACTCCCGCTCGCGGGCCGCCCTCCTGATGGCCACTGCGTGGCCTCAGGCAGCCGCACTTTATCAGCCGCTGCAGCCTCGCTGACTGATGCCATGGGCTACATCAGCACTGGAGACTCAGGTATGGGGGTTTGTGGAATACGCAGCCTGACTCTACAAGTTGGAGCCCATTTCTTTGCCAACCGTGTTCTTCATTGCGGTGCAGTACCACAACTAATTGCTAGGTGGGACTCCAGCCACAATTTCTCCTTCAAGGCCGTCTCAGCATTCTCTTCAAAGCTGTGGCCACTGATTTTCTCCCATCTCTTCAGGCACATACATAGGCAGCCAAAAGGCAGGTAATTTCGAAAAGGCCATTGTAGCTTAGTGGCCAAGGTAACTTTCCTTGTGCTGGCGCCATGGTGCAAGCCATGCACTGAAGATCAGGGTCAGACAGGACAAGTGCAGCCTCCCAGTGCATTGCTAAGATTCCGCCAGCCTTTGCAGGTGAGCGTTCACTTCTGTTTGGCAGTCCTCTTTCTGCCACGTGCTTCAAGGGCGCTGAGGTTTGGCACTCACCGTGGGGCCTGCTAGCAGCAATTTTACCCAGTGAGCGGTTTCTCCCCCAGGTCTCAACACTTCTTGCAGAGGCCGTCTCAACCCCCCAAAGGGGGGAGGCTCGGGGGCCAGGGACGACGACGATCCTGGGACTTGCCCTGAACTAGAACGTCCTCCCATGAGGACTGGCACTGCGTGGACGACTCCGCTGGAGAAGGAGACCTGCGTTGCAAGGGGTCCACAGGGATTTCGGCCGCAGCTGGCAGCAAGCGGAGCACTCCATGGAGTCATGATGCTCTCCAAACACTACATACAGATGTACTGAGGGTCCATCGCTGAACTCTGTTCGATGCACCTTGTGGGCTTCACACCGTACCGGTCCTGCTCGTAACACACTGTTCCTGGGCGCGAAAGGCGTCGAAAAGGCCTGTAAGTAACAAAAACAGGCCCGAGGTATTACTTTCCCAGATCCGTGTTAGGACGCGGAAAAGAAGGAAAATGGACGTCAGCGCACCGGGAGGGACTTATATGACCTCACTGGCGTGACGTACGTGGACGACGTCAGGGCGGGTCGTGTGGTGACGTCCCCCGGCGCGCAGAGGTGCTGCTGTAAAAAAAAATCCGGATCCAGTCTGACGCCTAGGGATATTCTAAGTTCAGGAATCTGCGGCTAGATGTTTCTATCAGATGGAGTTCTGCTCCATTGTAGGAGTATTCAAGGCAGCTTACACAAATGGCCAAAGCCAGCCCTCCTTTCCTGCCATTTGTACCCTAACCCCCTAAAAGCACCACAAACCCGCTTCAAAGCTATCTCATTTTCATGTATGAACAGGGACTGGCGAAACTAGAACCAGCTGCACTAAGAGGATCAGCTTTTCCTTGCTACTTATTAGTAAGGCTCCCAGTTGTCTGTTTTACAGACAAAACAACAATGTGTTTCCTATCTGTATTTATTTTGAAAAGTGGAAAAATACACAAATTTGTGCTTCTTGTGACTGACTTTCCACGCTGTCCTTCATGAATTCCAGGCCAAGCTAGGCAGATATACAGCATGGGGAGTTAAAAAAACAGGATGGGATTTCCTTACATATAGGCATATGATAGTATATATATTGTATTCAATGCTAGTATTTACATGTGGGTGTAGTGTAAATGTATACCATAAAACTGCGAGCCCTATTCTACTTATTAAACAATTGGGACTGTCCTATTTTCTTTGCATCTGGTTACTGAAGGTACCTGGCTCTACTGGAATGGTATGAAAAATGTTGCCTGGGTTGACCTTGCATGCACACAAACCATGAAATCAGAGCATTAGACTTGCATGCAAAGTCGACGCCGGCTCTCTGGGTGTGCCTAACATGCACACAGCCACTTACAGGCAGAGATATACTGGGCATCTTGCACCAAGGCCCACATTTTTCTATCATCCTGCTACACAGGGAGTGACATCACTGGTTTCCCCATCATCCATCTACACATGAAGTAACATCACTCCTGACCCAAAAGTCACAACTGCCTTACCTGCGTGGAAGAGGATCGAGGCGCAAGAGGAGCGCATTGCCAGCAGACCAACAACCGGGGATTACAGATACCGCTTCCTTCAGGCACGCCCGCCACCCCGGGACTCCATATCCCGGCAGCCTTTGCGGCGGCGCGTTCCCCGACGCGGAAATCGCGCCAGGAGGGGCTAGATAAACAGCAAGCCCTCGGGGGAGCGGGGGGACCCAAAAGTCACAACTGCCTTACCTGCGTGGAAGAGGATCGAGGCGCAAGAGGAGCGCATTGCCAGCAGACCAACAACCGGGGATTACAGATACCGCTTCCTTCAGGCGCGCCCGCCGCCCCGGGACTCCATATCCCGGCAGCCTTTGCGGCGGCGCGTTCCCTGACGCGGAAATCGCACCAGGTGGGGCTAGATAAACAGCAAGCCCTCGGGGGAGCGGGGGGACCCAAAAGTCACAACTGCCTTACCTGCGTGGAAGAGGATCGAGGCGCAAGAGGAGCGCATTGCCAGCAGACCAACAACCGGGGATTACAGATACCGCTTCCTTCAGGCGCGCCCGCCGCCCCGGGACTCCATATCCCGGCAGCCTTTGCGGCGGCGCGTTCCCTGACATCGCGCCAGGAGGGGCTAGATAAACAGCAAGCCCTCAGCGTCGCGGGACGCGAGCGGGATGCCCGGGGCTAAGCCCGGGCAAAGGGCGGGCCCTCTGTGGCCCTCAGAGGCACGAAAAGGCCAGGCAAGGCCACCCCCCCTGATATTTCCTGCATTGAGCCGCAAAGGTACTGTACCCGTTGATCCTTAGTTAAGTACGCGACTGGGTCATGTTTTGAGTTGACTTGAATTGAATAAGAAAGTGTACATTGTCGCACGATAGCCACACCCTGTTGCCCTGCTAACACTGGGCAAATTATTTGGAGCTAATCCCTTGAGCATCGTTTGGTCTCCTGATAGCTTTTAAAAGCCTATCGTTAACATGGGAAAGAAACTGGTACCTGCTGCCACTGAGCCACTCAATACTTTAGACTCTTACCTAGTACAAGTTGTCAGTAAGATCAATAATGAAAGAAGGCAATCCCTAGGCTTGAGCCAATCGCCAACTTTGCTTCCAGAAAGCCCTCCCTCCAGTGCATTAAAGCCCGACATACCTGTAGAAAACCCTCCCATATACATACCAGACTCTAATCCTCAAGATTTTGGCATGGAGGACGGTGACTCAGACCCACTAGTAGATTTGTCTACAAACATTGTCTCCGATTCTAACCATCAGATAGACACGGTGGATGAAGTTCCATCACCCCAGCTGCCTGTAGTACGGGCTGTGAGAACCTGCAGAAAGTTTCAGGCAAAGCGGGGGGGGAGACAGCAAGGTAGGAAAAAGCTGGCCACATCACCAAGACAGGAAGGGAAAACTGTAGAGCTTGACGTTGACGAGGAGTCAAGACGCATCATTGATGATGATTTATTTAATAGGATTCAAGATATGATAGACATGAAAATTAGGACAATTATTAAGCCTATGATCGGGAAATTGGATAAATTAACTTCCGAGGTCAAAAAGTTGGGCGGGTCACAAAGTAAGCTGATTGAAGAGGTGGAGAATCTATCTACCCTCGTTACAAAACTGGTGGCCACGGACACGGACGCGGAGGATATCCCATTGGAAAGCCAAACACAGACTATCCCGCAAGGGCAGCCATCAGCATCTCCATCATTACCTGTGCCCAGCCAGGAACTAGTAGGTGATGCCTCCGCAGTACCCTCTGCCGTATCAGAACGACTGCAACAAGAGGATGACTCAGCCCAATTCATTATGGAAGCTTCTCCAGTAGTACTCGTATTGGCAAATGTCCCTGCCCTATCACAAGACAAAACAGAATCTAATCAGGGTCTAAAAGATAAAGCGTTACACTGGCTCACAAACAATATGCATATGGCATATCAAGGGTTTGATCAATTAGCAGGGGACATTGTTATGACAAGGAGGGTATCATGGATTGGGAACAAGCCAAAAAAGTTTAAAGGGGACTGCGTAATATTAAACTTTGCTAACGCAGAGGTACTCCCAAATATCCTGTCTAACATCTTTCCACCCCAACGACGAAGTGGCTCTATAATCCCCCTCACCCTAAAATTCTTTTATAGTGAGACCCAGTTTGCTACCTTCCCCGACATCCCTAGACCTAGGAGATACATAAATATCACCAGCTGGGGAGGGGATACTAGACCCCGATATAATAATGACCGTTTTCAGCCCATGCCCAATCATGAGACAAGAAAATATAACTATCCGATTGAGCCAATTGCCAGATCAGTAATGTTGCATGGGCCCACTACTAATGGTTGGGGTCCTGGAATTCTGGGTTACGACCATAGGGCTCAGGGTAATGGGTTTATATCACGGATGGGAAATGATCAGTCTTTGATGCGCCCAAACACCCCACGTCCTATGTGGAATACAACAGCCAGTGGTTGGAGCCAGGTAGCTACCCCTTTTGATTGGGGATTTGGAATGGGGAATAGGTATGGACCTTTATCGAACCTAAATGATTGTGATTGACTCACAGATGGAACTGATTTGGCAATTGATGTTCTGAATATGCCTCCACCCAAGAGAAGTCAACACACCAATGGCCAAGACTCCAGAGAGCCCACCCCCCAGACAGTGTTAGAGGGCCAAGTCATATTAAATCATGATTATCTTTTTATACTAAATCGGCCGGAGCACCGTGCAATCCAGAGCCTTGTCAGCGATAACTCACAGAGTCTTTTGCAAGTGGGAAGTAATGAGGGATCAAAACCGCCACGAATAGCTGAAGGGACCCCGGCGGGGTACCAAGAATCTAAGAAACCCACAGACTCCTGCAAGATTATATGCTGGAACATAGCAGGCCTAAGTGTCAAAAGACAGGACAAGGCATGGTCAAGTTTCGTCTTAAACCACCATATCATTGCACTCCAGGAAACCTGGGATACTTCTGCTAACCTCTGGTGGGATGGGTTCACCAGTTTTACTAAACCAGCAGTCCCCAGTCATATGGGGAGAGCCTAGGGAGGTCTAGTGATCGTGTTCTCTCTTGACTTGAAGGGAAGTTATAGGCAGATAAGCACCGATTCCCACAACATCCTAATGGTTGAAAGGGTGATTAATAATACCAGCAGGACCATATACATAAACTTCTACAACTCAGGTAACAGTGACTACAGAGGTTGCAATGTTGCTAATCTAGACAGCATTTTAAAAACAGTAAGCCAGAATATCAAGCACGTTTTTGAGTTTATTTTATTAGGTGATTTTAACATTCATTTGTGTAACCTAGCCTGTAGGGGAAGCGGAGACGATGGGGACGAGGGACCACAGGGACCCCACTTTGAACACTCTACAGAGGGGGAGGAGCTAGAAGAACTGCTTGCTAACTTCGACCTTTATGAACCGGATGGCGGTTTGAGACTGCCAACTTTTATTGGTGCCCAGCAAGGCACAATAATAGATTACATCTTTGTTCCACAAGGCATTCTAAACCGGATTATGGATTATCGCACAGTACAAATACACTTTAGCGATCATAACCCGGTAGTTCTCGAAGTGGCCTGGGGAGCCCAGATGGGAGTATCCCCATCAACAGCAAATCTCGCCCACCCCTTGAGGATTACTGACCAAGATAGGCGAGTGAAATGGGCTAAAGTGATCCCAGAAAAATTTTACGCAAAAAATTTCCCCAAAATCAAGGATAAGGTCGAGATCTGCAAAAATCATTGTGTGCAGGGCAAAGAAATAGTAGAGTCATTTGAGCTAATATGTGGCCAGGTGTCACAGGACCTTTTAGTAAAGCCAAAAAAAGGAATTCCAGGAACTATGCGCTGATTTGACGCAGCATGTTCAAATGCCCATAGATCACTGCTGGTAGCCCTAAAAAATACTCCTAGGGTAAAAGATGATATTACCAGATTAAGGAAAATTTACAAGTTAGCTATTAAGAAACGAAAGGACACCATCAAACGCGAAGCATGGGAAAATCTCCTCTCAGCGGCAGTGCTGAAGGACAGCAGGACATTTTGGGAGATTATTAAACAGCCTTTATTTTCAGATGATAATAATGATCCCATGGACTGCGTTATCCCCGATGACAAATGGCTGTCTCATTGTAAAAACGTTTATGGGGATGAGGATGAAGAAATTAAGGATGTCCCGTTGGTCATTGTAGCTGTCTGCCCTATCCTTTTTAACCCTCAAGAAGTGGAAAAAGCAATTTTGGCTACTACAAAGCACAAGGCACCCGGCCCTGATGGTGTCCCTGACGACTTTATGTATTCACCAAAACTGTGGGCAGAGGTTTTGTCAAATGTGTTTAATGCAGTTAATGGTAACCCAGTTCCAGCCTCATGGGCAACATCCACTATCGTTCCTATTTTTAAAAATAAAGGTCAGCGGGATGATCCCGCCTGTTATAGGCCTACATCCCTCTTGGACTCAACTGTAAAAATTTTAGGCCGAGTTCTTTTATCTAGATTGAGGGAAAATGTCGAGAGCTGTGGCGGGTTGTCCGAGATACAATATGGCTTTAGAGAAAGAAAAGGGACCATTGAACAGTGCGTTAATTTGTATTTGCTTATCTCCAAATATACCGTGGCCAAGGAGGGGTCCGTGTATCTCGCATTCATGGACCTCTCCTCAGCCTTTGACTTGGTCAATAGGTCAAAGCTGTGGTTGATCCTGTTGGAGATGGGCATTGATGAAGCCTTGGTCGCGTTCATGGCCACTTTGCACCAGGACCTCTCAGCAGCTGTACGTGTAACAAATGATGGTAGACGTACCCCCCTTTTTAAATCTTTAAGGTGGGTACGGCAAGGTTGTATACTAGCTCCCTTGCTCTTCACCATCTATATCAATGGCCTAGGCGCACACCTGCGGGGGCAGGAAGCCGACGTCCCGCATGCAGGAGATGCCCAAATTCCGGCACTCCTGTATGCGAATGACGCTGTGCTAATCGCCCGCACGGGTGTCGGCCTTCAGTACCTTTTGGATGCTTTCGGCTCATTCATGGAGCGTTTGGACCTTAAGGTAAATGTAACTAAGTCACATACAATGGTAATGGGGCGAGAGTGCAACAAGAAAGTCATAAAACATTTTTCTGCAGGGGGGACATTGTTTCTAAGGTATCCACATTCCCCTACTTCGGTGTATTGTTTGACCAGAAAGGGTCCTGGGGGCCACAGATAAGAGCAAAGAGGTTAGCTGTAATTAGATCGTCATCAGCTCTTCTGAGCTTTGCTGGCAAGTTAGGGGCTAGGCCTATGGAAGCCCTCTTAAAAATCTATAAGTGTAAATCTGTGGCCATTGCGTTATATGGTTCCGCTTTGTGGGGGTATGTAAATTTAGATCTAATACAGAGAACAGAGAATAGATTCATTAGAACCCTGCTTTCTGTACCACAGTCAACCCCAACTTACTCAATCCACAAAGAAGTGGGCCTACCTTATTTGTCAGATACTTTGAGCATGTCCCCTCTGATTTTTTGGCTGAAAATGTGGATGAACGAAGAACTTCCCCTGAACCACAAAATTATGCACGATGTTTTGTCCCTGGACAAATTTAACAAGATCCTATGGCTGGCCTATTTAGCTAAAACATTTGCAGATTTGGGACGTTCGGAGCTTTTTTCCTCCCCAGAGAAAATTAAGGCACAAGATATTGACTTTATAAAAAAGTCATTCAGGGTAAGGAAGGAAGCATGCCGTGAGGAATTTGAATTGGTGAAACCATCAGTAAGGGAACATTGCCTCCTGGTCAGCTCATCCTCACTTGCATCTTACCTTAGTTTCGTCACAATCCCCTTCCATAGGTTTTTATTAACTAAGTTTAGATTTAATTTGTTACACTTTCATCTAGGTTCTTTTAAAACTTGGCAGAAGCCGGATTTAGCCCCTCCCTGTAGCTGTGACCAGTTTTCTGTGCAGGATACAATGCATTTCGTTATGTTTTGTGGGTTGTATATAGAGCAGAGGAAAAAATATTTGTTCCCTATCCTGAAAGAGGCCGGCTTCACTCAAGTGAGACCGGCCCTGCTTTTTTTACAATTACTGCCTAATCCCCGCATTACTTTTTGCATAGCTAATTTCCTGGTAGCCGCCTCAAGGGTGAAAGCTGTCTGCCAAACTTCGCCTTAAAGTAAATGTTTCATTATGTAAGATCATTTTATGAACGTAACATTTTAATTGTGCATAATACTTTTTTAAAAACTGTATATTTATATTATCGTTCTTAAGAAAAATACTTTGTATGAAATGTTTTATCGTTTTTCTTTGTATGACTTTGAATAAGTTGAATAAAGATATTCTGACTGTCTGACACTCCTGTCCCCTCCCAGGACCTACCTAATGGCTGATGCAGTGGCTGAGCCACTGGTGTGCCAAAGGCATGCTCGTCTGCGCCCGACAGCAACCATTGCCACAAGCCCTCGTTGTTCTTCTCACTGCTACCATGCTGCGACCCACTCAGCCCTGAACACCAGCAGCTGTGCCACAAACTGCTGCCTGGCTGAACCACATAACACTGAGTAAGCATTGCAAGTTTTCATGCACTTACCCACACCAAACACTCACTAGACCGACAGCCCCGAACACTCCAATTTCTCACACAGTCATGCAAGCACCCACACAATACTCTGTACTGGCAGCCTGCTCCTCAACACCTGCTCCCTCACCAAACATGTCACTTATCTGGGACCTGCTGCACAACAATGAATCTGACATACCTTTCCTCACAGAAACCTGGATAAAGTCTGCATTGGCACCTGACATCGCCACACCAGTCCTCCCTGGCTATAGGAGTGACAGGCAAGGCAGACTTCACTAGACCAGAGGTAGAACTGTAATCATCCACAAGAACACCATCAGCTGCACACATCTACATACATGTCATCCTCCAACATGGAATACCTGTTGTTTAACTTCCACGTCACAGCCAACTTCACCTTAAGTGGCCTTATCTACCAAAGGGACCGAGCTCCAACTTCACTGACACCATCATGGACTTAGTCGAACCACTTTCCCTTGAAGCTAGCAATTGCATTCTCCTCAGAGACCTGAACTTCTAACTGCAAGACTATGCCTTCCCCAACGCAAGATCACTCCTTGAAGACCATGGAAGCCTGGGCCTAGCACAACGAGTAAAGGGCCCTACCCACATCGCCGGATACCACCTCAATCCTATTTTCACCAACTTCAGCACGTCCAAATCGACCAGCCCACACAAGTTCCATGAACGAATCACGCCCATGTCAAGGTCAGCATTCCCAGCCTGACAAAACTGGAACATCATCACTGACAAGGATGGAACACTGCTCAACACCCACAGACCCGAACGCAGCAACAACATCCCTAAAGGCATCACACATTTCAGAAACAGGATCACCACTGCGCCAACTCCCTGCCCACGTGCCCCCAAACACAACAATACAAGATCCAGAACCTCAGGTACATGGAGAAACTCAGACTAATGGAATGCCATAGCAAACAACTGGAGTGCAAATGTAAAACGAACCAGGACAATGCAGAAAGGATGGTCAAATTTGCCCAGGGATGCCATCACCAAATATACTGAGTACCAAACACTCTGCTCTGGTGGACCACATCAATGCCAGCACTATCAGAAGAAAATAAATCTTCACCATTGTAAAAAATGTCACCTCATCATTGGCCTCCTCACTTCTTCGACAACAAAATTACTGCCATTTACAGCAACTTCAGCCTGCAACCGGGCCTGACAGACCTCAAATGCCTCCCAAACTTATCCAAAGAACCAATGCTAACAACATGGCTCCATCATCACCCCAGAAGAAACCGCCACTACCATGAAGTCCCTGAACTCAGGGGCCACTTCGTACCTAATCAAGTGTTCTCTGGAGGATTGCAAACAATCAGCACTATGCTCACATCCATTCTAAATGCATCCATCTTTTTCGCAAACTCACCAATGCCTGGAAACATGAAACGGTCCTCCCATTCCTCAAGAAATCCCCTGAAGACCCCTCAATGCTCATTAAATACAGACCAATCTCCTAGATACCAAGGTCTTAGAGAAAATCAAGAGACACCTCACTGAAAACCTAAACAACCACTGACTCATTGACACCTCAGTCTGCTTTCAGACCCAATCACAGCATGGAAACTGCCCTCATTGCTGCCATGGATGACATCTGCATAGCTCTGGACAGAGTAGACACGGAGAACCCCATCCTCCTGGACCTCTCTACAGCATTTGACAACCGATCCTCATTCAACACCTACACAACATTGGAATCCAAGATCACACACTCCAATGGATCGGTTTCTTCCTGACTGGAGGTACCCAGTCAGTCAGCCTGACACCGTACACCTCAGACACCTACAACCTCATCTGCAGAGTTTTGCAAGGATCCTTCCTGAGCCCGACCCTCGACCCTCTTGAGCGCACACATGATCCCCTCTAACCAGCATAATTTGCTCACAATATCAACGCCCTCTCCTACACCGATGACATGCAGTGAGGTTCCGTGAATTCTGAACCCACTTTATAAATGTCATGGTTTTGTTACGAATTTGATAGTAGCGAACCGTAACTAGTGAGTGCGACAAGTACGAGTGGTTTCGTCATGTTAGATCGATGGATTCACTATGTATATGTAGACGATTTTAGGATTTGCTTTCTGTTTAGGGTTGTGAAAAATGATAATTTTGTTTGTAATAGTGGTCATTACTTTCTCCTGTTGTCTATTTGTTCTTAATAACGTGTTTTCTAGTATTTTTAAGCATGACGTTGTCTTGTGTGGGTTGGATTGTTTTTGCTACCCAATTGACATCTGTACCCACCTCCCAACCTATGTCTCTTCCTACTACTACTTCTTTGCATTCTTTCCATACTTTACCTGAACATGAACTGGTTAGGAGGTCAGAGTTTACTAATAATTCCTTTGTACAGCTTCTGCATCAACACCAGTTAGTAATGAACACCACTAATTGTTGGGTGTGTGGTCTTATGCCACATACTACAGATGAACTATTGTTACTTACCTGTAAACAGGTGGTTCTCCAGTATTGGTGTCTTTCATAGATTCACATGCTTGAATATTCCCCGTCGTCGAAGTGGGAGTCCCACGGTATATAAAAAATAGCAATAATGCTAATATAACATAAATGATAATATCATATAATAATAAAATAGAGATAATACACTGTAAAAACCTCTACAATGGTAACTTCCATAGGAAGACATTATAAGAGAAAAAACTCATTTGTAACATATCAGTGTCATTATGTTGGTCCAAACTGCAGCCAATCAGGCTCACGCACCCTCTAGAACCTTCTCCTCAGAAGCTCAAGCCCTCAGATTTTCGTAGCACTAGTAACAATAGCGTATGAGGAGAAGAGAGCCTCTGAGGGGAGGAAGGGTGGGTCGCATGTGAATCTATGAAAGACACCAATACTGGAGAACCACCTGTTTACAGGTAAGTAACAATAGTTCTTCTCCAGTATTAGGGGTGTCTTTCATAGATTCACATGCTTGAATAGAATAGATAGCAGTAACTCCTTAGCACTGGGATTGCAAGCATCTTCACAAGAAGTAAACACCTAGCTTAAAAGCATATAGCAATCACAGAAGAGAAAGGAGGAGGGAACAGAGGCTCACCTTATTTAAAGAGATGGCGAAGCACTGCTTGCCCCACTGCGGTATCCGCCTCGTTGATGGAATCCAAACAGTAATGTCTGGTAAAGGTGTGCCTATTCGACCACGTTGCCGCCCGGCAAATCTGGTGTAGAGGCACTCCGGCAAACAAGGCGGTGGAGGACGCCATCGCTCTCGTCGAATGTGCCTTCACAGGACCCTGTAAAGGCTTGCCAGCTTGTTGGTGACAGTAGGATATGGCTGCTGAGAGCCATCTTGCAAGTGTCTGTTTTGTCACTGAATGTCCCCTTCGCATTCTTCCATATGCTACAAAAAGCTGATCTGATTTGCGGAAGGGGGCAGTTCTTGAAATGTAAAACTTTAGACAACGGCTGATGTCTAAGGAATGAAGGCGTTGTTCTGCCGGTGACTGTGGATTCGGAAAGAAAGTCTTCAAGAAGACAGGTTCGTTCAGATGGAAATCTGTAGGCACTTTTGGCAAAAAAGAGGGATTGGTCCGAAGAGACACCCCATCTGGTTTGAATTGCAAATAAGGAGGCTTGATTGTGAAAGCATGAAGATCGCTGACACGGCGAGAAGACGTTAGGGCCAAAAGCAAAACGACCTTCCAGGTAAGAAACTTGTTGTCTGCTCTGTGGATTGGCTCAAAAGGAGGCTTCATGAGCTGTGACAATACCACGTTGAGCTGCCATGCCGGAGGCGGGCGTCTGATAGGAGGAAACTTCCTGAAGAGACCTTTAAAGAATTGTCTGATAATTCTGGATGAGCAGAGAGAGGTTGAGCCATCATGCCTGAAACGTGAAATAGCTGCCAGAAAGACCCTCAAGGTGGCATGAGAGAGGCCAGACTGAGCAAGGCTTAGAAAGAAGGGCAACAGCTGTTCTGGGGCAGAAGTGAGTGGGTGGACATTTGCTTCTGCGCACCAATGGCAAAACCGTTTCCACTTTAGTTTGTACGTTTGAACAGTTGAGGAAGCTCTAGCAGAAGCCAGAATCTCTCTGCATTCCTGGGGCATCTCTAAATTCGCGAATTCGAGGAATTCAGGTTCCATGCCCATAACTGAAGAGTGGTCGGGTCTGGATGGCAGACTTGGCCCTCGTCCATGGACAGAAGATCTGGACGTGGATGCAGACGAATGGGCGTGCATTGGGACAACAGAAGAAGTTCCGAGAACCAAGCCTGTCTGGGCCAACGAGGTGCAATCAGTATCAAGTGGCAGGGTTGCCTGCGCATCTTCCACAACGTCCTCGGCACCAATGGTATGGGAGGAAACGCATAGGCGAACAGGCCGCTCCAGTCCATGAGAAGGGCGTTGCCGCTGGACCCCGGATGAGGATGCCAGCTCGCAAAGGCGGGGCACTTCCGATTCAGTGGAGTGGCAAAAAGGTCCATCAGGGGACGACCCCAACGGCGGAACACCATGTCCAGAGTTTGTTGATGAAGCTCCCACTCGTGGGTAGACGATGTGGACCTGCTCAACGAATCCGCTAGGATGTTTGAAACCCCCGGCAGATGGACCGCCGTCAGGGAGATTCGATGATGAAGAGCCCAGTTCCAGATCTTCTGAGCTAGCCGAGACAAGGGCTGAGATCTTGTGCCGCCCTGTTTGTTCATGTAGTGCATGCTGGTTGTGTTGTCCGTTTGAACCAGCACGGACTCTCCTTGCACTACTGGCAGAAAAGATCTGAGAGCAAGGAAGATCGCCAGCAGCTCCAATCTGTTGATATGCCATGTTCGTTGTGACGGTGTCCACTTCCCTTTGATTGAAAGGTCTAGGAGATGAGCTCCCCAACCCTCCATGGATGCATCTGTGGTCAGCGTTAGATCCGGAGGAAGGGCCAGAAAGGAAACTCCTTCGTTTAGGTTGGATGGTTCTCTCCACCAAAGGAGACTGTCTTTCATGCGAGACGAGACTCTCACTAGATCGTTGAAGGATCCTGACACTTGGCGCCATTGCAGGTCTAGTTCCTCCTGAATAGGGCGAGTGCGGAGCCTGCAGTTCGGAAGCAGAGCGATGCAGGACGACGCCATCCCCAGAAAGGACTTCAACATGCGCACAGAAACTGACTGTTTTGAACGGATGAGGGTGACCAGACGTACTATTTTCACCTGTCGTTCTTGGGAAACGAAGGCTTTTGATAATTCCGTGTCGAGAATGGCACCCAGGAAGTTCCTTCTTTGTGATGGTGTTAAGTGTGACTTGTCCACGTTGATGGTCAACCCCAGTGACTCGAAAGTCCGCAGGCAGAGACTTGTGTCGTGAGCCAGCTGAAGAGGAGACGGAGATTTCAGAAGGCAATCGTCCAGATAAGGAAAAATCTGCACTCCTTGAAGACGTAGATAAGCCATGACTGGGGCCAGGACCTTCGTGAAAACACGAGGTGCCGAACGCAGGCCGAAAGGCAGCACCTTGAATTGGTAATGGACAGTGCCCACCTTGAACCTCAGAAATTGGCGATGTTGTTGCAGAATCGGCACATGAAAATAGGCGTCTTGCAGATCTATCGTGGACAGAAAATCTCCGCTGCAGAGAAGCCGCAAGACTTCTGACAATGTGAGCATGCGGAAAGACTGCTGTTTCAGAAAGAAATTGAGCGCCCTCAAATCCAGTATAGGCCGCCACTCTCCCGTCTTCTTGGCAATGAGGAAAAAACGTGAGTAGAAACCTGTCCCTTGTTGTGATATAGGAACCACTTCGACTGCACCTTTTAGTATGAGAAGACGAACTTGATGTTGCAATTCTAGAAAATGGGGAGGTGGCGGGCCTGATGGCGGAGAATGAGGAGGAATCTCTGTGAACTCCAAGGCATGACCCTTGCGAACAATGTCCAATACCCATTGGTCCGATGTTATCAGAGACCATTGGGAATAAAACTGCGAGATTCTCCCTCCAACTCCTTGTGTGACATGAGAGTCACTGGCGTTTGTTGTTGGCACCCCTATAAGTAGGTTTTCCTTTATAGGGTCGGGACTGATTTTGGCGAGTAGACTGCTGAGAGGAGTAACGTTGATTGCCTTGGTTGAATTGGCGGTACTGAGTGTGTCCTCCTCGAAAATTCGTGGAAGACGAACCTCTTCCACGGGCGCCACGAAAGGGCTGCTTCTTAAACTGTAAGGAGACTAGCGATTTTGCTGTATCGGTGTCCTTTTTAATTGACTCAAGCGCCTCGTCAATGTGAGCGCCAAAAAGAGATTCACCGTCATAGGGCATGTCGAGTATCTTCGACTGGACTTCTTGCCGGAAAGAAGTGGATTTAAGCCAGCCCTGGCGGCGGAGAGCCGCAGCACTGGCGAGGATGCGAAATCCCGTACTCGCCACATCAATCGCGCAGTCAATCATTTCCTCTGACGCCCTCATGCCATCCTGGAGAACTTGCTGGGCTTCCGCTCTGGACGCTTCTGGAATTAGAGAAACGAATGCGGAAATGTCCGACCACATTTGCCTGTCGAAGCGACCTAGAATGGCCAACGCATTTGCAGCGCGTACCGATGTAGAGGACATGGTGGAAAATTTCTTCCCAATGGCGTCCAAACGTCGACCCTCTCTATCAGGTGGAGTAGTGAGAGGAGTCGCCGGATTACGGGATCGTCGCTGTGCCGCCTGTGTGACAACCGAGTCCGGTTTGGGATGCGACAGCAAACAAGCAGGTGAACCCGCAGGAGCCTTGTACTTCTTTTCCAGGCGAGGGACTTGTGCCGGCAAGGAGTTAGGAGAATGCATAATTCTTATCCCTTCTTTCCATACAAATTCTATGATTGGTATGGTGTGAATTTGTTTGTATGGTTTGTTTTTGAAATCATAGAGAAAGCAATCTTCTTGCCGTTGTTCTCTCGGCAATTTAAAGCGGTCCGCCGCTTTATTCATCAGCACATGGAAGCTTGCTGTATCAATGGTAGGCGCATCACCCGCCTCTGGCTGTTGCGGAGAAGGTGTCTGTATCCGATAGTCGTCGTAATCCGCCATATCTGGATCCTGATCATCGTCAGTATCCTGGTGTAATTCCCCTTCTTCACTGTCCGACTCATCCACCCCGTGCGCACCAGGTTGCGGAAGAAGAGGGGGGTGAGGGCGGGGAAGCTCTGTCAAAATAGGCTGCTCCAAAGACTGTGGATGGGTGGCAAGGCCGGAGTCCTCCGCAGGAGCGTGGCTTGGAGTACCCTGAGGGGTAGGCGGAAACCTTCTGTTGTAGTCATCCAGCATATGCTGGAGGTTTGAAAACAAAGAAACTGGAAAAGATGCCATAGGCAACTGGACAAATTGGTCATCCGGTTGGACCACTTCCTCCACGTCCTCCTGGTCAGAACTGGAGTCTTGACATTTTATAATCAATTCTGATGGACTGTGAGCTTCATCGTCATCATCTTCCCCCATAGATCCAGTCTCGTGATCAGTTGCCATCAAAGGCGAGGGTAATTGGAGATCAGGAGGCGGCAGCTGCATAGAAGAATCCCTGCCAGAGGTCAAGGAAGGCAGTGGTACCAGAGGCATGGTGGCAAAAGAACCCGATCCTGACGAGGATCCTGAACATGCCGCTGAAGAAATCGCCATCGTCGACGAGGTAGGGCCCACTGAGGGATTCGTCGTCGACGGTATCGTCGTCGACGGAGCCGTCTTTGCTGGAATCTGAGGAGACGGAAGCCTCGTCGACGGTGTCTTCGTCGACGGTATCTTCGTCGACGATACTTTCGTCGACGGTATCGTCGTCGACGGTACCTTCGTCGACGGTACCTTCGTCGACGGAACCGGCGTCGCCTTCTTCGACGACGACGCCGTCGTCATGGAGCTGGTCGACGGAGCACTCGACGTCGACGGGGCTCTCGTCGTCGGAACCATCGTTGCCTTCTTCGTCGACGATGCCGACGTCGACGAGGTGGTCGACGGAGAGGCTGACGTCGACGGGACCTTCGTCGACGAGGAATTCTTCGACGTCGAAGAGGTTTTCTTCGTCGACGGCAACTTCGTCGCCGACGAGACAATAGGGATCGTCGACGGGATCGTAGGAGTTCTCGTCGACGTCGAGGATGTCGACATCACCGTCGTCGACGACGAGGAAGCAGACGTCGTCGTCACAGAGGTCGTCGACGAAGACAGCAAAGCCAATCTTGTGGACGGAACGGTCGTCGACGAGCCCGTCGACGACCTGGGAGTCAGGACTGTCAGAATACTGATAGAGCCTGGACAAGACGCCTGAGAGCCAGGTCTCGTGGGCGTTGACACAGAAGGCATAGAATTTGAAGATTGTGCCACAGGCAAAGCCAGCTTTTTCTTTTTCTGAAGAAAAGGAGAAGGCAAGTCTTGAACACTCCCACGCTTGGAAGGAACAGTGGAACAGCCTGACTGAAGACTTACTGCGTCTGACAGAACATCTTCTTTATCTTGGAGGCGCTTCAACCATATAAGAAGGCGACCTTCCCTGTCTCTGAGAGTCTTAGAAGGAAGAGCTCTACAGATTTTACATTCATCCACCTTGTGGTCAGGGTACAGGCAGTAAATACACTTTTGGTGGGGGTCCTTCTCAAACAAACGTAGTTTCCCACATGAAGAGCAAGCTCTAAACAAGGACTTCTTACTTGACATTCTTGGAAAATTAATTTGAAGAGACAAACTTTGAAGAAAACTGAGCAGAGCTCAGGGAGACTCCCTTCACACGACGTGCGGTAGAAAATCTGAGGGCTTGAGCTTCTGAGGAGAAGGTTCTAGAGGGTGCGTGAGCCTGATTGGCTGCAGTTTGGACCAACATAATGACACTGATATGTTACAAATGAGTTTTTTCTCTTATACTGTCTTCCTATGGAAGTTACCATTGTAGAGGTTTTTACAGTGTATTATCTCTATTTTATTATTATATGATATTATCATTTATGTTATATTAGCATTATTGCTATTTTTTATATACCGTGGGACTCCCACTTCGACGACGGGGAATATTCAAGCATGTGAATCTATGAAAGACACCCCTAATACTGGAGAAAGAGGTGTTCCCTATCTGATCTTAACGTTCAGTCAGAATGGATCTTTATGGGCTTTTCAGACGATGTTCATTTATGCCCTCGAAGTCTATCTCCCTTGTGTTCCATGAAAGATAACTCGAGTAATAATGCCTTAGTGAAGGGAATAACGGATAATATTGATATCGATTCAGACACAGACTGAGTGATTGCCTATGAAAGGGCAAAAGGAGGGTCTGAGGTTCCGTGAATTCTGAACCCACTTTATAAATATCATGGTTTTGTTACGAATTTGATAGTAGCGAACCGTAACTAGTGAGTGCGACAAGTACGAGTGGTTTCGTCATGTTAGATCGATGGATTCACTATGTATTTGAGGATTTCGTTCTGAACCCTGGGTTCCATTTTGTGTATGGCAGCCATTTTGTGGTTGCCCTCACATAGGCCGATGACTGCGGCCGAACGAGTCTTTAGTACACGTACACTTTAGCTGACTTCTGAATGACCCGAGTGAACTGACCCCGTTGCCTGAAGCTTACCTTGTTAGGCCAGTTCCTTGCCCAGTAGCTGATCAAGATTGAGGATCAAAGCACAGGACACTGTAGAGTTTGGTATGCACACACACACCCCTTATCCTGCTTCTTATCTGTTTTCTGTTCCTTCATTTATGGTATGTTTATGATATGGGTTGTGGTCCTTTTATTATGCGTTTGTCCGGCTTGTGTAAGAAGGAATGTTGGGCTTTTCTGTATAATTAATGGTGGGCCGGACAACTGAAAAGTGGGTTTGTCGTCATGCGATACCTTGTGTAATAATACCTATGATTGGACAATTGTAAATAGTGGGTGTTTGTCCTATTGGCTAATGTTTGGCAGACCTTGCATGTCCATGTTAGGCATTTTGCATGCTTGCAAAAGCAAGGACTGCCCCTTACTTTTATGCTGAGTTTTGTAACCCTGAACATATATAAGGCCTCTGTTCTCTGTATTCCTCAGACTACCTCATTCAGTTACTACAGCTTCTGTGTGACGTGGCCTCACTTATTAAATTTAATAAAGATGTCTTTTCATATTTTCAGCTTCTGTGCCAAGTTCATTTTTCTATTAGTAAGTATTCCCTGAGAATGAAGACTACATTTCTTCAAATGGCACGGCCAACGTGGGCTTCATCAGGGAAGTGACTATCTGTGGGAGTGATCTTGTCAGAGGACTGAAATCTACTGAGGAGGACAGAACAGGATTCTACTAAGGAGGTACTCTGTGCACAGGGATTCTGGAGATTCTTTGTTTCTGCAGCCCAGTATATTTCTGATCTTCCTGATTTTGATCCTCCACATGTCACTCCTGACTGAGAACCTTTTTGGCGTGAGTATTCTAAAAAAGACAGTTAGGTCATGTAGAACTTGACAGTTAGAATTTGGATAACCTTTTGATTAGTAAGAATAAAAAGTACAAGTGGGTCGCTCCCACGACTTTGTTTGGTTTCTTGGTTTTGATTTGGTTATTGCAATTACCAAAGCCGAGGTGTTGGTTTCTTGGTTTTGATTTGGTTATTGCAATTACCAAAGCAGAGGGGCTCGTATATTTGCAGGTATATCGTTTTTGATAACCCCTTGAAGTTTGAAGCTAGATTAGTGAGCTATAAGATGCCTGATCTTAGCAAATTTAGGACTGTAACTTTAGAATTTTGGAATTTGTGTTGGCCAACTTTAGATATGTTTTGGATTTTGGATATGCAAATTGCAATTTGTATAGGCAGGTAATGATGAGATTTTTTTCTATTTGGTTTTGTTGAACGGTGCACGTACGAAAAGTACATTAAGCACTACTTTGATTATAATATTTGCATAATTCTGCAAATATTTTTGGCATGCCTGTTTTTTAAGCTCACATGGAAAAATGTGTTGCTTTTTCTTGGCGGTACCATAGTGTGATGTGAAATTAATTAGCCGGCTCTCCTAGAAGGAATACTTAAATAGGTTCAAGTATACAAACATATTTCTTCCGTGGTGATTTTGTATCCCCAGGGAATTGTGACATAATACAAAACAAGGATCCTTTGTTCTGCGCAATTTTATAAATGAAGATATGCAGAGCGATTTTTGGTGTTCTGCCAGCCAAAGCTAGTGAATTGAGTGTGTTTTGGCTTCTTGGATATGCAGCAGTCTGTTTTTGCAGTCTTTTGGAACACTATTGAGAAGCGTTTCTTGTAAATATGACTTACAACTAGTATTTGCAAATAGTTTGGTTTAAGTACAGTCTGTGGGCTGTCCTTTGTTTTTGTTCAGAGTATTGATTTGTGGGTTAAATGTGTGTTTAAATGTCTATGTGGTTTTCCCATTAGTGCAACTTTGGTAAGTACATGTGGTATTATCAAAAATGATTGGGTTTATTAAAAATAATTATTAAATTATGAAAAATATTAAAAATAAGTGCTACAAAATTCGTTTTTTACTATTCATGAAGCTTAATGCTAATACTGTGAACTCCTAGCATTATAATTTAATTTGAGTTGTGTTGCACTGCATAATGAGGACATTAGCATATGACATCTCACTTAGCGCAGGCGTAAAAAAACTCATTTTTCTAAGGATTTACATGAGATATGTCTAATGTCTAATATCTGTAATGTGTAAAGAACATTCTGAGGATGATTAATATGTAACATACTTATAGGATATTTATTTTTAAGTGCCCCAAATATCAAAGTCGAATTTGGGTATTTTTGCCATTTATAATAGCTTTAAAGTGCTTTAGGCTTCAGTAAATGCATACATTTAGGTACAATACAAATTTGCAGGCTGTCCCCATTTGGGGTTTGCTTTTAAATGACCCAGTGAGATCCATTTAAGGTTGATGAAATAAGTACCATTGCAACAAGCATTTGTTCTAAAAGCTGGTATGTGTGTTATTAGGTTCTGTGAAATATTCACAGTAAATGTTGTTTAATAATCTGGAAACAGAGATAATTTTTTAGTGCCTAGAAAGGAGACATTATTTTTCAAAATGGAGTGAATTATTCAAGGTTAGGAGGAATTAAGAAGGCCTTTTGCCTTTGTCAGCCTCAGAATGAGCAGAGGGTGGGGGCTAGTAGAGCTGCAGAGGCTTGCTCAAGTCGCGCTGTGGTGTTATCTTTAGTTTCCCTGTAAACAATGGAAGGAGGCTGTCATGTTGACATTTGTGACCTTTTAAATTAGGGCCTTGTCTCTGTGAAATGCAGAATGACCTTGCTAAACAGGCCTCTAAAAAGGGAGGGTTTCTGGTTTCTCCATAAGAACATCAATAACATTATAGAAATTAATTACAAAGGAAAAATATGAAAAAGGGTTTCTTTGAAAGGCCCAACATCATGCTAAATGCTCTGCAGAAATGATACATTAGTATTTCTGCTCTGAAAAAATGATGTCCGCTAGTTGCTTTCATTTGACAGAAAATGAGGCATTGCATTAAGTTTTAGACAGAAAATAAGAGGAAGCTCTTTATTCAAATTTTGAAGGCTACATGCCCAAGTCAGAACGATTTGCCAATTAAGAATTATTTTTCAAAGTGAAAATTGTGGCACAAAGTTAACATGGAGTGTCAGTGAAAGAATTTTTGTTTTAGCTTAATGTTGCAAGCTGACCGACAAGATGGTAACAGGTAAGTAATGGAAATTTATTTTTGTGTCTGTTAATGTATATCATGCTTTGTCTTCTGATTACAAGTTATAAAGGATATTTGTTTGTTATGCGAAATGTCTCTTTTGTGTGTTGTGTTTTTTTTTTTTTTTTTTGGCTTCTGCCCGCAGATCAATCATGGATTGTTCTGGGTGATTTTAAGGCTGACAAGACACGTAAGTTTGGTTGGTTGAAAAGAGATGTGTTTTTGCGTAACTCCTTTGGAAAGGAATGTTCAGGTGGTTTTCAAGTGACACAGTAGATTGTCTTGCCAGCCGATCACGACTGACTAGTGATCAGGTGTCAAAAGAAGGGTAAGGAAAGTAAAAGTAAGTGTGAGGAAAGTAAGGGAAAGTGTAATTTTGATTTTAAACCTGACAAATTAAGAAGGCCTGAATAGTGGGTTTTGGGCTGCAGGTTCACAGTGCATAAAGTACAGGACTTGAAGTGTGTGCGTCACCGCTCATTCACACATGCTATTGTTTGTCTATTTTTTTGTGCTTGATATACAGCAAGTATATCTGATGGCTTGACATGTCCGTTCTGTGCGTTTTTATTTTTATGCATGTTTTTGTTTTATGTTGTTGCTTTAGATACTATTACAAGTTCACCTGTGTTGTGAAGGGTTCTACATGACGATGTATATCGCTGTACAACAGTTGGGTGAATTTGCGCTAAATTTCACAGATATGATATTTTTTCATCCTGTGAGCGAGACAGACAACACTTCACCAGTGCTTGTCTATTTTGGCTATATACTATTGAAGTAAAATAAAAGAGATATACAGGAAACAAGGTTTCACCTACAGTTAGTCACATTGCTGCCCCCTTTCCTGTAAGGAACAGGCAGCCCTAAATGTATGTATCCTGAATTGGACGCAAGGATAAATTATAGATCTGTGACTTTTGTGCATGGTGACCTAATTTTTATATTACATTAGTTAGTTTTGTTCTGCTTCCTAAATAGTGTATGGCCTTGTACCATAAAGGAAACAAGGTTTAATTTTTTTCCCTGAAAAAGGGAACTGGAACATTAGCTGAGATTACCGTATATGGTGTAGAGGCCAGCAGTAGAGCTAACGTTCGTGAACTATTTTGATTTTTATGCATCACCCCCACTCTTGGTGTTGTGTCACATGCCTGACTATCACCCAAGTAATTTCTTATTCTTCCTATAGATTTTTCTTTCATCACTTCTCCCCTCATTGATGTTGCATCGTGCCTAGTAATTGGGGATTTTAGCTGTGTCCTAGTCCCATTTTCCCTTTTCCATATTCCTTTCACCAGTTAGCCTTCTTTTATTATTATTATTGTATTAGGTTCACACTTCCAGATTGCAGTAATGTACCAGAGACCCCCATATTATGTGTAAATACCTTTTGCATAACAAGACTGGTTTTTAAGAATTTTCTTTATGCCTACCTCGATGTTTTCCAGTCTGACCGTCATGGTAGTAATGGACTGGTTAACTGACTCAATGCTATTATAAGACGAGCTTCCACATTTTGATCATTAGTCTGTGTATTGCACAGTGCACATGATGCAGTTATTAAAAGGGAGGTATTTACATGTCCCTGAATCTGTATCATGCAATTTCTCTTTTGAGATGTTCTAGATAAGGAATTTAGGAACACCTTAATCCTTGAGAGAAAAAAATATGTTTACCCCATTTGACGATGTCATCATGCGTGAGGACATCCATTCAGATAGAATCCCTGTGTCGCTATCTACCATTAGATGATAGAGGATATGCTCTCACATGGAAATGAATTGAAGAGGCTAGAGGCACTGTTTTGCCTACTACCTTTGTCTTTGTATTGCTTTTGAGAATGACCGTGTGTTCTAGACCAGAATTGTCTCATGGCGTATGGCCACTCCCTCGCAGATTGCAGACCACCTGCTTGAAATCCTTTTGTTAAAGACAAACTTCTTTTTTGTACTAAATTGAAGGTAACTAATAAATGTGTCCCATTTCCTACGTCACTAGGTTCTGCGGGATTAAGTCATAATAACCTGCGGACCTTTGATGAAAAGCTAATTCCCATCAGTGACAGTCCCAGCACCCAGAGAAGCAGCAAGGCTGGACAGCGATCGCCAGCACGCCATCCATGGTATCTCCAAAGAATCGTACTTGCTCCATCAGACGACATTGGACATCACAGAACCAGTTTCAGTGCAAAAGAGCGAAAAAGAAGGATTCCAGTTGTTTTGAGGTTTTAGTTTTTCACCTGTCATGTGCTGGTAACCTCTGACAGTAGGCAGTCCATTGAGCCCCTTGGCCTGAGTTTTGGCCACACACCCCTTTTCTTTGCTCCAACGGAAAGGCAGTGCACCGGAGGATCCAAGACCGGCAAAAGGCACTACATTGTGGTACCTATGATTAAATGAAAGAGCAGCCCGAGCATCCTCTGACACTGAAAAGCGAGTGTTGGAGTCTGAAAGTGTTGCTGAGTATGAAAGCCTGTTGCTCTTTCCTGATTAATAGTACTTGGGTCTGCATGAGATGATCTGTGCCCATGATCAATGGAGAGCACACTATCTGTAGTGCCTTCCGCAGAGGAGATATTGGTGCACTGCCTTGAGACATTGAGACTTTCAAATAAGCTTCGAGTGTTTGCCAGGAGGGCACTCCAATGGATACTAAGAAGGACCATTTTCATGAAAGGCCTGAATGAAGAGGCCCATGCAGAAGAAAACAACAGAAGAGGATTTGATGAACAATAGAAGCCTGCCGGAGAGGCTTGGACGGACTCTGGGTATTTCCCGTGCGATTGCATAAAATGGGTTTTAGGAGACTGATTTTTGCTGTTTTGCTGGCATTGTTTTAAAGTAGTATTCTGTTTAGTAAAAGCAGAATAAAGTCCATTCCCTGTGGAAGAGTACCCCTTTTCATCTGAGAGCATTGATAAGGATCGCCACTGTTTCACCTGAACATATAATAAGTTACTGAAATGCATAGGAGCCATAAAAATGTTACTAGACGATTTTAGGATTTGCTTTCTGTTTAGGGTTGTGAAAAATGATAATTTTGTTTGTAATAGTGGTCATTACTTTCTCCTGTTGTCTATTTGTTCTTAATAACGTGTTTTCTAGTATTTTTAAGCATGACGTTGTCTTGTGTGGGTTGGATTGTTTTTGCTACCCAATTGACATCTGTACCCACCTCCCAACCTATGTCTCTTCCTACTACTACTTCTTTGCATTCTTTCCATACTTTACCTGAACATGAACTGGTTAGGAGGTCAGAGTTTACTAATAATTCCTTTGTACAGCTTCTGCATCAACACCAGTTAGTAATGAACACCACTAATTGTTGGGTGTGTGGTCTTATGCCACATACTACAGATAGAGGTGTTCCCTATCTGATCTTAACGTTTAGTCAGAATGGATCTTTATGGGCTTTTCAGACGATGTTCATTTATGCCCTCGAAGTCTATCTCCCTTGTGTTCCATGAAAGATAACTCGAGTAATAATGCCTTAGTGAAGGGAATAACGGATAATATTGATATTGATTCAGACACAGACTGAGTGATTGCCCAAGTAAGGGCAAAAGGAGGGTCTGAGGTTCCGTGAATTCTGAACCCACTTTATAAATATCATGGTTTTGTTACGAATTTGATAGTAGCGAACCGTAACTAGTGAGTGCGACAAGTACGAGTGGTTTCGTCATGTTAGATCGATGGATTCACTATGTATTTGGGGATTTCGTTCTGAACCCTGGGTTCCATTTTGTGTATGGCAGCCATTTTGTGGTTGCCCTCACATAGGCCGATGACTGCGGCCGAACGAGTCTTTAGTACACGTACACTTTAGCTGACTTCTGAATGACCCGAGTGAACTGACCCCGTTGCCTGAAGCTGACCTTGTTAGGCCAGTTCCTTGCCCAGTAGCTGATCAAGATTGAGGATCAAAGCACAGGACATTGTAGAGTTTGGTATGCACACACACACCCCTTATCCTGCTTCCTAACTGTTTTCTGTTCCTTCTTTTATGGTCTGTTTATGATATGGGTTGTGGTCCTTTTATTATGGGTTTGTCCGGCTTGTGTAAGAAGGAATGTTGGGCTTTTCTGTATAATTAATGGTGGGCCGGACAACTGAAAAGTGGGTTTGTCATCATGTGATACCTTGCTTAATAATACCTATGATTGGACAATTGTAAATAGTGGGTTTTTGTCCTATTGGCTAATGTTTGGCAGACCTTGCATGTCCAGGTTAGGCATTTTGCATGCTTGCAAAAGCAAGGACTGCCCCTTACTTTTATGCTGAGTTTTGTAACCCTGAGCATATATAAGGCCTCTGTTCTCTGTACTCCTCAGACTACCTCATTCAGTTGCCATGGCTTCTGTGTGACGTGGCCTCACTTATTAAATTTAATAAAGATGTATTTTCATACTTTCAGCTTCTGTGCCAAGTTCTTTTTTTTATCAGTAAGTATTCCCTGAGAATGAAGACTACATTTCTTCAGCAGTTCATTCTCTGCTTCATGGACAAGACCCCCTCCCCCAGTACCTGGATCATAGCCAGTGCCTGCATGACTGAAACTGCCCACTGAATAAAGACCAACTGCCGAAAGCTGAATATCGACAACTGAAATCATGATCTTTGGGAGGAGCTCATAACTGTGGGTCTCCACCTGGTGACCACAAAGCTAGGACAGACACACAGGTATGCCAAGAACCTCTGGATCATCCCCAACAGCAAACTCAACATGACCATTCAAGTCAATGCCATCACCGCCTAATGCTTCCATACCCTAAAGATGCTGAGGAAGATTAATCAGCACCTGGAAAACCTTCATGCATGCCCTGGTCACAAACAAGCTGAACCACAAGAACACCCTCTATGCAGGGATTGAAAAAACTCTAGAAGTCTGCAGACCATTCAGAAATCAGCAGCTAGAATCACTCCACCTTCCATGCTGCACTCACATCACACCACACCCGAAGGACTCCACTGGCTCCGTATTCACAAACTAACACAATTCAAACTTCTCACCCACACTTTTAAGGCACCACCTAAAGCTGACCCAGCATACCTAAACAACTGCATCTGCTTTCACAAACCTCCCACACATCCCCGCTGGTCCAGGCTCCTACTTGCACAAATCCCACACATATGGAAACCCAGATATGGCGGTCCAGCCTTCTATATTGCTCCTAAAGCATGAAACCACCTGCCACTACATATAAGATCTGCCTCCTCACTACTAGAATTCCGCAGGAATCTTTAGACCAGTCGATGAGTAGGCCTACTAGGCGAACCTAGACCCATACCTGCTCAGCACCAGGATCCCCTTCTACGTGATAGTGAGCTCTCCAAATCTGCATATCACTTCACGGCCTTAACATGGTGCTAGGTGTCGGCACCAGGGCTCACCTTGCACCCTGAAGTAGGTCACTTCCTCGTGGGACTGACTAGGATGTTGGACATCTTGCACTAGGGCAGGCACCCTCTACCAGTCCACATCCTCTCAGACCTAAGAGGGGTGCAGGAGCCTATGTGCTCCATGTGGTTAAGTGGCATGCCAATTGTTGCGGCATGGGTTATTCTAGCGGCTGATGCTACAGCAGATTAAAGGTACGGAGTGTAAAGGCTCTGGGGAGGATGGAGGGGGAATTGAGGAGTTGGGAGGGGGTAGCTTCTGTGGTCTAATGAAAACAAAATTTAAAACTGGATTACAGAATTTAGGCAGTGTGTGGTTGACACGCTCCACATGTGCCTCAGTAGCCCACCATTAATAAGGGGTGTGGCCACAGTAGTGATGCGAGACTCATTGAGTTGCAAACACAAGGGGGCAGAAATAAAAATAAACTGGAGCCCAGCCGTTCTAGAGAGGCTCCCATCTCAGAGAAGGTATATTACTAAATGAAAAAACAAAAAGAACTGAAAGTAAAAATAAACTACCTGCACGTCCTATAAAGATGGCTTTTACCAGATGGCGACAGGCACTTCCAGGGGCTTGGAACCTGGGCATTACCCCCCTGACTACCCTGACCCCCGTAATGGCAAATGAATCACCATTGGGGTACATGAGTCAAGTATTCTCTCCATTTGAGATCGTATGGTGACTTCCAATATTCTCCTTGTCAATATCCACTGCAAGCTTGTTTGTACCCACATTAGCAGGTTTGGGACAGGTGCACAGACTGCATAAAGCAGTCTGTGCCCCAAGCCACCGCACAATACTTGCCCCTGCGCCTCAAACAGTATCAGGTCGAAAAGGACCCAGGGAAAGAGGGCATAAGAGCGATGTGACGCAAGGAGGTTGGTGGACAAGTATGATGTGAGGAGCTACAATATACTGCATACTATAGAGTATGTAACCCGTCTCATTTCCTGTGCCCTCACAATTAAATTACTCAGCCAGTGTGCGCTATAGGATAAGTGTGCTGCTAATAGTATGCTGCAGAGTCTCTGGACCTCCATTACCTTGATGCACTTTACTAAGGCCTCGCTGCACAATTCTAGCTGTAATATTTACAGTGCTTTACTCTGGTTTCGCTTCGGATATAAATCAATGCACTTCATATTTATGATTGGGAGATCTAAATTCCAAGTGGTGCTGGTTAGTCTCCACCCGATTCCAACAACAAAAGTCTCAAAATCTGTCCAACGCCTGCAGACTTGGGCTGTGTCTTTATGTGCGCGCTATCATTCTGCACTGATGTCACACACACGGGTGCGCTGGATTTTGCTCTCCCGTGGGTTTGCATTGGTGGCGCTGAAAATAAATATTAGAGAACCACATAGTTTGGGATCATAGAAAACTTTATTATTTTAAGTACATTTCATAGATACAATGATTATATTCATAACCGTGACATCCCTCTCTCATTCAGAGAATAACAGAACAGCCATGAAACCACAGGGGTAAGTGGCTCCCAAATAGTTTCACAGCACTGCACAAGAAAAGGGGTCTGTTCCCGACAACAACATGCTAAATACTTTAGTAGGTTCAGTGGTGGAAAGGACCCATTCCATGCCCCGCCGTCAATGGAGGCATGCAGTGTGCTCTGGGCGGGCGTCCTGTGCAAGGGTGAGACACTGGTGCTGGAAGGCGATGTCCTGCTATGCAGAGAGACTGCTGGAATAAGAACTTGGGGGTGTCTCGCGCATCCGAGAGGCACGAGCTTAACTCCGGTTACTAAGCTGCTCGTGATGGAGCAGCACACGCGTCAGCAAAGGATACAACAATTAGAACCGTTCACATTAACATACGAGATTGCACGGTGCAGACATAGGACACATCATTGCATATTGTGCCCGACACAGAATTGCACATAGGGAAACTGCAGCTTAACTCTAAACGTATTGCACAGCTGCGGCATACACAATTTAAGACATGCTTGTCGTGAAAAGAATTTAACGTGACTATTGAATAATACAGGGACTTCCATGCTCACGGGGGCACTTCATGACTGGCCAACAATGGTCCCAAGTGACGCATCCTCGAGTCTCTGCAGCCAAGAAATGTTTTTTCCATTCGCCCAAGGAGGACCTTATTGGCAGAGTCGAGGGATAACATGTAACACAGACCTATTGCTGGTGCGGCCGTGTGGGGAAAGTGGTGTTAGGGTAAATGGAAGCAGGCAGCTGGTCAGTGTGGCGATGGCGAGATGTGGAGGAATGCACACGACTCAACCATTTCATACTTGGCTCTTCCAAGCCTGGAGAGCACCTTCTGTGGTGCATGTACAGGATAGTATGCACGCAACACAGTTATGCCACAGTATACACAAAACTCACGCCTGTGCAAGAAGACAGACTGGTCTGCAGACAAACACCAACCAACCCCCCTCCCACCCCCCAAGCACAGGCATAGATAGGTGCCAGGGACCTGAATAGATATTACCAATGGCCATTTCCCAATACTGATTTGAAAACGTTAAAAAAGTGGCCATGTCTTTGTTTAAATTTCGTTCTACCCCAAACTTTATTTATGTGTCACTAAAAGTAGTGTTCGGGCGTGCTGGTTACATGAAATAAAGACTAGTTAATTACACGACCCTATGACCTTTGGAAATGACGGCATGACTTTAAAGATGGACGTTATTACACCAAGGAACGCAAGTGGTTCTTGCTCGGATAATGTTCTTTAACGAACATGAATCTCTCTCTTACAAAATAAGAGTCTATACAAAACTGCGACTGTGCACAAGACTGAGGTAAACGAGCAGCTGCCAAGGAATGACTGTAGCAAATGCAGACGCACGCTGAGGAACCAGTGTTTCGAGTTACTACATAACAAATATATATCACGCACTGTACGCCAGTGTGCTGTGAATGAGTTCCCACAGATGCGCATGGGCTGCTGAACAACTTAACTGAGACAAGATTGGTCAGCTGAAGTTCCTAATGTAAGAGCAGTGTGTGCGAGTCCTTTCAGAAGAACCCAGGAGAGAAGTATAGGACATTTCAAGTCTTGCACAGATGTGTGAGCATAGCCCCTGCCAGGGGATGCAAGTGGTACTCTGGCAGTCCAGTACCAACAGCCCCGGCGCAGCATGGCGGCGACACGTATTAGTACAGACTGCAGAAAGGCTGCGAAGAGAGCAAATGAATTGGTATGGACAGCCTAGGGTGGGCATGGTGAAGGAGGAAGTAAGCCCAGTGCTTGGGTGGCGATGATTGGCCATTGGGACCGACTGCCTTGCAGCACCACATTCATCAAGGGCATTGCCACAGACTGCCAAGGAACTGCATGGACAAAGATAGCATTGCCGTCAACGTTAGACACTGCAGGGTGCCCAAGGTATTGAATCTGAAAATCGGGGGAGGGGTGTTGGATTAAAGGGATCAAGAAGACTGGGGGGCTTGCAACGGGAGGGAGAGTAGTGGGAAAGAGCTTTAAATAATAGAATGAAAAGGATTAAAAGGAATGGGCACAAAGCAGAGGAAGGAAAACAGTACTAAAACAAAGTAGAGAATGCAGAAGAAATGTAGGGAATGAATACAAGAAAGAAGGGAAAGTAGAGCACAAGGGAGTTGAGTGACAAAAAAAGATAAGCGTAGAAGGAAGAAGGTTAAAAGGGAAGATGAGAAATACACAGGAAGGACCTAAGGCTGTCATGAGGAATATTGAAAGTGATGTATAAATATATTACATGAAATATTAAACGATAGAACATGGATTGATTTGTTTTAATACTGCAGCATTCCTACTTGGTTATAATAATATCATGAAAATGTTTCCCTGAACACCCTCACGCTCAAGAGGTACTTCACAGACAGTTGCTCTAGAGCCGTCGCAGTTCAAGGGTTTCAAACAAGCTGTCTGATCTTCACAACAGAGAGCACAACAGAGCGACAGATACATTCTGGCACAGGTGCTGCCACGCTTCACAATACTCTGAGGCCAACACAGGCATCAATGGTCCATCTTCCCAACTTGGTCCGGCCAACATCCCAATCGAAGACCCGGTCTAGACCAGTCTAAAACTCCTGCAATGGCTCTCACCCCAGCCCATAGTTCTTCATGCGGTCCACCTTGAAGAGCTTGGATCTGAAGGGGATGGATTCACGCATTGTGCAGCATTCGTGAAATGCTGCAGCCTCATTGTCCTACTCGTGGTGCAGCAACATTCCGTAGTGGAAGCACAGACATCGGCCAGAGCAGGACCGGCCATCAATAGTCACAAATGTCCATGGCCAGACTGTGCCGCAGACCAACCACGGGCCATTGTGGGCCAAACGAAGCATTTCTTCTCCACATGGATTTCGGGCACTGAAGCAGATGCCTGGATTCGCCAAAGTGACTGACAGGAGAGCAGCACCCTTGGTTAAAAGGTTTTGCCTTGTGAAAAATGGTAACCACTCGCAATTGTGCGGTAAAAAGTTATTAAAAACAAGGTAATAAAACATATGGTATTAAAAACTGGTTTATTTCATATAATTAAAAAGTACATATAGTCCTTCATTTGTTGGTCTTTTTTATCTCCAGGTGCTCTGTTTTGATGATAGTACTGTAAAACATACAAGAAAAAGTAACTAGACGGCTCCCTCGCATAACAGTTCCAAATTTCAAACACAGAGAAGGTGTTAAAAGCATACATTTAAACTATGTAACACATCTAAATGGAGAAAAACACACTTTCATTTGTAACACGAAAAGAGAAAAGTGAAAAACGTATATAGGAGGTAAAAAAAGGAAGAACTGTCCAGGAGGGAAACTGGGAGATTAGCTGGAGACAACAAAGGGGACTGGTGCAGGTGAGTTTACAGCTCAGACTCGCACCTGAAATGTAACTTAGCCTCCCCATGCCACCCTTACTCGCCAGGAAATCACCACGTTGCTCTTCAATCCTTGGACTGATATGCCAGTTCAAATACAACAGCAAGCACAAGCAAGTGACAGAATGTATGCTGGAAATCCCGCCTCCAGAGACAAGTACAGAGCTGACATAACATGGATGTCAGACAAACACAAGCAAGAGGTCATACACCAAAGCAGCATTTCCTAGAGGCATGCAGGGCGTGTAAATGTGTGAATAAAGTGAACATTTGAATTTTACTATCCCAAATAACCTACTTAAAGTTACCCTATTTGATCACGCATGTCAATGTGACATAAACAATTTCTCCAAGTAACACTTTATGACTCAAATAATGCCCTCAAAAAAGAGCGGAGGCCTTGTGTAACACACATCCTTCAGAATCCTTTAAGAATGTGGTGGACCGGGGGCTAGGAGTACAAAAAATCCACAAAGAAGCAGAGAGCAAATCACCTCTTTGGCAAGAGAGCGGATTTTCAGTTTTAAGATCTTTCATAAACAGCCAGCTCTTTTTTTAGCATTTGGCTTTCATTACAAATGCCACTTGCTAAACAAAAACAAACAAAAAAATAATAATGATAATAATAATAATCTATCCACAAATCCAGGGTGCCTTGATAAAGCACGTTAAAGAGGATAAACAAGTGTGTGTAGAGAAAATTGTGGCACCATAAAATTGGACCCATTGTGTATTAATAATTCTACATTTAATGTGCACCACAAATGTGAGCAGTCTACAAATCTTTCAAGCAGGTGGACTGATGACCACCGTTGTTGCATGAGTGGGCTATAGAGTAAATGAAACTCTATTTACTCGGCCAATACCTTTGGAAGTGAGCATAAACTCCTATGTTCGACCCATAGTATTCTTTGTCGAGAGTACCAGTGGTGGTAAGCCACCCACTTCATTCCACCAGCTGCCCTGGTGTCCCTCTCTGTATACGTTTAGGCCACAAGGGTTTGCAATTCCTTACAAACCCCAGCAGATTGCTACTGTTAGTAAATTAATGATAAAGCTCAAGGGAATCTACGGATATACTCAGGCGAGAATGCAGAGGCTGAACGTACTGCAGCTCAAGTTGCGTAAATATAACTATCTCTCTCTCTATATATATATATTTATACATTTGTCCTTTTAGACACATACTGTTTACAAGATATACATCTTCAATGTTGGCAAATTCTTGATACCAGAGGGAAAGCGCCGTAGCTGGGCAGCGTGCATCTGGTTTAACAGACAAACAGTTGTGCTGTCCACCAAGGTTCTGCATTTTTTCCAAAGCATGGGCACTGCTTGAGTGATTGAGTCTCATCGGAAAAAAAACGCTCCCAAATCAAGATTGCACACAAGTTAAATTCCGAACCTCCAAATCGTGTCCTGATCAACAGTAAAGGTTGGCCATCTTGCAGTTTTCCTGTTTAAGCCTCACCTCTGGGATTAGGAGGAAAACCAGCGTTTTCCCAAACATCAGACCGACTTTGTCCGTTATAGAAAAGACTTGGGTTTGCAGTGAATGTGCAGGATTTATTGGTTAAGGAGAGGGTAGGGGGGGGGCTTTGCAATGCTGCGGATGCCATTTTGACTTCAAATGGAAACCTAAACATAAGCAGGATTGGGTGGGGGTGTCACTACTCCAGAGCAAAGTTTTAATAGTGCAACGGAGCAGTCAATATTTGGAACAGGGGATGCTCCATAATTTTTATGGCTAACACTGAACTAGATGCAACACAAACATTGTTAGTGGACAGGGAGCCCTTCCATGAATCAGGGGTTGATGAGAGAGGCAGAGACAGTGGCATCTCTAGATGACACTGAAGGCAGAGGTAACTTTTATATCTTCTAAATTACTTTCTATATTTAAAAAAATATTTGTACATATCTAAAATAAGAACACTGATTTGTAGCTAGGTAATTTTACATACATCTCTCAATACAGCTCCCTCCACCTAGAGCTGGAAACTATGATTACACATGTATGTTATACACGTCATAGTCTCCTGCAGTAATACATTCGGTGAATAGCAGGAACAAAGCTTCCCGGAGAAGGGCAGGGTGGACAAATCTCTCTTCAACATTGCCTTTCTGTTCTTCTGCTCTGAAATTCGTAGAGGTGACAACCAGGCCACCTTGATACAAAAAGTGCCAATTGTCATGACTGGCAAAGTCAAACATCCGCTAACGGGGCTTCCATGGCATGCCGAAGCATATTGGATTACAGTCCCTCCAAATTGTGGAGCCTCCAGAATGTCTAAAAGAGAACTCCCTCAGTCCTTTTATCCAAAAGTGAAGTGAAACTGAAAAACTGCTGTATCTCTATTGGACAGTTCCCTCATCTGTTTCTCAAAAGGAACCATGGGGTGTCCGGTATGATCATAGCAGCAACTCAGCTACCAGAATTAACGAGTGATCACTGAGCTACCAGTAGACACTTCCAATTACTAGCAGTAAAGGACCAGAAGGAATTGGTGTCAAAGCTTCTGTTAAGGTTCAAATGTCTTCTACTAAACTCTAAGTGATAGCAAATGTCCTTGTATACACTGTGCATAGCCAGCAGATTGATACTTCTCAGCATACAACTGCTGGCAAATCTGTTTATTAATAGAGATGGAGGAGGTGGGCACAAATCTACAGAGATAAGACACTGAAAAAAAGAACCATGGGAATAGATTACATTTGAACACTCTAAAAAGCGTAAATTCCAACATGGTAAAATGATACTAGGCAAGGTCATGAGATCTTCGGATGAAGGTCTAAGTCATTCACACAGAAATTTAAAGGCAGTTTTCTTGTGATGTCAATACACACAAATTCTCGCAACCACCTTTCTTCAAATTTCATAAATAAGAAATGGCAGACCCTTCTGCAACCGTGACACCAGAAATTCCTTCAATTTTAGAAATGTGACAATCCACAACATCTATACAAACTTCAGTGAACCGGCCTGCAGCTCACTCAATTGGGGTCTTGGTTTAACACAAGTCCAGTTTTGTTTGAAATTGGACTCATCATGCCTTGCGCTGCTATGAAGCCACTGCTGCCATCTTAGAGCATCATTCTGTCGCAGAAATAAAATATGCAAAAGTCTTGAAAAGAGCCATAGAGAAAAGAGAGAACCAACAATGACAGGCCAAGAGTTCAAGCAGCCTCCTCCTCATGCAGGTCCAAGCTGCCACTGTCAATAGTGCAAGTGTTTGTTTTTGCAGAGTTGCTGGAAAAGAAGAGCATTGCAAAAGCAAGCAGGCAGGCACAAGCTGATTCACACATACACACCCTCTGGGTTTAGGCTGGACACCAGTGGGTTCTGAAGGTTTCGGGGATTGCCGAGGAACTGCTTGGCAGTGGGTCGGGGAGGAGAGTCCATGCTGGAATAGAGCGTTCCTGTTGATGAGAAAGACCATGCACAGTTAATGCTCTGTTCGCTCAGGTATCTCAATTTCAACAACGGTATCATTAATCCTTGACAACAGAGCCATAGACATAAGCAGGAGAGAAGTTTGCTTACTACATAACATCTCCCAATTCAGTCCCAGAACCATCAAAGCTGAATATTACATTTTGTTTAGTAAATGCGAACAACTCAATAAAAGGCAAAACAACTTGAAGATATATGTACATTCCTTTTTGCATAACCAGAATCATCACTTATCTTTCTCTTAATGGGAAGATACTTCGGATGAGAGTTATCTTTTACTTCAGGGTGAATTATAGACGCGTTGTTAACAGCTGGCTACTGAGAGCCCTTTAAAGGTCACATATGATGCAGAACATGGCTGACGGACTCAAATTCCAACTCTGATAACATGGTACCATTTGGCTCAGCTCTGAAGAACCTTCACTAACCACCATCTTCAGCACGCATCAGAATTAAAATTCTAGACACATCCCTAAATAGTTGCTAAAAAAAGGGAATCAAGCTACCTTTAATTAATGCAAGATTTCTACACATCTTCCAGTGTCCGGTTCGTACCTGGTTATGGTTATAAAAAACAAAGGCTCATTTGCCAGAACTTCACACGGCAAGGATCAGGGATTTTGAAAGTTCCGTATGCTCCTCTAGATCCAGTTTACAGTTTGTGACTGGGGCTGTTGCCATTCCCTGCTGATGGCAGGAAACGACTCCAGAACCTGCCAAATACCCTTTTACCGCCAACCTCCAAGTGTCAGGGGGTCTTCCTCATCATTCCAGGTTAATACGTGGTTTCTCCTGCAACTGTGGAAAGTAGCAGAGACTTGCCTCAGCTGCATGGGAATTTCTTCCTGCATGCAGACAATTCAATGTGGGAGAAGACCGGCTTCTTGCTACTGCAATATATGCATTGTGAGGCCATGCTCCATGACATCTACCTAAAAAATATTAACTGACCAGCAGTCCATCAGATGAGGCAATCCTACATGGTGAAAATGCGGTGTTCCGACACAGTCAAAATGTGATACTCCTTCACTGACTGCTATGTTATTTTACAATCGAAATGTGAGACCCTCACACAGTTGACAGTCTTCTTTGTCCCTATAAGAATGTGGAGTCACAGTGCAAGCTGCTTAAGCAATTAGGAAGCTGCAGCCTTTGTTTAGGTCTTGTCTTTTAAGTACACACCGTGGGCTTCAGCAGTCAAATGATACAACTGGCCAGGGGGTTCCACAACTTTTGCTGGCCCACTGAAGGTGCCACTTACCCATGACAAGTTTGGGCTTGCCCACTGTAGCATTTCAAGGGGGAGTCAGAAACCCACATTTGTCAAAAGAAATACATTTTACTCCCTCACCCTTTCTGATATCAGATACACTGGAAAGTGCTCAACACCCTGGGTTAAATTATTGTACACCATTTTCAAGTTGCTCCCGGCCCCTTATCCATTTCTTCGCCCAAGTCAGATTTATTATACAGAGCCAAAAAACTCTGCCAGCTTACCCCAATATTTGGGTTAGCTATACTTCATGATTTTTGTCAGAGTGCTGAACTGACATCCAGTTCTGAAAATCCAAGCCGAAAAAGGCTAACTCGTCTCTTCTAATTTGTCATCCAAGAACCTTTGCTGCACTGACCGCGCAAGAGATTTGGGGCCACTTCCGACTAATAGGTACCGCCGAACGTTTTGCAGTTTCACTGTATGCCAGTTCTTTTACAGAAAAGCAGGGCATGAATGTCTAACCACTCCTGGCCCCACCCGGTGACGTCCTTTTTAGGTCAAAGCCTATGGTTTGCTAATGACTTCTTGGGACATTCTGAGAGTTTGCCTGGGAATGCACTCCACCCATTGCTTACCATTGGCTTTGCAGTTTCTAACTCACATTTGCTTGCCTTCTATTTGCTGACTTTGTTTTAAGCTGTACAGCTTTAGTTTGTACCTTCCCTTGCCCAAACCCTATTTACTGTATTCTTCCACCCATACTGAATTTCTGTACACCAGTATTTAAATCTTCTCCTCTCGTCACATTTGCTCAGTTTCCAAAAACAGGGGTCAAATGTCAGGCTGCGTCTTCCAGTGAGCTAGGTTTTTATTTTTCTTCTGCTGACTTCAAAGTGAGAAGATTTGTGTGACAACCATGCTGGCTACTCGAGGTGAGCATTAAGAGTTTTTTTTTTCTAGCAGCACACAGCAAAATGTAAATGTACTTTGCAGATATTTCAGAAAATGGAAAGCACAAATGAAGCACAATTTTGGGGAATTCTGAAGTGTGGTTGAAACATTTTAATACAATCAAAACAAATCAATGCAATGAAATCTGCACACATCATTTGTGTGCTGTATACTTTTATCACAAACTGTATGCCTGTGCAAATGTAATGGTCATTTCAATTGATGTGTTGTCTGCAATGGCAGTGCGCTACCACACCATGCATACTCCACTTTACCTCACTCTGCACCACTCCACAATGCGTCATTGCACTAAACATAGTGTGGAGTGGTGCAGAGTATAGTGGAGTGGGGTAAAATGGAGTATTCATGGTGTGGTAGCATATTTGCCATAGCAAACAACAACTTCAATTGAAATAACCATTTATTACATTGGCACGGACATACAGTTTGTGCTAAAAGTATACAGCGCGCTAATGATAATGTGAGGAAATGTCATCAGTGTATTGATTTGTTTTGATCGTATGAAAATATTTCCACAACACTTCAGAATTACCAAAAAATGTGGTATACTCTGTACCAGTCCACACTATGCCACTCCATACTGCGTCACTGGAATATATTCTGTACCTCTCCACCTTACTTAATGCCTCTGTACTCCACCCCAATACATTCTACCCCACACTACTCTTTGCCCCTACACTCTACACCAATTCACTCTAAGCCGCTCTAATATACACTCCACTCTACATCGCTGCAATCTACCCTGCACCACTCCACAGCCCTGCACTCGCCACCACTTTACTCAAAACGATTGCAGTCCACTTTATGCCAATCTACTCTGTGCCACTGCACTGTATGACACTATACACCACTCTACACCTCTCTAATCTGAGCCACTCCACACTATGCCACTGCACCACTCTACGTCACTACAGTCTACAGTGCACTACTGCACTCTGACACTTCACTCTGCCCCACTTCACTCTACTCCTCTCTACTCTACTGTATGCCAGTGCCTTTCACCATGCACCACTGCACTCTTTGCCACTGCACCACTCTAGTTAACGCCACTGGGCTCAGCAAGACTGCATATTGCCACTGAAATCTACTCTGTACCACTCTACGCCAATGCATTCTATAACACCATACTCCACTCTGCACCACTCCATCCTACACCACTGCAATCTACTCTGCACACCACTCCACCTCACTTCACTCTACGTCACTGCAATCTATGCCCAATGGACTCTACACCACTTTACTCCAAGACAATGCGTTTTATGCCAACCTTATCTCTACACCACTGTGCTTTACGCCACTTCACTCTAGTCTACTCTACGGCACTCCACTATACTCAACTCTATGAAGCGGCTTTTCCATTAATCTCTACCACAGTCTATGCCGCTCCATAACACTCTACTCCATGGCCCTACTCCACTCTATGAATCTCCCTCTATGCCACTTCATGCCATTATATTCCACTAGTCTATGACACACCATTCCATCCCACTGCTACACTCTATGCCACTCTAATCTACAACAATCTACTCTGCTCTACATCACCCTACAACAATCAACTCCACTCTTTCAAGCTGACACTTTACTCCCACCACAACACGCTACACCACTCCACGATGCCACTCCAAGGCACTTTGCGCCATTCAACTCTACACCACGCTATGCAACTCCACAACTCTACTCTACTCTCCTTTACCCCTTTAACCTTTAGCCATGCTGAACAGCAGCCACTCTGTTGTACAAAATGGCTAAAACATATTGGCAAAGCCATCAGATCCTGCATAGGCAAGACCTATTGGCTTTGTCAAAGCTTGTTGCCACAGTAGGCGAGCTGCAGTCTTCTGTACTACTGTAAGAGCCCCAGAGCACACAAACACAACAAATGGTGTTACTGGAGCCAATCAGAGAGCCTGCAACCGGTTACCACACCTGGAAGTAATCTGAAAACTCAAACATGCCTACAACACTGAGCATCAGATCCCACTGTAATGCTTACCTTTGAAACATGCTCTTTGAGACACGTTGCTAATTATGGTTTTAAAAAATCTATTTTCACCTTCAATGGGGCACTTCAGCCAACAATTTACTAAGTTCTTTCACCTTAATGCCACCTCGCAATAGTCTACATCGGCTCTATGATACATCTAGAACTGACATTGTAGAAGAGTCAAGTGTAACAAGGTCAAAGGAGACATTTGTGGCTTTCGACACAGAGGATACATAGCATTAGTAACAAGCTTTTAAATTAGAATTGGAAGTTCCGTGGAGACAATCCCATGATTAGCTGGAGAGGTTTGACAAAATTAACAATGGCAGCACAGCACAGCAGTCATGTTATGTTGACTCCCCCAAAAGTCTACACTTGTGAAATGTAAAATCTGTACTAGCCTTGTCGCAACTACTTGGCAAATCCAAGAGATTCATATGAAATGTGGCCTGGGTTCCAGCTATTAATAATACAAAGGTTGGGCCAGGCTGGCAGTTACCATCCCAACCAATATGACCACAAATAGTATTGATGTCAAGTCTAATGTTGGATGATTAAAACTGCACTACCAGGCTACCCAAAGCGCAGGAAAAGTGATAGGCTGCAGGGATATAAAATGAGGGGGAAAAGTTAGCTCCGTTTTGGTCTAACCTCCATTTCTCTGGTAGGTTGGCAGTTCGTGGTCTGAGTGCTCAAGGTCGAGTTCCTCTTCGGTTCTGGACTGCACAGCAGTCAACGTGGTGCCAGTCTGCAGAATAAATTGCTGAAGGTTGCACTGCCTTAGGTCCTTATTCAAATCTTCCAGTTCCTGATGTTTTGCCTGCAAAATACATGGACCAAGTCAAGCTCCAATCTAGGCCTTAAGCATCAGAAAATAAACAAACATAGCAACACAGAGCCACTAGACACCTTCAACAGAGGGTCCGATAATGTACGGATCATAAAACACACCGAGTTCCCAATGTGAATATTTTCTCTGTGCATTATGGTTGTTAAAACACACAGCTTCAAAGGTTTCGGTGATCACTATGAAGAGCCTAGGAGGTCATACATCCACCGCATATGTAGAACCTTATTGAGAATAAAATAAAATCCCACCAAAAGGCCTACCAACGTTATCTACAGAATACATAGAATACCAAATATCCACTGGTGGGTCCTGCCCATATCTCTCAAAGAACGTATAGAATACCACACGGGTTAAATATAATCAAGCTCAGAGAAGACTGCCTGTGAAACAGCAAATACACGCTACGAGAAAATGAGGTATTGCTCATTCCACTTTGAAACGTAACCACTACTCATAGGAACCAGGATATTAAACAGGTCATGCGAGGCGCCAACATTTAACCTAGAATGGCTCAAAATATGAGAGAATATCCAGGTGTACAACCTGAAGCACCAGTGTCAACTGGACAACCATAATATCACCTCATGTAGAGTGCAGGGCTACGTGTTCCATTGGTCATGACAAACATGATTTTATTATTATATTTATGCGTTTGGTGGGGAATGTCAGGGATTTGATGGTAGTAGCAAGCAAAGGTCTGCTAGGCACCATTACATGCAGAACAGGAGGAGAGGGTTTCACCTATCAGCCTGTGGCATTTGCACTTCATGGCGATATGCAGGGCCGTGGCTAGTTATACTCCATGTCCTGTGTGTTTGCAATTCCCTCCAGGAGCACATCCGGAGAGGTGGGTAGCCAACTGCAGCCATGGACCCAGGTGACAGGTCTCATACTCAACTAGGAGCCCAAACAGGCACCGCCCGAAAACCAGAATCACAGGGTCTGGGGTGCGTTTAGAAGGTAATAAATATTTGTCTTTTAAAAAGGTACATTTACATGGCATGGCCTAAATCCTGTAAATCTACTAAAAGGTTCGCCACGTTCTTAAAGCTTACAAGTTTACAGCCAGGCAGACTTTCCCCCACCAGATAACCGTGCACCATCGACTCCCAAAGCTGCACCGAATGAAAGAATGAAAAGATGTGTATACAGCGCGCTCTATAAAGGGTGTCCTGGAACTTGATTAGTAGGGTCCGCTAGCAAAAGAACTTTAGACATGGGGCAAGTGAAGTGAAAAAAATGGGTACGGTTATTTCCGGGCAAGGCGGTGATTTGAGAGAAGACAAATACGTCGAAGTTTGTTCTCGTGCTTCACACCCAAGGAGGAAAAAGGGCCGTCCACCTATGGGAATTCCTTTAACATGAAGCAGATTAAGGTTACATATGAGGTGATTAGGCAAATAGGGGTGAACAGCTGCTGAAGTAAAGGGGAGAAGAGACAGTTTCTCCACAACAGGTTTTTTTCTTGGTCTTTACACACCTGTCATTTGTGGACCTCTTAAGCCCCATCCATTAACTGTGTGACCTCAATGTCCGCACCAAAAGGCTAGACAGAGCCACAAGAAGATGGCGAGTACCTGCCTACCTCACTCATTCACTGGTGCCCTCCCAAGATACCCAACCTGGGCAATTGATCAACATCCGAAGTAAATGACTGCCTCCATTGGTCAGTAACATGCAAGTAATCCCAACTCCATCAGCACAGGCTGTCAACCTTCAGACAACATTATTTGACATTTCGATGTGCCACCAAGCAAGTCTCCCGACCATCACTATCTACGAAACGGTACTTTTGTTATCAGAGTTGACATTTTTATGCATCAAGCCCTAAAGGTAAAGCAGAGACTTTGGTAAAAGCTACTTGTTTTGGGTTTGCTAACAGTACGAGGTATGAGCTTGGCTGCAAACGTGACAGCACACGTGTTTACAGTCCATGTGCAGCTCATCCTGTCGTGCCTGAACCATAAGGAGGAGACAGACTCAGCAGTGTGGGTTTCGTATTTCAAACACTTTATAGAAGTGAATCGAAAGCAGTGCCTGTGGTGAGCAACCAAACCATATCACAGTGAACTCTTACTATGGATGTTGTAAGTGATCACCCTTTGCACGGAGATGACGTGAAAGAGGATGTGCACACAGGTACCATGTGTTTGCTTTCAGGCTCCCAGCACACCAGTAATGCAGCTAAAGGGTCTGTGTACTTGGCCACGGTGGGAAACAGAAGGGTGCAGGTGCAGACCGATGAGCATGTGGGGGCGCAGCATTGTACTGGGGCAGAGCTGTTTACCTTGTATACCGCAACCAGAAACGGTTGTGTGGCTGAGGAGCTGCAAGTCCTACACCTCCCGACCAGAGAAGGATCGGCGCAGACCACCATCAGTCTAGAAAGTACTGAATCCCTAAGAGCTGCCTAAACAGTCAATAGAAAAAACAAGTTACCTAACACATCAAAACTAAAGCAAAAAACTTTCATTGATCTTTAATGTTCCTACATATTAGAAAGCAAATGTCCTTTCCCAGAGGTCACGTTGAACCAGCGATACACAGCAAGTTTCTGTAGTTCCTATTATCATCCACAAGAGGGAACCAAAGTCCGTTAAGCTGTGCTTGGTTTAACAGGAAAACGTAGTTTCCCTTTCTACTTACTTTTATAAGAGAGAACAAGCTACAGTGTTTAAAGACTAAAGTATCTAGTATTTGTAACATTTACTTAGGGCTGTGAGGCATGTGGACAGTTGAAAGGGCATACTTTTTTTTACTACGTTTTACTATTTAACACACGCCTATATCTGTTTGCTACGCCTTACGGTATACTCTACTTTGAGAAAAACTTTTGAACCGTTGAAATCGCAAACACCACAAAGATAGACAGTGTAGTGTTCCGACAAAGGACAGCAGCAGAAACAGAAGTCTGTAGCTTTCTTCTGCTGCGCGCATCCAGACACAGACTGGTTTTATAAACATGCTACACAAAGCACGGACATGATATACTCAGCACCACCGGTTTCACACCGGGGGGGGGGGGGGGGGGGGGGCTCCCATAGTTAATAACATCTTTCTTAACTTCATCTCGCTTTTTCACGTTTCAATCCATTATTATACATAATAACGTAGTGTCTTCTTGAAAGTGGTACGCGCGTGGGACAAATGCACAAATCTCCGATTCAGGCCCCAGAAAGCAAGACCCAGAAAAAACGTCCATCAGCATACTGCTGTGCCATGACTTGGGGGTATGGGGACCTTACAGGCTCCATGTTCAGACAGGCTGCACCATTCTTACAGGCTACGGTCTAAGGCTGCAGTAGACGCAACAATCCGTCTCCAAACGCCAGCTTTACAGCTTACAAAAACAGGTTAGCCATGAAAGACTAGCTTTAATTTCGACTAGATAAACTCAAGTCTCAAACAAAAAGCTTATTTTCACGAAACATCATTTTGTCCTGAAATACCAGCTTTGAGCAAATGCATGTTCAGTGCCTAAAAATTAGATTGACATTTTCATGGCATATACATTTGACACCCATTACAGATACTGGCCATCATTCCATGTATTACCATAACATGCCGTGAATACCCACTACATGCTAAGAATTACCACCCCTATGCCAGAGCAATCATTCACCACTGGTGGACATTACCACACCATTAGCATAAATAACGGGACCCCCTCTATTGATACTTTCAGGACCAGGGAAAAGAGAGGAAAATGACAACATAACATAAGAGATTCCCCCGTGGTCACCATTTACTTCATCATGTGATCAATCTCATCAAATTACCATTAGCCTTCTAATCAATATAGGTACAACATAATCCACGATTTCATTTTATAATTTTATTTGTTTTTACTTTTTCTGTAGTGTACAAAAAATATATATTTTTTCTTTTTCCTATTTTAGTTCATTTCTTCCATATACATCAGTAACATGATTGATAGTACAGATTTCATTGATTTATAAAAAGTACAATGCATCATATCAAAAACATTTGTAACATTTACCTAGCTCAGAAAATTACATAATACAAGACATCACCCTGATATAGACACATAAATCACCAGTCACACTTGCACAATCATACAGGTTCACACTTATACTACTATCAGTCTTCTCCCAATCAAAATCAGATCCTACAAATGAGGTAACACAGTTGTTGTTTGTGTGTAGTTATACGCCAGGTCTACGCGCGTTTCGGTGGGATAGGACCACCTTCCTCAGGACCAAGGTAGAAAGAGTTTTATTCTTTCTTCTGCGTGTGTATACAGGGTACCTGCACTGCACACAGGGTTGTCTCTGCACTGCATTTGGTTGGTAAAGTTGAAAATCTTTATGCCATATTGATCATCTTATAAACATGGGCACAAGATGGTATTTTGAATGTCAATGGAACTTCAGTATGATGTCAGAAGGAGGGCGAACCTAATTCTTAGATGTCGAATTAGAGCTGTCTAAAAGTGAAACAGTCCACGCGTTTTCTATTTAAAGATGGATGCCAGTAAGCTTTGAGCACGAGCACGGTACTGATGCAAAAATTTGCTTTCATATGGATTTTTCTCTAATACATATAGTGGTCAGGTCTGAGCGGGTAATACATAAATTTCCGGGTGGACACTGTAGTAGGTGTCACTGGATGTAACAAGTTATGTTACGGAGCGTGAAGGAGCCATCCAACACCCGGTTCCGAATCTTCGTAGTGGTCTGTCAAGTTGAGAAACCGCGCGAGTATAAGTGTGAACCTGTATGATTGTGTAAGTGTGACTGGTGATTTATGTGTATATATCAGGGTGATGTTTTGTATTATGTAATTTTCTGAGCTAGGTAAATGTTACAAATGTTTTTGATATGATGCATTGTACTTTTTATAAATCAATGAAATCTGTACTATCAATCATGTTACTGATGTATATGGAAGAAATGAACTAAAATAGAAAAAGAAAAATATATATTTTTATACACTACAGAAAAAGTAAAAACAAATAAAATTATGCTAAAGATGGGCATCATTATGCCATGGAGGACGACAATATATGCCAATAAATACCATCCTGCCAGTTACCCTGTGATGAGTTATGCAAGAGCGATAAGCAGCCAGCTACAAGCTTTGGAGTGCTGATATGCACTGCACCGCTGTCTGTGCACCTCCCATTCGGAGACTTTTATGGCTCTTTTTGTGAAAGCAAAGGCAACACTAATCTTTGATTTGGTCTAGACATATTTGATTAGTTTAGAGTAGCTAGCTCATTAACACTGAAGGGGCGCTGGCCTGCTTTCAGTCCACAGGTAGCATTCTTCGCCCTAACCTTTGCTTGGCGGGCAGCGTGCCAGATCACAGAGCTGGTTGTGTGGCAGGTATTTTGGTGTCCCGCATGATGCTAGGGGGGTTCAAGAACACACACAGCGGTTTGCATGCAGAAAGCACGCTCTGATATTCTGTTGGAGAAAAAAGACGCCGCCACCCATATTCTCAAACTGTATGTGTTTAAGATCACATGGTGTCTTGACCTTTTAAAGGGATGACATCACCTTGCCTGCACTAGACACTGAACAAACAGTGCAAGAGGGAGTTTCTCTTTAGCCTGTGGGAGAACCCAAAGAAAGAAAAAAATTAAATCCGCCTGCATCATTAACAGTTCACCCCAAACTCAGGGCATTAGGGAACCGCAAGGTAGAGGGTTTGGATGCTGCAAAGCGGTATAAACGAATATACGTTTTTCTCACAAACCTAGCTCATTTTAGTGTAACTTTCTGCTGCTTGGGGTGGGTGCAGAGGGACACTGAGCGGGAGAGATCGGTACAATGGTCAAGATATCAGGAATGGGCAGGGTCAGAGCACGGGCGGGTCATTTCCTGGATTTGTCCTCAAAAACTGAAGTAATCTGTTCCTTCAATATTTATGGGTAAACGTGTGTACGATGCAGATGCTGCTGTCCTCCTCAGAACGCATGCCATGTATCTTGACGTTTGCAACCAAATGATATGGACTTACCTGCCTCGTATCTTATCCACAGTGGTCTCACTGGGACATTGAGGTTTAAGACTGCCCAGTGGGAAACGGACTGAGAGCAGCAACTCGCTGCAGATAGTGAAACAAGCAAACTGGAATATGAAACACTATAGAGGACCTGAACATGAAATGCCCGGTGCATTATTTAAATACATGAGTTCGGCACCCAAACTTACTTCATTCTTCCTACTCCACTGACTGGAGTCAGGCAAATGTACGGTCAGTGTTTGGAATTGCAATAGTGCTTTTTGTAAACTAACACAGCAACCTCAAAGTACCAGTCACACGTGCAGGCTCCACTTTGGCCCTCTCGTCATGGTGGTGCCCTGGCTCACCATTGGCCAATGACATCAGAGGCTTACGTCCAGCTTCCTACTCTGCCCAAAGTGGGCATCTTTAGAAGCTCCTGAAGGGCGGGACTGAACCAGCTTGGAAATCACAAACTCACAACTGAGAGGTTGTTGAAAATGTACACTGGCAGTCTAGGTTGTTCTTTAGCCCTTTGCCACAGTACATTAAATGTGAGCCAGACGACCTCAGTTTCTAAAGCTTAGAAGTCTGCCCGGGCGAGCCCCTCTTGGACTGGACAGACATCCCTCCACACTTACAGTGCCAGGATTTAACTGGGTCATGTTGGTGCACAAAGACGAAGAACATGGAGCTCACCAATAAAACACACTTATTCGAAGGCACATCCCTTTCCCGTCACCAAACTTTGAACTTTAACAGCCTTCTGAAAAGATGCCTAGCGGAAACATGCCTTGTCCGGAAGAAGCCTCGACTTCAAATGCAAACAATAAAAAGCCCAGGAACTGCTGTGCACTTTACGCCTATAAGAACTACGGTTCTGCTAGCATCCAAAATACAGGCGGTCTCCAAAAGCTTTGTTGGCCTCCTCCATTATTACAGGTTCAGCTAAGCTGCAATTAAATAGCACAACTGGGAACGTGAGAAAACTGGTGGAAGTAAATAACGACCTCAAAGAGAATAAAAAAGATGAAAACGAATCATATATGGGGATCTGAACAGATGGCCCGGAAACAGTCCTCGAGGCCTTCCCAATTAAGCTATTGAAACTACAGAACAGTGTCGAAGAGAACAAGATAATGACAGTGAAAGACTGCTAGAACAAGTGAGTGAGAGAAAGGGGGAACAAGAAAAAGATATGAAGAAAATAGGGTTAGATAAAAGCAACTTGTTTTCAACATGCATAAAACAGTTTTGTTACATTTTAACACCTGGATACCCTCCCGTGTGACCAGCAGTGCTCTACAAACCCACCTTACACATCGTTTTTTTAATTTAAAAAGTAGAAGTTCTTTTTCATGCAACTCTGGTTATATTATGCGTATTTGTGTGGCGTGCTTTGCACCCAGGATGATTTCATGGGGCTAAAGGAGCTATATGGGACGAGACCGGGCCGGGACAAGATGAACAGCCAGGTCTTCAGTTTCTTGCGGAATTCAAGAACTGAGGAGAGGACTCTGGTGGCAGGGGCAGGTCGTCCAGGCATAAGGAGTGAGGTAGCAGGAGGCACAACCACTGGATGTGGTTCTGTGTGTGCAAGGTGTGTGCCAGAGTAGGAGGTTGACTGAGAGGACAGTGCCTGGTAGATCTGTGGAAATGTATATGGTTTTGAGGTAAGTGGGGCCAATGTTGGTTATCGCTTTGTATGTGTGTGAGAGGAGTTGGAAGAGTGCTGGTTTGTGGATTAGAAGCTGATGGGGCTCTTTGAGGTGCAGGTGATGCGAGTAGTTTTTGCTACCAGGCATCTTTAAACTCCTAAGCACTTCAGCATGGCACATTCTGTATGTCTGCTTCCTTAACAAGACTCCTCTCAGTGCACAGTCACATTGCTAATAATCTAAATTCCATTATAAAAAATAAACTCGGTTTTACCTGAAGGGCCCTCTCGGCTTCCCTGAAGGCTTTCTCCACGTTGGAAATGTTGCTTTCCAGCTGCAAGCTTTGACTGGTCTTGGAGTCCAGCTCCCGCCTCATCCTGCTTACCATGTCCTGGAGTTCAGCGGGGCTTGGGCTGACCTTCTCTCGTTGCACTCGCTCAATTTCCTTTTCCAGGGCTTCCGCCTGGGACGTCAGTTCCTGAATGCGCTGCTTGTACTCCTCTACAGTGGCGCGCAGCTGCTGCGTCTTGCCCTGGCGCTCGCGCTCCAGCTCCCTCTCCTGCTGCAGCTCATCATGCCAGAAGTCCTCATAGCTGAGTTCCGACTCGTTGCGGTGGATGAGCTGCTCCAGGTACAGCAGCTCATCCTGGTTCTTTGCGCCTCCCCTGTTCTCACAGGTCCGGAGATCTGCTCCGGCAGAGTCATTCTGGAGCTCCAAGGACTGCAGACGCTCCTGCTGACGCAGCACCATCCTGAATACATCCTCCTTGGAAGGTGTGCTGCTCTCCTTTGAAGATAGTCCATTTACCCTGGGAGGCTGGCTGGTTTCTTTGGAGGGTTTACTGCTCACCTGGGGAGACTGGCTGCTCTCCTTAGAGTCCATTCCATGCCTTTGCTGATGTTTTAACCTTTGCTTGGCCAACAGTTCATTCGAGCCCATGGGGCCCAAGTTGAAGGTGAGAGCTTTCCGAGGCTCTTTAGACCGCGTCACCTCAGTGCTTACAGGCCTTGGCATGAGGGGTAGGCTGGACCTCATGAGCATCCTCTCGGGGGGCTGCCCCGTGGTGTCCGAGGAGGGCCTCTCCGCCACACTGGGGCCTGTGCGGCGCAGTATAAACTGCACATCGTTGGCATACTGTCCACACTTTGAAAGGTACTCCAAAGGCCGCTCAGTAGGCAGAAGCTGCCTTTCCTTGTCCCTCAGTGTTTGGATGAGAACGTACCGTCCAGTCTGGCCTGGTGGGAGAAAAAGAAAATGTAACAGAATGAGATTCGTTTTTTAACTCACGCACTTAGCAGCATTGCATGGAAGACCAGGAGAAAATGGTCATTAAGACAAAACTACAATCCCGGTCATTTCCTACTTCAGGGTTGTGCTTACTTAGAAAGTATTCCTTCTAGAAAACGGTTCCAGCATCATCCCCAGGATTGAATGTACTAACATCCACATGTATTTACAAGTGTACTTGTGAGCTACTAGTGCAACAAAAATATCAACTTTATTTTGGGTGTGAATTTTTCATTGCTTTGCATCATCTCGTGTGGCATCTAGGTATGAAGATGACCGACTGTGTTTTATATACTGCAATATGACGGACCCCATACATGGTCTTCAGCAACAACTGCACTAATCCATTATCTAGGGCCCTCAACAAAGCTCTATTATGAAAAACGTGTAACCACCACCATGTAGCCAACTCTGGCCTTTGAGTAAATAAATGGATGCATTCTTTTACGTGTAGTCTAGATTTCAACAGAAGTAACAACATGGATTGTGCCCAGTCCTGCCTACATGGATACAGGTCAACCGTAGTTTCCTGCATCCAATAGCACTGAGGAAAGACCCTCACCCCTTGCCTCCCCCCCAAAAAATAACACTCTTTCTATAAAGGCTGGATTATTCCCAAGTAACCATCTTGTCTGTAGAGGTCTCCATTTCAACATGGTCTTCAGATCCTTCGTAGAATCCTCGATACTCTACCGCTTAGTACTAGAGTGGCCTCTGTAAAGTAAAATCAGCCACATTTTGCCCACCGCCCATGCCTTCTTAAAGCAGCCCCGGTAATGTTCTGGTCACAGCCTGGTTAATAGGGTACATGCTCACCAACTTTTTTCTATCACTATTTTCTCCTGTTAGTTGGTCCTCCAGTGCACACCGGCACACATCCATGGCTTTCCCTACAGCTCTCGCTACAGCGGCCAGGACTGCCTGGATGAGGTAATCCCTGTGTGGGTTTCACAACATGCAAATGAGGCAAGGGAACGTGCCAAACTCTCCCTGACCCTTGGTTAGGTTGCGCACTAGGAGACAGACGCCTGGGCTGCAGGGAAGGGCGGAGGCTGACGCTACCTATCCTTACTTCCTCCTCTGTAACATTCATTTGCATTATTTTCTTTCCATCTTTGGCACCTTCCCCATAGTAAGACCACACCATTTTTGGTGGGTTGCTTCACTCCTTCCCCAGGCTTGGTTCATTTCCGGATACCCAAAGTGCCTCCTATTATACAATATCTCAAATAAGTCAGAGGAAGTCTGGACATTTAGGATAATTTCCAATAGCAGTTGGGCTGGCATATAATCCCTCACATGAGGCTGTGCTCTACCTAGAGTACTCTCTTCCAGTTGGTCTACTAACCTCTTGATACCTTAGCCGGCAATTCCAGTGGCACGCTGTGTGAGCGTGTGTGTGTGTGGGTGGGGAGGGGTTGGGGGAGGAGAGGAAGGTTAGGAAACCTCAAATTCAGCTCTTCTCGTCCAAGGGACCTGCCAAGCAATGTGTCTTAACTTCACACGTCGTCCCCAGGAAGCATGCACATCTACTTTTTATTACAAATCCAAGTTTTTGGCTAGGTAACATTTTAAAAGGGCTTACCTTGTCCAAAAGGTACTTAAGTCATCAGCATACGTGAAATGCCTCCCCAATTAAGATGGAGACTTCCTTGTTTTAACCCCTCCTCCAAAATAAAATTCATACTTCTCGCTCCCCTCCTTCGAGAACATGCTTAACATCAATGAAACCCTGTTACGTAAGAAACATGTCTACGCTTTCTGCTGCACGTCATAGCTGGGCCCGTAGAGCACAAGACTACTCACTCTGCTCAGAGATCTCAGCCCTCTAAGGGGATGTTAAAAAATCCTCACTGGATTACTGGTAACCAGCGCGAGTGAAGAGTTTAGCAGGAGCAGCATGTAGCTAAAACTGAAGCTTTCTTCTATTTATATATGCGATACACTTGCACAGAAACCCAGACACACATTTCTAGGACCTGTGGGTGGATAAAGACTCGTTTTAGATCCTGTTTAGGAGGTAGAGCACACCCACACACGTCGTGTGCTTAGTGCTGTATTAAATGACAAGCAAGTCACAGAGGTTTCAAGGCCTGTGAAGGGGTAGACAGCCATTTTAAAACTAGATCATTCAAGTTCATGGGTGTAAGACACCAGCAGAGAGGGGAGGCGCAGGGTAGAAAAGAGTTATTGTGCCACAAACTATGTGATTCGGATCATTTGGTGTCCTGGGGTCCACCGCACTACAGGTCTGCAAACTGGGCCGAGTGACCCCTTCTGTACTTAACTCACAGGGCAGAGATGCAAGCAGTCAATGGATTCTTGGGGTAGGTAGTGCTGGGGCAGAGAAACTCAAACAGACACAAGAAAGTGCTTTACTACATCAGCAAAACAAAATAGCACATTAATGGGCTTCATTGGCAGAATTCGACAATCAACTATTGGACTCTAGACAAGTAAAACATTCATCACACCATCTACAGTTTTTTAAAACATCTCCTATGGTACCCTCATTATCTACAGTGTTCTAGCAGAGATAAAAGGTCAAGGCAAGATCAAGGCATAGATGCAAGCTCACTTTCAGGCTAGGCAAGTAACATGTTTGATAACCCGCAGGTCACTTAATCCAAATTTTGAGCGCAAACTAGCAGTCATTACTCTCCGTAACGTGCAAACTTCTTCTGCATTGTTGTTTGCCTTTGCTTTCCACAACATAATGAGGAGCAATCAATCAATCAATCAATCATGCCATTTGTATAGCGCACTACTCACCCGGGAGGGTCTCAAGGCGCTTGGGGGGAGGGGTATGCTACTGCTCGAACAGCCAGGTCTTGAGTTGTTTCCTGAAGGCGAGATGGTCCTGGGTCAGCCGAAGGTGGATGGGGAGGGAGTTCCAAGTCTTGGCAGCCAGGTAAGAGAAGGATCTTCCTCCGGCGGTGGCTCTTCGGATGCGTGGTACGGCTGCGAGGGCGAGGCTGGTGGACCGTAGCTGGCGGGTGAGCGTGTAGAAGGTCAGGCGGTCGTTGAGGTACTTGGGGCCCAGGTCGTGGAGAGACTTGTGTGCGTGGGTGAGGAGCAGGAATGTGATCCGCTTGTCGACGGGGAGCCAGTGCAGGTTCCTCAGGTGGCTGGAGATGTGGCTGTGTCGGGGGACATCCAGGATGAGTCGGGCGGAGGCATTGTGGATGCGCTGGAGTCTTTTCTGTAGCTTGGCTGTGGTTCCGGCGTAGAGGGCGTTTCCGTAGGCCAGTCGGCTGGTGACGAGTGCCTGGGTGACAGTCTTCCTGGTCTCGGTCGGGATCCAGCAGAAGATCTTGCGAAGCATACGCAGGGTGTTGAAGCACGATGAGGAGACGGTGTTGACTTGTCTGGTCATCGAGAGGGAGGGGTCCAGGATGAAGCCCAGGTTGCGTGCGTGGTCGGTTGGCTTGGGTGCGGTGCCCAGGGCTGGGGGCCACCAGGAGTCGTCCCAGGCAGAGGGCGAAGATCCCAGGATGAGGACTTCCATCTTGTCCGAGTTCAGTTTCAGGCGGCTGTCCTTCATCCACTCGGCGACGTCTTTCATCCCTTCGTGTAGGCAGGTTCTGGCGGTGTCGGGGTCCCTGGTGAGGGAGAGGATCAGCTGGGTGTCGTCGGCGTAAGAGATGATGTTGAGGTTGTGCTGGCGTGCGATGGCTGCGAGAGGTTTCATGTAGATTTTGAAGAGGGTGGGGCTGAGTGAAGATCCTTGCGGGACGCCGGAGATGACTTCGGTGGCCTCGGAGCGAAACGGGGGGAGGCGGACTCTTTGTGTTCTTCCGGCGAGGAACGAGATGATCCACTCCAGTGCCTTCTCTTGGATACCGATGTTGCTGATGCGCTGGACTAGGGTGCGGTGGCAGACCGTGTCGAACGCAGCGGAGAGGTCCAGGAGGATGAGGGCCACTGTTTCCCCCTTGTCGAGCAGGGTCCGGATGTCGTCGGTGGCTGCGATGAGGGCGGTCTCGGTGCTGTGGTTGGCTCTGAAGCCGGACTGCGAGGGGTCGAGGGATCCGTTCGTCTAGAGGAAGGCGGTCAGCTGTCTGACTTTAGCAGGAAAAGGGAGGAGCGATATGGGGTGGAAGTTTTTGAGATCGGTGGGGTCCGCTGTAGGTTTCTTCAGGAGGGCGCTGATCTCGGCGTGCTTCCAGCTCTCCGGGAAGGTGGTGGTGTTGAAGGAGGCGTTGATGATGTTCCGGAGTTGGGGTGCGATGGTGGAGTCGGCCTTGTTGAAGACGTGGTGTGGGCAGGGGTCGGTCGGTGATCCGGAGTGGATGGTGTTCATCGTGCGGGCGGTGTCTTCGGTGGTCACCGTGGTCCAGGTGCGAAGGGTGGCGGTGGGGGGCGTTGGTGAGACGGTTGGATGCGTGGGTGGGGCGCCGAAGCTGTTGTGGATGTCGGCGATCTTGCGGTGGAAGAACGAGGCGAGGGAGTCGCAGCGGTCTTGTGACGGAGTGATGTCGTTGGTGCCGGTGCTGGGGTTGGAGAACTCCTTGACGATAGTTAAGAGCTCTTTGCTGTTGTGGGCGTTGTTGTCCAGTCGTTCCTTCAGGCATTTCTTCTTGGTGGTGCGGATGAGCTGGTGGTGCTTGCGGGTAGCGTGTTTGAGGGCGGTCATGTTGTCGGTGGTCCGGTCGAGGAGCCAGGCTTTCTCGAGGGTGCGGCATGTCTTCTTGGAGTCCTTGAGGTCGTCGGTGAACCAGGATGCCTTCTTGCTTCTGGGTCTGCTGGGAGGGTTCTTTAGTGGCGCGAGGTCGTCGGCACAGGCGGTCAGCCACTGTGTGAAGTTGAGGGCTGCTTCGTTGGGGTCCGTTGTGTTGGCGGGTGGGCTCTGGCTGAGGGAGGTGGTGAGCTGGTCTGCGGTGATCTTGCTCCAATTCCTGTGAGGTACCTGTTGCGGGTGGTGGTGGGTCATGGATCTTTTGAAGCTGAAGTGGACGCAGCTGTGGTCGGTCCAATGGAGTCCGGTGGCGTGGCTGAAGGTGATGTACTTGCTGGAAGAGAAGACGGGATCAAGCGTGTGGCCGGCGTAGTGGGTGGGGGTGTTGACCAATTGCTTGAGTCCGAGGTTGGCGAGGTTTTCCAGCAGGGCGGTGGTGTTGCGGTCCTTGTTGTTCTCCAGGTGGAAGTTGAGGTCCCCGAGGAGGATGTAGTCGGTGGAGGGGAGGGCGTGCGGGCTGATGAAGTCTGTGATGTCTTCGCTGAATTGTGTGCGTTGTCCCGGGGGTCTGTAGACAAGGGTGATTCCAAGAAGCAGCGGGAAATTCCCAGGAGCAGCGGGAAATTCCCAGGAGCAGCGGGCAGCGAGCGAAGGAATCTGCAGGCAGGAGGCGGCAAAGGCAGGCAGGAGCGGCAGCAGTGAGTGGGGCGACCAAGCCCTGTGGAGGGCTGAGCGGTCACCAGAACTAGTTGCTTGAGTCATGCTGCAGTGATGCGAGATGGCACACTGTTGGCATAGGGAAGGATGTGTTAGTTCTCACAGCTTAAGTCTGTGCTGGTTACAATTCTGGTACAAATTGGACATTCTGGGTGCTCCACATAATGGGAATATGGATGGGCTTTTGCTCCAGAACAATCTCTCCACCTGCAGGGCCAGGACTCTCCCCCTTCCCCCTTTTAGCAGGCACTTAGGTACTAGGTAGACCCATGGCACCTCCAGCAAGTTACGCAGACTTCAGAAGATGTCCCCTCACCTCTGGACACTGAAGATCACGCAGACCCCAGGTCTAATTCACAACAGCTCTTTAAAGACCACTTCTTTTCATGGTCAACAAAAACTTGTCACTGGAGCCAGGCAGGGGCAGTTGGTCCACTGTCTGAAAGTCCAGGAAGTGGTCTGGAGTGGATCCCTTTCAAATTCCATGTAGCATAGACAAAGCCTTTATGCATTATGATTGTCCTCACAGCAGGTAATGATGTGGCTCCAAGAAGGCGTATCCAAAAAACGGGCTCAATGAAGTGTGAAGACCCCACACTTGCCATCAGCATTCCCGAAATAACAGTCAGAAAAAGAGGGCCAGACAGGTCCTGCCTAGAAACTTCCTCAACATTCACAACAGAACCAGACTCACCCTGTCTAATATCTACCAAATGGTAGTGCTCAGGAAAGACAAATCACCAATCCATTTCTAAAAGGTAGTCTTAGAATTTCTAAGGAAGTCCCTGTATCCATACTCCCATATGGCAGTGTCCAAGGCCCTGCGCCTTCAGGTCCAGGAACGCAGGCAATAAACTTCCACTTCCTGGTGCAGCAGTGGTTCCCATTTTGTGTCATGTCAGACCACGAGAGCCAAAATGGATACCACTAGTCTCAGCAATCATAATATCACCATAATACAGTCTTTTTACCACACATACTTTATGACACATGCATGACACACACACAGGATGTATGCCCAGGGGTTTGTATGTCATATCTAAGGGCATGTATGTGGGCCAGTTGGTACCTCATTACTTATAAATCAGAAAACTGGTTGTTAAGTAATAATGCACAAAAACTGCGCCACCACCACTAGATGTCAACAACCCAATGCTGTAATAGTATTTTAATGTCTCTATAGAGGGCATGCTTGGTGTACCCCTACAGTTCACAGAACAGATTTTCAACCCTGGAATAACCACGGACAGGCTTAGGCCTCTGTGAACACTATATGTTAGCATTTCAGTTGGGATTCCATTTTCAAATGTAGTTGTGTCATTCAGGGCAGGGGTGCAAGCCCACTTAACATGAAGGGGGCATTCCCATCCTAACAACTGGAACAAAGCCTTCCGAAGCTAGCAATAAAATCACAAATCTCAACTCGAAAAAATAATCTTTGCTCCTCCAGCCCCCTAACTCTCACAACTTAAAAGACAAACTGCAGTGCTGCAACACAAATGTCTAGAGTGCAGCAAATACTACCTCACCATGTAGTGGATACTCAGGAGGAAAGTGCTGTTGATTTTTAATTCAATGATGAAAAAGTCTTGCGTTTTTTAGTAACTCTGAATGCACAAAGCTTCTTGAGCTTCTGAGGAGCACTGATTGAAATGTGCTATTACTATCCCATGAACAAGGGGTGTTTAGACAAAATGTTGAGTCAAACACACATTGCAGTCAAAATATTGTGTCAAGAATAGTGGACAAAAACATTGTCAAGGTAAGTTTCTATGGGTAAACAAAGTTTTACTTTAACTCCACATATATGTACAGTGACAATATATACATGTTATCTTCCAGGTACGTATATCTGGAGTTACGGATAGTAAATCTTACCTATTTGCACTGAACTTCTCTAAAATGTTGGTCCTCGATGTTTCTAAGCCGATATTCTGTCTACACAATACTTTTGTCAGATATTCGATCAGGCAACCTGAAGGTGGGGCTGTGAGAGGTGGGAATCCTGAAAGGGAACAGCCCACCATTTCGAACAGCCAACCTTTTGCTGGAAGTGTGTTCTGTTTTACCTCAGTGGCATACTTAAAGGAGACCACACCCTGTAACGGAAATAATTTCGTCCCAGACCTTGGAGAATGTGAGCTCATTTCTAGTTAAATAAAGAAAAATAGAAAACATGTTCTCTTATAAGACACAGTTTTCATGAAAGGAAACATCTAGCCAAATAGCCTAGAGAAAGGAAGCCATTCTAGGAGGGTTCCTGTTGGACCTGCACTAGCAATCCACAGTACAGAGGAAACCCCAGCAAAGAAAAATACATGCCAAGTTGCCCTAGTTCAAAGAAATCACCTCAAAAGTGAAGGAGCAGCCAAATAATAAGTCTGACATCTTTTTGGAGAGACACCAACTGCAGTGGGATCGGGGGAGCTAGTGGGAGATGTGCAACACCAGCGTAAAATAATTATTGGCCAACTCTCTTTCACCGCAATGCAATCTTCTAATTGAACATAGGGAGGGAGGCTCTTATACCACTTAACCTGTATCTGTGAGTATTCATCTGTTCAGATGGGCTTAGTCATTAGGCAGAACATTATACAAACACACCACAGCACACAAGAACACAATACAGTTTGGTTTCACTATGCTCACAACAGAACTTAATACTATTACGTCCTATTAACTAAGCAAAAAAAGAGCACATTAAGACAGAACTCTCAAAATACATTCTCTTGGCGGTCCATGTGTCTGTGACCTGCGGCGGCCGCAGTGCACTGTTGCCGCCCCGAGACAGCGGGTAAGAGCGGGGGCAGCCTCCCCCAAAATTTGTGCCCCGGGGTAGACCTCCCGCTAGCTACGGCACTGCATCCCACACATGCAAAACCAATGATCATGCATATAAATATTAAGAAGATTTATATGCAGTAACTTCCAACCCAACGTTTCAAACTTGCAACTCATTGAAAGAGCTAGGATGCCATAACAATGACTAACTGCGATATGCAACAATACCAATGGGACTATCGACAACTCTTAAAATCCTTTTGTTGGCCATTGTCTTTGAAAGGTCAGTAGGTCTGTTGATGGCAGCCATGCTAGTACGGTCATGTGACTGACAGGGTCAGTCCCAGCCGTAACGACTTCTCAGAGGAATCAGCCTTTCTAGAGAATCTCCGGTATTTAGGACTCTCGCTTAGATTATACATTCTGAAAAAACCCAAATAGGGGGTACTTACCCATAGACTGGGCCAACGCGATGACCACTTCCTGGCAGGAAGTCAGCTCAGAAACGCCACACACCACCCGTTGTACGCCATCGACCCATACCTTCAGCTCCATCGCCAGGCTCACGGCTGTGCCGGTTCTCAGAGAGTCATGGGCATGGTAGTGGGCCTTACCTTCAGTAAAAAAACAAGACAACAACACAAGTCAAAACAGAGCATGAGTGACAGTCATTGTATAGGTCACTGTAATCAAGGTGTCAGAATACTAGATATGGTGTACACTGAATTCTCTCATCCACTTACTAACTCATGTACACACATGAGCTTTTTGGAAGAGAGTCTATTCTCTCTCATCACTTATAGGCAAGTCTAAAAGGATGACTGGACTTCAGCCCGTTATTGTTTTCCACTTCCAATTTAATTCTGGCAGGAAAAGCCATGGATTCTTTAAAAAGAACAGCTAAGCTACATCTGTAAGAGACGAGGATGAGCTGCAAGCATCATTTTTATTTTATTTTCTAACTCAGCACAGATGGCAAATCCCTGGATTAGAATCCCATTTCCCATGCAGAGCACGTGGCTGGTTTGGAATCGGTTGCATTAGAATAGCAGCAGTAGCTATGTATTGCACATCACAGTCTCCAGGACATTTTTCAGTCTGAAATTGAACGAATTATTCAATAGAAATTATTCAATAGATTTGGCGCTGGATGCATCAAATGTGTACTGCAGGCCAGAAAAGCTTTACCAATTCGCTAAGTGTGGGTAGCAATTCAATGTATCAATAGTTGGTAATCACAATTGTGGTTTAAAACCATTTAAAAGTTACTGACTCCAAAGCTGCACTTGTAAGAGATTTGTTAAGGGAAGCGGTCTATGACTATTATGTCTGGCACTCTGTGGGGAGGGTCCTGGAGTAAGCAGTGTCTACAACGTGCTCACCCCAGTGTCTTCCCAGACTGAAACATTTTATTTAAATTAGGACCAGTCTCTTAAAAGAACTTCTCATTTGAAATGTGGGACGCTGGTCTGTGGTCTCTTGCAGGCTATCATCCCTGCATTTGCAGTCAATCGCAAGGGGTCGTTAATAGCAAACTTCTTAATTAACATTCATTAGGCAGGTGGTTGTGTGACCTGCTTTAAATGGGGAATTTGTGATTCAACCTCTTTGTACATAGGTTTTATCGCAAACTGCAAACCTGATCGCAAAACCATTGACTTCCCCATGGCCTAAACCAGTAGAATCACATTCTTCTTAATGGTGTAACGCGGTCAGATAAATATGGCCCACAAAGATTCATAATAAACTGATGAGAAGGAATGGTCTCTCGCTGACTCGGTTGTACTCATGAGATTGTGTATTTTCACATTATACTGCAGACGCCGTGAGCCTTAACCAGTGTGACTTCAGCTAACCCCTCATGCATGCTGGTTTGCTGCTGTCTTGATGCATCAGTTTTTATCTCACTTCTTATTTTCTGCTGTCAGCAGTTCTTACCCTCTGAAGATTACAATCCCATGTGGACACAGATTGGGGTCTTAACTCCGTAAACACTCAGTGCCTTGTACAATACGATTCTACGCTCTCCTGTAAGGCATCACCTTATGGTCTTTTGTCAAGGTAAATTACGTGTTGATGTACTTTTTGAGTAGAACATGGCCAATCAGACTTTTAGGTGTGAAGCATAGACACACCTCATGGCAAGGCACAGAAAGCCCAACATTGGCTCCACAGCAACAAAGCAGACTATGTACTTCTCCACTCTTTCTCCGTACCTCGGGTACACCGCATGCACCGTCCACCAATAGTGCTCATTGCCTTTCAAAACCTACTACACCACCCCTGCCTTTGATTTGGATTTTATTTCATCTCTCCCGCACAACCAGTGCTTCATTTTCTGTTGCCAAATTTGTCTGTACTTAGAAGGTAAAATGTTTGGATACAGAGCCTGCCAACGAACAGAACATACTTAAGTAAAGGTGCTAGGGCACCAATGTCCATCGTATTCAACTGAAACAATGTAAACAAATGGAATCGATTTGTAAACCAGAAACACTGAATGAACACTGCTAGGTATCCTGGTGCTACAGAGAACATGGAAGGGCCATATCAGCTCACATATCTGTAATCCAGAGAGCCAGATTTAAAGAGTGTTATGAAAAGCGAGTTGCTTAAACATGGATCCAATTATGGGCAGTAAATTGTTCCATGGTTTTGCTGCCAGGAAAGAGAAAGATGATGCCACCGATTAGGGGGAGCAACAGAAGATTAGAGGTCGCAGAGCCTAATGATCGCGCTGGAACATACCTACTAATATCGGCAGGGTGATCATTGCCAGGGCCTTGTGACATAAGAGCATGGATTCTAAAAGAACGTGGCCTTAAAGTGGGAGCCATTGCCAGGAAACTAGAAGATCAGAAGTGATCATGCCTAGGGAGACCTAAATTTAGGTAAAGCAACTAAAGCATTTCCACATATAGTTTATTAGGCAGACCGCATTTCCATATTTCAGTTTGGACTACAGAAGTGCTTGAACAGTGATTTTGCAATATCGGATTGGGAGAAGTGGTGAATTTTGCAACGTCTTTTGCGTGTCAAAAAGCATGATACAGAAAGTTTCATTTACTGGGATGAGAAAGATGCCCTATCAAATGGTAGATCTAAGTTGTGTGCTTGTTCATTGGAGGAAGTGGAGTTCCCAATAAGAATAGCCACCAATAGTTCAACCGAAGAGATTTGGGATGGTGACTGCAATTTTTTTTTATCGCAGTCTTCTCAGCGTTCAACTTTGAATGACTGTAATTCATCCAAGAATAAACATCTTACTAATGTAAAGCTTTTTGATAGGATTCATGCCAGACTGTGAATGCATAGTTACCATCAATTATTAATTGCCTGGTAAGTGAAAAAGTAAATCCATGCTCCTTAAACAAGAAGCCGGGCCAACTAGAGATTAAAGAGCATGGAACTATGGGCCGGGCCCTAAGCAACACCTCTTGCTAAGGGGTGGGAAGTGGAGCAGAATGGAGGAAGATGAACTGCTTTCTCTCTTTGTGCACCAGACGTGAAAAATCCAAGTGTTACACCAATGCTCAATCCCACTCTCCAAAGACTCTGTAGGAGGTGACAAAGCTTCAATAGTCGCTAATAAACCCAACAGAATGAAAACAGACGAGCCATTGTTCTAGCGAAAGACGCATATCATCAAGGGCGATAACTAAAACCAACTACGTGCGTTGTCCTTCAGGTATAATGACTTTCATGATAATTCCAAACTCTTTAGAAGCCTTCATATCCGGTAGAAAGGAGAGTCTGACGTGCAAGAATGCCATCAAAGTAGGGAATACTTGGTGACCGAAAGGCAATGCACAACAGCAAAAACCAATGTTCTCGCCACTCTCTGCTCCGCTCGTCACTGTATGTTACTGTGAGCATGTCGCAACAACACCCACGGCCTGCTCACCACCCAGGTGGTGGCGGCTCAGTCTAAAAATAGCTCTTCTGGTTTCTTTCGTCATCAAACTTCATTAAAGGAAATAGCAGCTGGTTACTCAGTGTCAATCATACTAATTCCTCAAATTCCTATTAGTAGCATCATTCTATTTTACAAGGACATAGGACTGTGCACAAGAACTCTGCATATGCCCATCCTGGAGTCTGTAACCAACGAGTGGAGATGTCCAGCTACGGGTCTGTGGTCACTGAGTAGCACTGCACTCCCATCGGCTTTGAATGAATAAAAAGAAGTGACTAGCCCTCAGCCTGTAATTAGTATGGGTAACATGTGATGAGTGTGATGAGCAATGCCCACTGCTGGGCCACTAACCAGTGATAGTCACTGAGCAGTACTGCCCTCCTGTCCCCCAGACCCTGTAATTAGAGAGCAGAAATGCACATCAGCCAGTCTGTTTTTAGTGAGCTAATAACTCTGGCGCTTGCCAAGGACACTTCCACCCCCATCATAAGAAAAGCGCTCACATTAATAAAAAGCACCTAGCGTGTGCTAGTTCCAGGATTCTACCCCATGAGTGGAAGATATTCAGGATTCCATGAAGATTTTTTTTTATCCCTTACTATTATCCTACGACAAGAAACTTCATGCCAATGTGCCCAAACTGGGCCAGACGGTGGAAAGATGGCATTACCGTGGGACGCACGCACACTTGTCTATCCCTACCTTCCCTTGCTATGACAATGGAGGGGAAAATGTAGCAAAAAACAACAGAATTGGTAACAATGTCTCTAAAACAGATGCTCTGTTAAGCCACAACTAAAAAACAAAATTTTCAGTGCCAAGAGGACTAAAATGTTGTATTGCTGCCTGCTTTGCAGGTGCTCCACAACATGCTTACTATCTACGATTATCCATGTGCCACAGGAGAAACAAAGGGACGAGGGGTTATTTTTGGGAGGGCCTGTGAGACATTTCTCACTCTCTTGGATGTTTAGCTGATCCCTTACAAGGGTTATGTTTCTCATGCAGACAACTGCTACCGGTCCCTTTCCGGTCCTTCAGTGGTCCCTTGGCAATAGGATATCACACCATATAGGATATGACATTAATGTATCTTGCAACACTAATGCGAGCAATAGCGATCTGCGGAACCACATCTTTGCACACTTAAGAATAGTATCCCTCTGGTGCCTCCCCTGTCCCAGCTGAAGTATCCTGGAATGTTTTGTTTTCCTTTAGACTCTGGGTGCATTGACATTGGGGGAGGGGTGGTTAAATATGGAAGATATGGAGGGACAGACCCGGGAATGCTTTTAATGTACGCAGCTTTCAAATCGTTTTGCAAAAGTAGTTTTCACATTTTCAGTGGGGGTTTAGAACTAGATAGTCAAAAAGCACACGTTCTAAAGAGGACCCAGGTAGGCTCTTGTTGTGATGGGCCCCTATGAAATTAAAGGGGCTGCAGTACTTGTGAAATCCAAATTGTTCAGAATATGTTACAGAATGAAGTGTTATAGGCTCGCCGTAGCCTGAAAGAACGATAAGTAGGAGATTAAATCGCACAGCAATAGGGTTTAGGCTCATCACTTCCTATGCCCCTGTGCACCAGTTCATGTCAGTGCACCGGGCAGTAAACTTCATGACATTACATCATAACCGCCTTAGGAAGAGACCAAGTCCCTCCCTTCCACTGAGAGATTGAGATTGAGATTGCTGGGTTTGCTTGTAATTTAGGTTTCTCGTCCTCTTCAATCATCTGCAGCGATTGCTGGACTTTTGTCCTTGTGATATGGCCGAGTTTAAGTAACTGAGAAGCAGTGGGGTCTATTTATTTCGATGTTTCTTTAAAATGCACTTGTACACATAGGCTGACTTGGTTTGTCAAATTACCCATGAAATGCTGGAAGGGAATACCCAAGATCACAGGCAAATATTCAACCAGTGGCCAAGTTCCTGAAACACACACAATGGTGGCGAGCTGTTAAAAGAATACACTGTCTTCTGAAGCACTCCTCCTGCAATTAAAAAAAACACTCAACGCTGCTCTCCCCAAGACAAACACAACTGAAAAACCACAAAAACTCAGAGACATGCAGATTTTTCCCATGTGTGCAGTGCATTGCCGCAGACCAAAAAATAAACATTTCAAAACATGCACTAACCTGAGCACCCTGACAATGGCAGGTGAATAAGAAATGTGGCGGCTCTTTTACAGACACCCGAGACCAAGCCTGCACAGTGACCAAACACCGGGCGCACATACAATACGAAAATATCAGGTAACAGCGTCCATATTGGTACAAGAGGACCCCTGGCCAGATAGTCTTGGACCCAGTCAGCTGGTACGTGAGCCAGGAAGCTGGGGTCCCATAGGGGCCCCTAGCTTTGGAAATTAAACTTAAGATACTGCAGAGGAACTGTGAGATTTGCCAACTGTTGTGCCTTCCACATAATTAATGATTTACCGTATTTGCCACATAATTATTCATCTACTGCATAATATGTATAGACCAACAAAATAATGTTTCTATCTCAAACAGAAGGGAAGTTAATAACAAAAATAAGGCTGCCATACGTTGCCATGCAATGGCGAGCCTACCGCAAGGGTTATCTGGTCACCTTCCATTTGATGATTGTTGTATTTAGTTATTACACTGATACTACTGAGGTGAAAACTCTACCCAGAAAGAGGTAACATGTACAAATGTCAAAATAGTCCATTAAAACTACCTCAAAAAGGTGCCACGTTATGCACCCCTTCAGATCCTGCCTGGTTACCCCCTACTGATGCGCTTTGGGCAGCAGTTTATTCTTAACCCTCACTACCTACCTTTGTCTTCATAGCACTTAGATGCTGAGGACAAGCGCCCATTCACATCCAGTTTCTGATGCCTCCTGTGCACCTGCAGTATACATATACAAAGCTACACATTACCCAGTTTTGCGACCCAGCTGCATCACTCATCTATCTATCACCAGCTTTCGGGCCCTGATCGCCAAGCGCTTGCAAACCCCGTCTCAAGCGCTACACAAATGCCTCGAACACGAACACAAGGCTGCTTGTATGCAAACAGAACTGTTATGGCCGAGATGGGGACTTTTTCTTAAGCCAATGCCCTTAAACTCTAATAAAAAATAAGTACACGCTCTAAGAAATAAACAACGTTGAAAACGAATAAATGTAGTCATCACTGTTCTCCCAGTAAAACGGCACAGATTGGTCAAGATGAGGCACCTGGATTCAGCCCCATCGGTTCCCACACGGATCAGTGCAAGTTCTTTGTGTGTTTTATGGTTACGCTGGAAACTAATAGGCACAAAACGACAATCTAAGGGCGTCTTTCTGTGGAGTCCGGTCTGGCTCGGTCACTCACTCCCAGGGCTCCTTGGGTTCTCTGTTCACACCGTAGGCCCGCCGCCACCCTCCCTGTGGAAGTCTTATAAGAAGAGGACGCGGGACCCACCTGTGCACTCTGGCAGCGCCTGGTCAGCTCCTGGGGCCAATAGGAAGGAGGCGCTAGGGTCCTCGGCGCCGAGCCGCGGCCGGCTCCAGAGCTGGAATGACGGCGCTGGGATCACACAGTCACCTGCGCGCTGCCACGCCCTGAGCATGTACACAGCAGTCAGTGCGAGCCAGGCGCAGCCGCCCAGGAGGCGTCACAGCGGGGAGTGGTGAGCCAGTCGAGCAGCTCGGTGCGTTCATGCACCGACCGCGGGGATCTGCATCTGTCCTGAAGGCCACCTGTCCCAGCCGGCAGGATGGGGTTACCTCTAGGACCGGGCAAATGCGACGGTCTCAGAGCGCACAGCCTTGAGTGGGGGTGGGGGTGGGGCAGGTGGCGGTCTGCTCTCTGGGCGAACCACAACCAGGTGTGTTCTGGCTGGAACAGAGGCACGCCAGCATCTGCCCGGGTAATACCAGAGCACAGGGACATAGGTATCCGTGTAGCAGGAGCAGTGACGCCGGGGCAGACTGTAGAAAGGGCCACAGTCACAGTAAAAAGGAACCTGTTATAGGAAGTGGAGTGATGCGCTGCTTCTAACTTCCGGCCACACATTTCCCTGTTTGCCCGCTCCCCACCCTGGGGCACCCAAGGGCCGTGCGGGGTGTTATGGTGCCTCTTGGAAGGTTGTGTTATATCCTACAAATATGCCTCTGTTTAAATTTTTTTTTACATAACCGCGTTACTGTAAACATAAAAACACTAATCAGAGGAGCCCTGGCATCAAAGTCCCCCAGACCAGCCCCCGCAAAAAGAACCATGTTTGGAAAAATAGATTCCCGCGATGCCTTCACATGTGGTATGCTCCTTTGAATCGCTTAACTCGCCCCATTTAACGTTCAAGAAATACGGAAGCACAAACCTCTAGCAAAGGGGGGGGGCGGGTGGTCAGATTGACATGGTGTTCATCTAACAACGCGTCCACTGTATGGTCAGGTGAAGTGTAATAAACGAGTAAAAGGACAACTCAACGGGCGCCAAAAAAGTCTGCATTCTTTGAAACCCCAGAAGCCAGCACCTGGCTCTGAGCCAAGAAAAAATGGAAAACAAACAGATTTAAAGAGAAAAAAATGTGAGGGGAGGCGCTGAAACTCAGCGCACAATACCGGTCTCATGGAGGGGCAGAGATTAGGCCGGTTTCGGACTGTAGTTTCGGCGTCCCACGGAGATGAGGTTGGCACAGGGGATAGCGGGCGAGGCCCGGCTGCTGCCAAGCACCCAGGGGTAGAAAGGAGCACGGGCACTGGGAGAGACGCGGCCACAGGTCGTGCCAAGGGCACCCAGTGTCCGCGGGGAAGAAGCGTGAACTTATTTTGCGGCCACTGACTGTTGCAGTGCTCCAGATTTACGACCGGATTTCCGGCCACATGCATCAACGTGTTTTGCATTCGCAAACGGTGTGATTCGGAAAAATCGGCCGTTTGCGAATGCAAAAACCGTTTTTGGGATGCATCAAACCGTTGTGCTTAATTCGCTATTTTTAGCATTTCTTAAAAATGCGATTGCATTTAAGGAATCGCATTTGTGCGATTCCTTAAATGCAATGCATCATTTTTTTAAAAATAGCGAATTTGAAAATTGGAAGTGCAAATTAACACGAGGTTGAGCCTCGTGTTAATTTGCGAAAATCCTCAAAAACGTAAAAAAATGCATTTTTAAAACTGACATGTTACAGACACACATGTCCTTAGGACATGTGTGTGTGAAACATCCACTTAAAAATACATTTCAGGGGTGCAAGGGGAGGTCCTGTGGACCCCCCCCCCCTGCACCCATGGAATGCATCAACATTATGCGAATTCTAATTGGCAAATTCGCAATTCCCATTGATTCCTATGGGCCTTTTGGCCCATAGGAATCAATGGGAAATGCGAATTTGCCAATTAGAATTCGCATAATATTTGCGAACCGGCAAAAAAAGCAAATTTTACCGAATCGCAAATATTAAGAAAAAATAATCATGCATCCCGTTTTGCGACTTCCAAATTGCGATTCGGTATTTTTCGCAATTTGGAAGTCGCAAACGGCCGGGATGATGCATGTGGCCGTTCTAGCGTATGTGGGAGTTCAGGAGTGCAACTAAAGCAAAGCACTTACAGCTAGATTCATCAAGCCGAAAACGGCTCGCAAAGGGCCAGATTCTGAGAATCTGGCCCTTTGCAAGCGCAATTTGTGCATTTGGGATTCATCATCCCAAATGCAAAAATCGCTAATAGCAAATTCGCAAATTTGCGAGGAATAGCATTTAAGGAATCTCTATTTGAGATTCCTTCAATGCAATTCATTAACCATTTTTAAATTGCGAATTATCAATTTTTGGCCGCTATTTACCACAAAGTCTGACTTCGTGTTAAATAGCGAAAAAATAGAAAAAAAACACTTTAGTGCATTTTTCTCAGTTGCATGTTACACACACATGTCCTTTGGACGTGTGTGCGCAACACCTGTGTACATTTGCTTTTCAGGGGTGCTACAGGCTAATCGCAAATAAGGATGATGTAGGAATCGCAATATTTTGTGCCATTCCTACATGAATCCCGTTTTGCAAGTCCTTAATAGCGATTCCTTAATAATCGCTATTAAGGACTCGCAAAACGGGACTATGATGAATCTAGCTGTATATGTGCATGGGGTTGGAGGGGAGGTTCTTCATACATGACTTGTATGTAACACCGAATCCCTACATCTATCTATCATTTCAAGAAACTATATTTATCTGACAGGATGCAGCTCTCCGCGCACTGTGAACACCAGGTCACTTAACAATATAAAGCGTAACTTTTAGCCAACTCGATAGTACTTTATTAGCTTTGAAGGATGAACGACTGAGCCCACCCCGCCGGGATTCCAACCAGTGGTCGGTCAGACGCAAAGGCAGTTGTGCCCCTCTTTAGAATCACCCCCAACAAGCAATATGCCCCTAAGTGACCTGTGTGCTATACTGTTTATGACCACAACCTTCGACCCACCGACTAGAACCGAGTCAGGACTGCTGCTCGGTCCGACACCAGTGGGGCAGCAAGGACAATGCAGGCGCGTGGCCCAACTACTGCCTCGTACACCCTGTGCTAGTACTGATAGCCTGCAGGTTCACCTTTGTCGCTGTGGTGGTGCGGAAGTGTCATACTTGGTTAGATGCAGTCTATTACAGACCACAGCATTCTCCTGACCACGCAGGCCTTCCCACCAATGACAGGTGCCCGACTGGTCCAAGCTGCAGCGTCTTTCAGTGGCAGCGGGTCATCTTTACAAGTGGCGGGGTGTGAACGGAGCTGGTATTTCCCGGTGTCTCCAGGCAACAGTATTTTACCGCCGTGGAGTGCCCCCCATTTTTTTTCTTAAGTTTCCCATGACATTGTATACCAATTGACAGAAACCCCTGTAGGTGCCGCAACACCTATTCTGCGCCTTACGGAAATATTGGCGGGACTAGCCTGGCACTGTCCTAAATTAGCAAGTCTGTCCCAGGGGTACAGACCCGCTTTCTGGTGCATGGCGACTTCAACAAGACAAGCTCGCAGGCCCCCGGTGCCTCCACGCCGTTATCAAAACACACAGGTAAACAGATGCGGACGTCAGATAAAAACAGCCATGAGTTGCCATGTACCCTCTCCAGTACAACACAACAAAAACTCTACTGCATGATGTCTGTGCTCACAGTGCAATCACTTCCGGTTGGTTCAAAGGTCACATCGTCCATACAAGAACTCGCGTGCCGAGCTCTCCTACCCCGACAATTTTGGGGTAATATATTTATTGACGAGTATGAAATCACCTGCTATTTCCGTCTGATTCGCAAGTGCTTGTGTACAGCATGTGTGCTTAGGGGCACCGGAAAAGTATGAATGCAGTCGGAAAAACACACTATGGTGTCAGCTGATGACACACGAGAAATTGCTCAAGATCACCACAAAAGTCCCAACTCGGGCCTCCCCAGAGGAACACACCGAAACCGGGGGCGCGCACTGCTCGATACAACACAAGGCCGCACACACGTCAGCATTCACAACACTAATCGTGAAGTGTCCCAATGGAGACACCTGCCCCGCACACACACACAGGCGGCATTCACGTGCATTCCTGGAGGTGAGTAACCCACGCCAGGGCCAGGCTGCAAGGTATGCCAGCGCGTGGCCACCCCTGCCCCGCGCCCCCTCCGTGAGCGAGGACCCCATGAGCCAGGGCGCCTCCGGGCCGGAGACACATGAACCAAGAGGGCGGAAGAAAAACACGAGGAGGAAAAGAAAACATTCTGGATAATAAAGGAAGGAATGGCAGGAATGCGAGCAGGTGAAGCGGAACGCCCCTCCCAGGTAATGAGGCCCTCGTACGGGAACCGCGCGCCAAGGGCTGGCGGCAGAGGCGGGCCCGGGGGCTCCGAGGGCAGCGGGCGCACGAGCGGCGCCGCGCACAGCGCCTAGACGACTCACAGAGCCTCTGGGCGCGGCTTGTGCAACACACCGTCTCTGCAGGCTGAAGTATTGCGCTGAAAAGTTAAATCTTAAGTTGTTCTAGTAGAACGTGTATATTCCATCTAGAAGGACGCACATATCCGAGAGGCCAGGGTAGGATGGCCTCCTCTTAAGTGAATACAAAGCAGAGATCCGGGGTGGGGACAATAACGCTCTGGACGGTGGTTCGGACACAAGGCCCCTTTCCTGTTACAAGTAAACTCTCCAGGCTGGCCTCGGTATGCTCCATCGATGAGGGAGGTGCTCGGCCAGATGTTCGCCCGCCAGGGCCCCAGGGGCTGGAGAACGAGCACACCCCTCCCGGTGCGGAGGGCGGTGGGATCCGCCTCGTGCCAGGCACCGGCGGGGCACGGCGTGGGCCCTCCAGCCCTCACATACTTGGCATGCCTGCCGCTGCAGTCACAGTATCAGGGGAGGTCGAAAACTGAAACACCTGTTCAAGAGCAACTTACCGACTCTCCCCGACGAGGCGTCCAAGAAGGGCATGGTGCAGTAGGAGAAGGGCACCCGTCTGCCGATGCGAGGCATGGCACCGTGGGCGCAGGGGGCGACGAGAGAAGGGTACCCAAAGAGGCCGAGACTGTAGCAAGGGGGCTGAGGGCGTGCAGGCCTCGACTGTCCACAGCACGTCTCCTCAGCTGAAGGTCGAAGATGCACTGAGGTCCTGCCCTTATGGCACCTCCCCCTGGCTGATCATGGGGTGGGATCACCCCCCATTGTCTTTCAATTAGCAGCCCCACCTACCAGCATTTAGGAACTGGTCCCACCTGTTGAGACCGGACAGAGGTGGGGCAACACCCACCCCTCCCTCCCCGAGGCTGAAAGGAAGGAGACCCTTCAATGCACTTGTAAATGGAGATTAGTAGTGCACCGATACCAGCCCAACCCATGACCTTTAGGAAAGGGGGGAGGAGGAGGGCTACACCACACTCGCAGGGACAATTTAAGCTACCCAACTCCACAAAAAAAAAAACCACCACCCTTGCCACAAGGAGTCTATAGGGCACTAGGATTTAGTATATACGGCCTTATTTATATTTTTTTCTTTTAGTGGAAAATGCATTTTATATTATTTAAGGCCGAAGGGCTAACTTTATGCCATTTCCTTTCCAGCAAGATAAAAGGCAGCTATGCGACGCGCGGAGTCTCACGGGCCACGGCGTGTGTGCAAGCTATCTGTGGAACAGACTCCATACCTAATGTTTGTAGATTGCCTGCTCTGTGCCGCTTATCGCTTGTCATCGGGGCGACCCCTCCAACAGCACAGCGCTCTTGGGTTTTAGTATAACAAAGGCATCGGACATGCAGACGCTCTTCGCCTGAAGTGTGCACACTCACAAACGGAGGTGTCATTTTGGGTCTGGGTAGGCGCATCTGAATTTACCCCGTGTTGCGGTGGCCATGCCATTTGGATATTAACCCATACATGTAGGGTGGCACTACTCGTAGGCCTCCCAAAAGCCGAGAGCCCCCCACACCCTGCTTCACAGTCCCACCCCCAGGTTTTATTCATCCCAGGTCTTCCTCACCCACCAACAATCATTACCCTGGATGCAGCAAAGCATCCGCAGCCAGAGCCCTCACGCACCCTCTTTATTGAACACAGGCATAACAACCGATGCACCTTCTTACTCAAGGTGCTGGACGACTCTGTCATCTGGGACAGTATTGTCCAGTGTCAGGTCTTTAATTACCAACCTAATGTATTTTGGGAGATGTAGGATTTGTAAAGAAAAGCACATGGCTAGCACCTAGTGTCTATGATGAGATATCATCTGCAACCCCATTCTTAGTCCAAAGATTTTGCGTCATCCACTCACGCAGCTAATCCCATTTTGTGTCCTTCTGCTTGCTTCTTGATACTTGAAGCCCTATACTAAACATGGTGGAAACAGGACTGTATGGTGCCAGAAAGAAAAGCGCAAACAGGACCAGAAAGCCTAGCAAATCAGATTTTGAACAATCGGAGTTCCCCAGAATCAACTTTCTCACAACCCCCTCCTCATCGATGGGCTCTCCCTGTCTCACACGTTCCAAAAACAATTTCAAGGAGTATGTGAGGATAATACGGAGATTTTTGGACTATAAGGCTGAAATGATTTGGACATGTAAAGAAATAAGTCAGGGAGGACCGAAAGAACAACAAAAACCCTAGGCAGGTGTAGAACCTGGCTTCCTCCTGTGGAAACGGAGGCTGGCGGCTACGAGGGCTGGGTCAGGGGCCTCTCCAGGTTTAACTGTGTTGGTTACGAGGAATGTGAGTGTGACATGCATTCCTTGTCAGACAGGTAGGAACATTGGCTCCGGGGTGCGCGGCCTGTGAATGATTTACCAGGAGAAATTAAACAAAGCAGCTCCCTTTGATTTATTTGCACAACCCCTCAAACTCTGCATACTTTCATGTCAGGAATCACTGCATTTAACTAGACCTGGATATTAACTCCTGCTCGGCCACCGCGCCCAACATCAGCAGAGTAGGTAAAACAGATGGAAAGGAAGCGGGGGAAAAACAGTATCTAGAATGTGAGCAGAAAAGAAAGTGTAAGGCAATTTGCGGCCCCATTTCAGGGAGTGCTGGCTTAAGGTGGTCAGAGGTGACCTATTCTGCAGGAACATTCATGTGTGACGCGGCACCCCCACCGAACGCAGTCAGTGTATGTAGATAATGTTTCCTCTCGACCAGCTTGGGAAAGCCAGCTCCATAGTAGAGGACACAAGTCCCCCAAACACCCCAATGCGGCGCAAAGCGCCCTGATGCTAATTTCCCCAGCGAGGCGCTAATGGAACACATCAATGTCGGGTTCATTTGCAGGTCTCCGCTCCTCCCACTGCCATTGGCGGGGACCACCCCCTGCAGGGAAGCATTGTCCGGGGCTGGGAATGTACACAGGGCCGCTCCGTGACGCCCATTGTGTGTGTGCACCGAAACTCGAGGCACACACGGGACTGGGGGAGGGCGGGGGCTGGAGACAAGGTCAGGGGTGGACCCTTCAAGCACTCTTCCTTCAAGATGCACTTGGAGTAGAGTGGAAAAATGGTTTTAAGACAGATATGATCGGGTGGCTATATCCGACGCCTTTCCTGCCCTCTACACCGGTCTGTGCGTCTACCTATCCGCATTTACACTAGTGCTAGACTGTTAGTACCAAATATGTGGGAGAAGCGTGGCTCAGTGGTTAGAGGCGGCAGACCCGGAAGCTGAGATCGACCGTGGACCAGGGTTCGATTCCCCGCCTCGGCGGGTCTCGGGCTCAAAAATTCCACGGACTCGACAATTCTCGCTCCGGTGCCTACTCGAATCACGGGGGTCACACTCTGCAACTCTGGGCAATAGCTTGCTTAATCTCCACTACGGCCCCTCGCGGTGGGCCCCTCGCGGTGGGATGCCTGGCTTTCACCTTGTGGACACCCTGCCGGGGTTTCTCACAGGGGAATACCAGGACGGGTTCCCTAAGCAAGCGCCAGGATGCCCTTTGGGTGACAGGTTTGCGCTATATAAGTACACCTACATTTACATTTACATGTGTCATCTTTCCACAGCCAACCTGGCCGATCAACACCCCGCTCCTAAAGGCATGCTCAGGACAAGCAACTTCCGGGCCAGTGCTTGGCGCACACACGCAGTGGCCGAATCACCCTCCCACTGGACGCGCACAGAGGGCCGAGCGGGCTCGTCTTCTTCCTTCTCTACAGCAGAAAATAAATACAAGTAAATGTTGCGAAAAAAGCTTGGTCTTCTTTTCTGTCTGTTTAGAGCGGCTGCATCTTTGTTTACCAAAGGGCTTGGCCACAATGGGAGTGACGTGATCTACCTTGAGAGAAAAAAACCTCTCTACACTTTTAAGGGCAGGTGTAGTTTCAACCTAAAGCTTGCCTGATATTATTCCCCTCCTGTCCCAGAAGAAAAACATTCTTAAAAATATACACCTATTTTTGTGTGCATGGAATTTCACGAAAAGCCATTTTTTTTTAAACTTCGCCCATTGCGATTTGGCTACTTTAAATTATCAGCTAAACTGTAACCGGAGCTCCTCTCTAGATATCCTACACAAGGCAAGAAGGCAGCCAGAAATTTCACATGCAGCACAGGATAGGGTTGTAAGTGGGTGAGGTGATTAACATCTGGCAACCAGTTCTTGAGGTCGCCAAACAAGCTTTGAAACGGACAACAATGAGAAACAACGGTTAAGTAAATCGAGAACTCACTCCAATCAAATATCCTTCTACCATGAGTTACCGTGCCCACCAATCCCTCTCAGGCATATTTTCATTGTTTAAGGCTCTGTGGATGAGAAACTGAACTTTTAAAAAACACTCAGTGCCCCTGCCTGGGTTACTCTTTCGAGTGAAGACGGGCCTTCCTGTAAGATGACCCATATGCACTAGTAGTGAATATCAGCACTTTCAATCACGTAGGAAATAGTCTGTCAGACAGTAAACGAGCTTTGTAAAGAGCCCCTTTCTCCCTGTGCTGAAGAAAAGCACTGTCAAAGGCATTTTATCTAGCCTTGGCTGTCAAGGATTTTTTTACGTTATATTTTGGAAAACATATGCAGTTGTCATTAAAAGTGTAATATTAATAGAAAGTAAGAATGCCACATTCTAAAGGAGTCATGCATATATTTGCGCGACCTATTGCAATTATTTGTTTAAAACATAAAATAAAAGCAGAAATAGACAAGGAATTAGCCTACCAGTTCTGGTACTCAAATGGTATACTTTTTTTTTAGGTGGATATGCACAAGCAAAATATTGTTTATCATAGTGATGAGAGTTGGTCTAGGTGGGTTCAGAGAGGAAGGGAGGAAGTCTGATCCTTTGGGTTCTGCAGGAGAAAAAGGAACAGATCCAGTCGAGGGCGGTTCCTCGTATTCCAGCGTCATAGAGTCTGGTTGCGAGAGTGCGGTGTGAGACGGTGTAGCAGGCTGCAGAGAGGTCTAGTAGGATGAGGGCTGCAGTGTGGCCCTAGTCGAGTAGCATGCATGGTTGATGGCATTTCAATCCTATTGTGTCAGGATCTTCAGGACCGGATTGCCGATTGACGGGTGTGTCTGTCAGTTGGAACGAGTGAGCGATGTGCAGGCGGAGTGGTCGGAGCCCCAAACCACTAAAGGGCCAATTCACAGGGGGATTTCAGCTATCCAAGGAAGAAACCAATTGGGCGGCGCAGAGTGAAGCCAGCCAGAGTGTGCGTGGCGATCAGTGCCAAACACAGTGCCACGCGGAATTGGGGATCGATGTGTTGATTGAGGAAGAAATCCGGAGTTTGCGGGGTGTGCAGGTATAAGCCCCGGGCCGCAACGGTAGTGTGTGGTGTTGTTCAAGTGACCAATGACCGCCTTCACACCGCTCACTCGCTCCAACTGACATACAGCACCCGTCAATCGGCAACTTGGTCATGAAGATTATTCTGACTCAATAGGATCGAAACGCCATCACCCAACTTTCAGCATAATTCACGGTGCACATATCTCTATGGTTCACTGAAATATCTTGAACAAAACAAATCAATGTCTCATACTTTTAAAGCTGAACCAAAACTCTGTATATATCCTTCTTCAGATTGTCACCTTGCGCCTATCGCTGTTCTTCACCACGTGTCACTTGCGCCGTCACTTTTCCTGTCATAAAGCACAATGTGCACCTATTGCCTTTTTGGGTTGCCTCTGCAATTTATGCCCACAGTGCTGATATAACTGTATTGTATAAATCGCCATAACCAAATATATGATGCCATGAGCACATCCAAAACCAAATAACAGGAGTCTCCCTTCTTCCTTTGTGTAATGTTTTGTACATACATGTAGACTTGCCTTTTCTTCAATGATAAGAATAAACAAGCATTTGCAATACAATAGGTCTCACATTTACGCCAGTTTAAGCTATTGGTATTGTAAATGGCAATGTGTTTTATTTATGTTTTAAAATCCAAAACAAACAAAATCCATTGTTATTTACAATGCCAATTGCTCAAACTCTTGTTAAATGCGAGACCTGTTGCATTGCAAATGTTAGGCATCACAGACACCAGGAGGGAGGGCGGAAGGGGTGTGGAGGGGAGAAGGCACAGACAACGGGATGGAGGGCGAGGGGTAAAAAAGGCACAGATAACGGGAGGGAGGGCATGGTTATAAAGAAGGCACCAAAGCACCTTGTGCCTGTAGAAATAGAAACTGGATAGAGAAAATAGTGCTTCAAGACTAAATAACAGGTACAGTGGGTACAGTGTAACAAACAATGTAAAAGGGCCAGTCGCCGTGGGAGGTGACGAATGAAGAGGAGGCAGTACTAAGGAGGGACTAATAAGCCTATTTACGAATCAGCAGCCTGCATTTAGGACGGAAAATGACAAAAGCATATGGCAAATATGGGCAGAGTGGGTGGGGCTTATATTCCCTACTCCACTACAAGTCTTGCAGAGCAGCGCATGTGCGCTGGCTCTAAGCATGACCTAAAAAACGTGGTCGACATGTTTTGCTCAAATAGTAACTCCCTGGTCTAACTGTTGGAAAATTGCCTGGTTATTGGAAATTGGCATAGCAAGAGTGCATTCATTTTACTTTACCCCTGGGTGAAGACATCCATTGGTCACTTGTCATTAAATTCTTGTAGTACTGTATTACAGGACTCTTCTCTTACAGGGACTGGCTTTAAAATGGATCAGTTCATTTCTCAAAGATCGTACTCAATCTGTACGACTGGCCTAATTTACAGCCCCCAAGCTAACTATATCATACAGGGTTCCACAAGGCTCCTTGCTTTTACCCCATCTGTTTAATCTATACCATCTTCCTCTGATTCGTACACTGAAGGAAATGAACGTAACGACTTTCAATTATGCAGACGACCTTCAGCTAACCTTCACTATTGACAATTCCCCTAAGTCAGTGGTTGAATTCCAGACCACCATGCTATCCATCCGTCAATGAATGGATCAAAATCATCTAAAGCTCAACCCTAGTAAGACAGAACTACTACTGACAGGCAAAAGTAAGATCTTCTGGGGACCACAGTACTGGCCGACTGATCTAGATCCCCACCAGTACCTTCTACCTCAGTAAAGAGCCTTGGGGTCATTATAGATAATGACTTATCATTAAAAAACCAAGTAGGTTCAGTGGTCTCCAAATGCTTTCATCAATTACGAAGGATTAGGAAAATCAGCCGCATGCTTACCCATGCAGCGCTAGTTCAGGTGACTGTGGCATTGGTACTATCGCACCTGGACTATGCTAATTCAATCTACCTTGGGCGGCCTCTTTTTCTTATTAGGAGGCTTCAAATGGTCCAGAATCAGGCAGCCAGGCTGATCCATCAACAACCCAGTTAGCAATCGGCCAAACCACTGTTTAAAAAACTACACTGGCTCCTGATACCCCAAAGGACAGAATTCAAGGCGGGTTGTCTGGTCCTTAAATCATTCTATGGCAAGAGCCCTATATTCAATCAATACTCTTCTAAATAGGTATACTCCTTCCCGTAGCCTCCGCTCAATGCATTTTCAGTTACTGACTACTCCTGCCTGTAAACGGAAACGACAGGGTGGACGACGGTTTGCATACCTGGCCACTAGACTCTGGAATTCATTTCCTCTGGAGATTCGCTCCTGTACAGATTTACTTAAATTTAGGAAATCGCTCAAAACGCGGCTGTTTATAAGTGCGCATGTATAGTCTCCCTCTGTTCACAGTATGTCCCTCGCAGCACCATGAAACCCCTGGGTGTACATGCGCTTTATAAGCAACTCGTAACATAACAAGAGTGAGTTGTGAACTTTGTTGGCTCATTCAGGTGACTCAATTCCACTTGTCTCTACAAACCCAAAGATTTCATCAAAAAGGTAAAAGGTGCACCCAGAAAACCACGACCCTCCTACCAAACGTTTTCTAGCTGTAGGAAATCTTCCTTTTCAGCACATCACACCTTATTTTTCACCTTTGACTTAACCCTATATTTGTCCTGTCTTTAGAACTCTGTACACTTTACCCCTGCAAACCAGCAGTAAAGTGCCTTTGCTCCCCCTTTAAGCATAGACAAATTACCATATTTCTAACTTGTATACTTAACTTGCATATAAATCCCTAATCTAAGGTACAAAATGTACCCACGGCCTGGAAGTTAGATGCCACTAGTGGACTACAGCACCTACTTTGCTATCCACTACAGTGACCGTGTAAAACATGGCTACCACTGTAGCCTGCATGTGGCAGTTTAAACACTGTAATTCGACAAAAGATGTGGAACCTCCTCCCTTTGAATCTTAGAATGCAGCCTTCAGAAATGTTGTTTCGTAGAAATTTAAATACCTTGTTCTTCAGGCAATTTTTGTTCATCTAACTACTGTGCCTGCTCTCTGAACACTTTGATCCGATTGCTTTAGGAGAAAACCTAGCACGGCGAGCAACCAGGCGCTTTACACATTACTAACTTAACATTTCAAAGAAAACCCATTTGACAGGTCAAAACCTCCCTTTTAAATATTAAAAAAATCACCCTTCAATAAAATCAAACTTAAAAAAAAAATCACCCTACAAGACAGGATGCATAGTACTGAAAAGTAGGATGTTAACATGTCCGTACAGTCACTAGCACCCAAAAGCTATTTTTCACTCTGGGAGGCCTAGCTGTTTTATGCCGAAAACCAGTGTACAGATTAAAAATCCTAACACTGTATCTTGGGAATTGGACTAGACAGAGACATAATTAAACAACTTTTTTCTAATACTGATCAAAAATACAATTCAATGTTGAAGTTAGATTTTAGAAGAAATATTTTTAAAAAGTAACTTTTAGAAGGTTAGCTTTTCCCTGCATGAACTTCCTGGAGGCTAACTTTGCATTTCCTCTCCCACTTCTGCCATCCAATAACAAGCATCTGAATAGATGTGAAAAAGGTGTGAAGTGACTTCCAGAAGCAAACAGGCTGATCTGAATCGGCAGAAATTACCCTTATGAACCTGACAGAATATGCAGTGTGGAGCTGTGAGCAATCTTTTTAACTTTACAGTGTCAAATCCTGCATGAATGTAAAACCTTGCTGAGTATACATAGATCTCCTTGATGCACACTTGAAAGGAAGGGGAAGAGGATGTCAAAATAATTCTTGTATAGCCACTGTCTTGTTGCTGAAAACCTTACTTTTGTTGTACTAAACCTCAGTCTCTAGGTTTATCGTGGGTACAGGGACTGTCCCAAATTAGAATGTTTTATAAAATGTAGGAGGGAGCTAGGATTACCAGAGTACATTCCCCACACTCACCCCAGCCGTCAGAACCCATGTTTAGAGTGGCAGAAGTCTTTCACGATCTTTAAAATGCCCAAAGTGAGAAGGCTCCATGAACTTTATCCCAATTTGTTAGATCATGCCCAGGTATTATTCCCACCCACTAGTTTGTGCAGATATAAACGTGGTACCTCCAGGCACCCACTCCAGAACACTTTTGAACATGAAGAGAAGAGGACTGGACCTGCTATCTGTGACCAGAGAGGTGACCTGAAGAATTGTACTGGTTGCCTCTTGTACCCAGGACAAAGAATTGGCTCAGAGGGTCATAAGGTTGACCTCCTGTTCAAGTTACAGGTATACATCAAGCTGTAAGTGGCCTCTCCTGCAACTGCTCAGCTGACCAGTGGCAACTGGACTGCACCCTGCTGTTGGCCTCCACCTGACACTCATGAGTCTCTAAGTGCCTTCTCAGAGGTCCAAGGAGACCTTAGAAGTGTTCTCCTGTGGTGGATTGGGACTTAAAGGACTAATATCAGAAGTTAAAAATTTTTACCAGGATGAGCCTGGTTGGTGTATCAAACCTTCACTCCATCGCAATCAGCGTCAAGTTGCACCTATTTCTTGGTCAACTGCAACCAATGACTAGCCTCAACATTTTATGCTTCTTGAATGAATGAATGAAATAACTCTTTTATAGCGCATGGCTACCCGGAGGCATCCCAGCGCTTGAAGCTACAACAGGGAAAAGGGCCGAAGTGGACGAGGTCAGAATCGTTAGTTTGTAGGGAAGAGCCAAGTTTTTATTTTCTTACGAAAAGAGAGATAATTGGGCTCCTGACGAAGAGGGGGGGCAGGGAGTTCCACAACTTTGAGGTGTTGTAGGAAAAAAGGCGACCACCCGTACGAGCCTTATTGATTCTGCTTACTCGTGCCAGGTTGAGGTCGTTGGAACAGAGGTTTCTCAAAGTTTTGTGTGGATTGATCAACTTGGCCAGTATGGGGGGGCCTTTGCCCTGTAGATTTTTATGGGCAATGCAGAGGCCTTTGAAGTGTACCCATTCTTTTATAGGCAGCCAGTGGAGTGATTTCAGCGCTGGCTTGGCTGAGGAGCGATGGTTAGTGCTCGTCAGCAGTCTAGCGGCAGAGTTCTGCACCACCTGTAGTTTCTGGACTACAGAGACCGAGGCTCCCAGGTAGAGCGCGTTGCCGTAATCCAGCCTGGACAGGATCGTGGCTTGAACCAGTATTTTTTTGGCTTTGTCAGGAAGTTGAGGGAGGATTTTACGTATAGATTTAAGCAAACCAAAACAGGTGGCCGCGGTTTTTCTGGCTTGTACTTTAAACGTAAGATCATCATCATCAAGCCAGAAGCCCAGACTCTTGATCACGTTTTTTGGGGTTGGACTAGCGCCCATAGAGGGGGGCCATAGCGTGGGGGAGTTGAATGATGCCTACCTGCCCAGTAGCATCAGTTCAGTCTTTTGATTATTACGTTTTAACTGAGACAGGCCCATCCACTTTGATACCTCTTCAAGACAGTTGCTCAGACTCGTGTGAGACAGATCGGCCTGGTTAAGAGAGACCACGAGCTGAGTATCATCAGCATAGCTGATCAGTTCGATTCCTACTTAAACTTTAGATCACTCTTATTGGATATTTGCTGTTTAGGTGTCATTTTGTTTAATTACATTTTCCTCTATTTTTCAAATATGGTTTGGAATTTTTATTGTTTTGTATTTTGATATTATTTCGGTTTTGGTACTGCATAAATACTTTACTCTTTGCCCCAAGTTAAGCCTGTCTGCACTGTGCCAGGGGGTGGAGCTCAGGTTAATTTAGTGATTTTGGGGGCTCGCCCTGACAAAGGTTGTGAAAATTCCTTTAGGTGGGTTGTGGCTCAACCCAATCCCTTACACTAACCAGAACCATAGCTTGAGATATTGCAACCTAAAGGTTCTTCGAAAGCCATAATCCTTAACTCGGGCTGCTGGAACACTTTGGGCATTGAGTAATCCTGACTGCCTTGGGTTAGTTGTGTGATAAAGGCCCATGAAGGCGGCCCTGTACATAAAGCCCTGACCATGAGATCAAATCATCCCATAGACGCTGCAGACATGGACCAATCAGTTTTGAGATAGAGGAGTTGGCCTAACGGCTAGGCCTGTCGACCTCAAATCTGGGCAACCGGGTTCGAGTCTCTGCAAGGACGCACAACATCCTGTGGTTCTGGGCAAATCACTTAATCTCCCCATGCCTAACAAAAATGAGTGTGTCCTCATCTAACACAACTGGTGCTCGTGTAATGCGCTCTGATACCAGACACCTTCCGATCAAGTTTGTGCTATATAAAACTCCGTAAAAAAAAATTGCCCTTTTTGGCCATCTGGTAGCCGCAACTGGCAACTTGAACCCAGGGGAGGCTTTGGCACACCATAGATATTGGACACATTGCAACAGCCAAGAGCAACAAAAAAAAATGTGCCACCAAGTCTTGCTAAATCATAGTTTAATGGACCGTGATTGAATTTGCCCCAACAGACTTTGCATTAGCTAACCCTCCCGAGCTACTTTGGAATCGCTACTAGGCATTAAGAATGTTTGTGCTAGACTGCATGGTTCATGAAGTGATGGTTCATAAAAAGAATACCGTTTCCTGAAACCACAGGGTTTGCGGAGCTCAACCCACATAAAAAAAACTCATGCAAATATAGGCAACATGTGTGATTTTTAACTATTGTATCTCTGCAAACTTTTAATACTAGGGACTTCTTGTTCGCCCTGTTGTGATTTATTTTTACTATCCAATCTTTTTAACAGTATTATAAAGAAATATGCTGTTCCACTACCTCCGAGTAACCCCTACCTGCTAGATCAGACCCATCAATGTAGGACCACTGTAGGACCAAAGAAGTCAAGAGACGTTTGGCAAGCCCCTGCATCAATAAGTTATCAAACCTTAGTACAATTTGTGTGGTCTTGTAGTGGCCTCGCAAGCAAGGGTGCCTTTTTTATGTTTATTGGAATTCTAATTAATTGATGTCATTGTGATCTGATGTTAAATTGATTTTGATTAGGTTTGATCATGAAAATGTCTATGTTCAATGATATTCAGTACCCTATGCCTTGAAACGTGCCTTTTTCCTCCCAAGCCCTGTGCTGTGGCGGGGGGAATTACCTTCTCGTCCCTCTTCCTCGTCCGTAGTCCTCATATATTGTGTGTCAGCGCCTTCTACCAGATAAAACCCTAAGCTTACAGAATATAGCCCCCCCCCCCCCAAATATGGCCATCAGCATACATTCTGTCACCTTGTACATAAGCCTGGGGCACCACCTAACATCCTGTATTTTTTTTCTGTGGGTGAGTCACCAGGCCGCAGGTGAGTTTTGTTCCTTTTCATTTTTTATTTGTTGTACTGTGCTACTGTGGAGGTCATGTGGGGCAGGTTCGTGCACTATGCTTCACCGCTTGCAAGAGCCTCAGCTGTAGTGGGGTCAGAGAAAACGGTGTGAGGCAAAAATATTTACTATTGCATTGGTGGTGAGCAGATTTAAATTGTAGGTACACTAACACAAACGCTTAAAATAACCGGCGGTCAGGGTGCCGTTCTCAGTATTGAAACAGAGAGCGGCAGCAAGGCTCATAATGTGGATCAGTTGCATCTATTAAGGAACCTGTGTTTGCCTTACTTCCACCGCTGACTTAAAGGTCATGATTCAGTAAACAGAAGCTGCTACTTGAAGGCTAGATGAAGGAATCCCTCTACTAAAAGACCACGTAGGGATCCTGATAACCATAATGATGAGGAGGAGGAGGTCAAAAGTCCAAAGAAACGTTGCACCACATAAGGTTGAAAGTGGCCTTTCCTGAACCCCCTATTTCTGATCAGTCTGAAGATATTTTTATCATTAGCACAAAAAAAAGAGCCTGGATACTGCGTTTAAATGTAGCAGTCAAGAAGGTCTATGAGGCAGAATGAAAAGTAGTGGACCGGCATACATTTCCTTGTTATTTTAATAAGTGATACCCATTCTGGGGGTTTCAGAGAAATGTCCTTCAGTGGTTCAAGTAGATACTCTGATGACAGGACTGGTGACCCAGGGGGCAATTATTTCAGAAGATGTATCATCTTCAGATCCAATTGATAAGAGGGTGGAAACCACACTAAAGAGATCACATGGAGTGGAAGGTTTTTTTATGAGAGTGGCAGCCTAGGGCATTTATACTGCTCAATTCAACTGTCTCTTGCGTAGCTGTTGGATCAGGGGCCTGAAATAGCTTCAACCCTGTCATTAACTGAACAACAAGTAAGGTTTCTATCAGATGTTTCTTATGATTTCCTAAATACTACATCTTCAGTGGCTGGAGCCTCCTTTGAGGTTCAATGTCAGCTGAGGATGCGGTCTTGGACGGTTGATGAGGGCCAGAAAAATCTGATTATGAAGATTTCCTTTTCAGGTCCAAAATTATTTGGGAATCAATTGGACACTATGATCAAGAATTCTGCAGAAGACAAACAATTGTTGGCCCCAGTTTAGAAGGCCTCTAGAAGGAGGAATTCAGGCTTCAAGAGAGCCTTTTACCAATCGTTTCAGGCCAGACGAGGTGCTTAGCCCTTTCAGAGAAGAGGGTTTGGCCGGATGTGTCTATTTCGACAAGTACAGGAATCAGCAACCTGGAGCAGCAAATCCGGGTCCGGCAATCCAAAGGCCTGACTACAGGAAGGTTCAAGTAGATCTTCCAGTAAGGGGAAGACTGAAATACTATGTAGACAAATGGGATTCTACAGACCAAGACCATTGGGTTCTTCAGATTTTCAGAGATGGGTTCCGAATAGACTTCAAACACTTCCTTCAGAGTTCTTTGTGCAACCCGCTTCCTGTCTGCAAAAGAGAACTCTGCAGTACATCACCTCAGCAAGGGTTTCCCTGTCAATGACAATGACACAACTGTTAACGAGTCAGATGTTTCATCAATTGATGAAGAGGTTTGGCCTCCTAGTGGTGCATCTCTTTGCTTCTTCAGAGAACCTCCTCCCAAAGTGCTGCACAGTTACGGCTTTTCAGCAGCCAGGGAGAATCGATGCAATGTCCTTTCCTTGACCAGGAAAACTTATTTATGCATTTCCCCTAATTCAGAGTGCCTTGTCGAATGTGAAGGATGACAAAGTAAATGTTCTGCTGATATTTCCAATGTGGACCCAGGTACGCTCTACTTTTACAAACAGCTTTCACTCCCTCATGAATCAAACCATTATGTCCTTATCCTCTGAAGGGCCAGCAGTTGTCCTGGCCAACCCTGCGGAGACTAAGATTGAGGGCTTGGAATTTGAAGAGTTGAATTTGGAGGCCTGGTCTAGACAACTGTCTACCGTTAAATTTCACAGCATTGGCAGTAATTTAACTAACTGTGTGTTAATTGACAATCTTCAGTATTATTAGTCGAGCCAATGTTGATTCTGTACTTCTTGAAAGAAAGGTTTGACATGGGTTTGTAAGCATCTATATTTAGGTATCAGTGGGCTCTGGTGAGGGCCTTTAGAGATCCACAATTTGAGGGAAAGTTGTCCTTACAGGCTAGGTTGCTGAAATCTTTTCTTTTCAAAAAGCTACTCTTTCGTATTAACTTACCTTCTTGGGACATGCCATTAGTTCTTTGCAAGCTGCAGAGACACCCTTTTGAGTCAAAAAGAGCAATCAAAGCTTATGTTGTTTACATTCTAAGTGGTGTTTTTGGGAGCAGTTACATCTGATAGAAGGGTAGTTGAGTTGGCTGGTTTACTACCATTAGAACACTTTTTGGAGGTTTTTTTCCCCAGATAGGGTAGATTACTGCGTCCTGCTCCTCAATTTGTCAAAAAGGTGGTTTCTTCCTTTCACTGATTAGAAGATTTTGTTCTGCCGGTATTGTACCTTTCTCCTCAGTCAGCAGAGGAAAAGGCTCTTCATTTGTTAATGTAGGTAGGGCACTGAGGGTTTATTTGAAAAATCAAAAGCTTTCGGAAAAACAGATGTATTTTTGTGACCTTTGGTTTGGCAATTCAGGGCTTGAAACGGTTAACTGCTACCTGGTTACTTACTTTAACCTTTATCAATCCGATTTCTACTCTTTCCTGCCACAGTCCAGGATTCCCATCCCTCCCAAACCCTCTTATATACAAGTGTTGAATTCACTTTACTAGGGTATTACAGGATGTGATATGGGTGCCCCAGGCATTTGTACCAGGTGACAGGATGTATGCTGGGGGCCCGATGGGAGGATGAGAAACTATATTCGTTAAGCTTGGTGACTTATCTGGTGGGAGCAGCTAACGCTCAGCATGTAAGGACTGTGAGGGAGAAGAGTAAAACTCTAAGCATTTAATATTACCGGTAAGTAACCGGCCATTAAAAACCCAAGTGGGAGAGGTGTGGCGCAGCGGCCGGAGCTGCCGACTCTGGAGCGTGGGGGTTCACGGTTCGATCCCCCACGTTGGCGACAGTTCAATTTCGTGTGACTCACTTAATCTCCCCGCCTCTGGCCCTAGCGCCTTGAAACCTTAAGGGGTGATTTGTTTGTGCTTTACAAGCATAGATGACTATTAAGTGTAGCTGTTGAGTGGATGTGTGGTAGGGCATGGTTTCAAGGACACACCCAGCAGAAAGCAAGCAGGTTTTTGCAGTGACGTTTCGACAGGCAAGAGTTCTCAGACACAGATGCGCCGTGTCCTATACCTGGAAAGGTGTGCATAACACGGCCTGGGGCAGGCCTTTGTTCAGGGAGCGTCTGACAGGCACGTTAAACCAGGCAGTGAAAACAAGACCCAAGTGGCAGGGGTCAGAGGGGGGCGAGAAAACATCCTCTTCCTATTATGAGGGCTTGACCTTGGAGTGTACAAAGCACTTGCGGGGAGAGGTGGGATCAGGCCTGGCCTTAGCAGACCTCGCGCCGTGGTCTGACCTGCGAGTACGTAAGGCGAGGGCGTAATGTACCGTTTGATACCTCTTGTATTATGTTTGCTCACAATTGTCACTTTTGCCTCATGTAATTTTACATTTGCTTTTGTAATGTGTTCACTTGTAATTTTCTCCTCGTGTATCATTACTGTTCCTATTGTGAAGCGCTCTGACACCTTCGGTAAGGGCCACGCTATATAAAAACGCATAAAATAAATATAAGTGGCGACGCAGCACGCACGTCATATACGGAGACAGGAGGGATTTGACAGTGCGAAGCGCATTTTATGTAAAACGCGGACGTTCTTAGACAGCGCGCTAGCGCAGTGAGGGGTTCAGGCCTGGCCACGCTGCTCCCCAACCCTGGGCAGAACCGAAGGGCGGCCTTCGCAGAGCAGGAAGCGTCGGAGGAGCGGTGGGATCAGGTGCTGGCATCCAGGCATGCTTCACTGGGCCCACGGCCTGTGCTTGCCAACTGCTGCTCGGTCTCCAAGGCACTGGGCGCGCTGCATCCTTGAAAGAGGCGCCGACGGGCGCGCTCCGGGCTCGAGTGTCAGGCTCAGCACACGTCCACAGCCGGTAACCCAAGCTCCAGGGGAGCCGAGCCTGCGGGCAAGGACACCATACTTCTTTTGTTTATTTCTGCGAAGCAGACGAATACGTGCTTTAGTCACCCTACGAGAACAGCGAACTCAGGTCATAGTTCACTTGTGTTACAGGCAGCAGGGTGGTACAACGCACGGCTGAGGGATTCTGCATCGCTAGTTACTCACTGATATGAAGCTGATACATAGATGTTGGGTTGGCCATGCCTTCTTCCTAAGGGGGAGACCTTGCACATGTAGTAGACCTGGAGGGCTTGCTTGGGCCTATTCTTCTTCCATTGTGGCAGGTAGGAGGCCCGGGTCTCCGAAGAACCACGGCCACTCACCTCTTCAGTTTCCTACCACCACCCTTCTTGGCAGTCCCATGACAGATCGGTAAGAGGAGCTGCTGTGGTCCAGACAGACCGCAAGTGGTCGGAAATGAGACATCCCCTGAGGCACACGCATGTGGAGACTAGGCCAACATCATGCCGCTGACACCGGCAGCCGGTGCCATCTGCCCTCAACCCCTCCTGCACACAATGGCAACTTCAAAGAGCTGCAGAGGTAATGCTATAGACCAGCACTCACCAAGAAGAAGAAAACGACTGGACAGGTGCAGGGAGGGCTCAAAGGCTCAGTAATGGGATCTGAGGAAGGGGGTCTCACAGACAGAAGAAATTCATTATGAAGTGAGGCAAAGTTAGGTGCTTCAGAAAAAACAAAGAAGCAAACAAAAAATGTGGCAGATACCAGAGTTAAAAAAATGTCCCCGCCCATCCATTGAGAAGAAAAGGAGTTCCGATGAGGTGACACTATTCATCAATGAGGATGTTTGCATACTGCATGTAAACTGCAAAGGTTCAATGAGTTCTCATCATGGTGTGCAGTAAAACTAATATGTAGCCCTGGTGCTCCACTGCCAGCCAGTATCCTAGGATATTCCCTCCTTAATTCACTTTTGACTTAAAAAATCTTTTACTCTGTTCCAAATTAAGCACGTGAAAGCACGCCAAAAATGTAGCCAGAACTCACTAGAAAGTTCATTAGATAAATCAGAGATGTGATATTCTAATAGGAATGGATAAGGCAATTGCATCAGCTTTGCCTTGGAGCTCAGCAGGCCTGCACAACACTTATGCTGAAGCGGAGAGCGGCACGCCCTCTGTAGGCCACTAATGCACCTACCCATCACAGGGATCACATGAAGAGCAGATATATAATTTCTGCTGAAGAGAGTATCCAGTTGTTCGCCAGTTACATGCATGTGCTGTTTGAGCAATAATCCAATACCCATGCCAACTGTGTGTCTGTACCATGCTTATCGAACGGCTGCAGAACCTGGTAAGGTGACCAACTGGCCTGGGTGCAAATTCATGATGGTGAGTGTAAAAATTCAGGACAAAGTGTCAAAATTCAAGCCAAAGGTAAGTATTACAGACACATCAGAGCAGGTCACACAATAGTACATAAATAGGTAAATAGACAACCAACAAAAGTAAAAGTCAAAATATGTTTAGATTAGGTTGAGACAATAATGCACGTCACAGTTTTTCGGTATGCATGCAGCTTTGAGCAACTGTGCAGGTCTTTTTGTGGTATTTCGTATGATCCTAATCTATTTATATGGGTACTGCACTGGATTGTACAGTCTGATATTTTGTTTACAGTTCATGGTCCTTAGCAGGCATGTTTGGTGCGAGAAGTGGTTGGAAAGATCTGCTCTGATGGACTTTGTTACTAGCATCTCATATCTGAGTGCCATTGTGAGATGTAAAGCAGCACGCATAGAATGAGGCTAATTGGGACCTACAGTGCTCGCCTAGAGTGTAGTTTTATGTGTCAGATCGCTTCAGGTATTTCATGTCTGTTCAGCTGATGAGGACTGGTTTAGGGGCTGGTACAGTACTGAGTGATGGATAAAACCCATAGCAGACAGGTCTTGTGTGAAGGTACGAGTAGGCAGGAAAAGGGAGTTATTAACCAGCCTGCAGGAGCTATAATTGGCTGCACACTGCTGATTGTTATGGTATTATTGTGGGCCAGAACGGTTAGATAGGAGTTGACACTATATCATGCCCTTGCTAGCCGTATGTCAGTCCTCCTAATTTTACCGGAATATGGTAAATGGGATACCGATTGGGCTGTTTCATTTCTGTGAGCTGTATGCTTTAGATTCTCCTTGATGCACAGAAGTGTGCTACAGACTAGAAACTGTATGTTGTTGAAGCACTATTGTAGGCAGGGCCACTGGATTTATGCAACAGGGGAGGGTCAAATTATGCGTCAGGGTTGAGTACATTTTGCAGCCAGAAAAGGCAAATTATGCGGCATAATGCAGCACATTTTTGTAAAAGTACGACTTCATTATTTTGTCATTTTTAAACTTGAAAATACTGTCTGGGCATAGGTTACACCTCATTAATAATGACTTTAACACTCAAATATAGCAATAAGTAACAGAAAAGTGACCAGTCCAGCTGTGCAAAAGGCCTTCCACTGCGCGGCTACACAGGTTGCTGCATTTTTAGTAACTGCTGAACCGTTTGAGCTAGAAACAAAACATTTTTTTGTTAAAATCTGGGGATTATGCAGAAGAGGATGTATTATATGGCAAATGAGGCAAATCTATAATTATGCAAAAATCGCAGTAGCCACACTGCAGATTATGCTAAAGAGGATGGATTATATGACAAAAGCGGCAAATCTACAATTATGCAAAAATCGCCTTGGCCACACAATCGCATAATTCCAGTAGCCCTAATTGTAGGTCAGAAGGAGGCACTGTCTTTTAAACACAGAACATTTTCTATTGAAATGGAAGCAAAATTCCAACATGCAGTGTTACTGATAAAACTACATAGCGTACAAATGATACTGTGTGGAAATGCAGTTTCAGCAAATGTGTAGAATTTGAAAATCAACAAGTAAAGTGTCTTGATTGTTTTGATCCTATTGAAACTGTTTCCAACACACTTCTAAATTACAAAAAGTGGTCCATTTGTGCTTTCCTAACTGCTGATATCTTTTGAAACATGTGTACAGTTCATTTACAGGTATTTAAAAGTTGTAGTGTGTTAAAAAACAAATGACAGCTTACAGTCTGTTTTTGCACCCCCAAGAAAATTTGGGAAAGGCATGGTGCATTCTACAACACATTTGTCATTATATATTCAACTGGATTAGCTTCTAAAGCATTGTAAATGATGACCTTACTGTGCACCCAGATACAAAAATCTTTGCTGGGGCTCTTTAATGATTCCCTTACTAATACAAACCATTCCTCTCATCTCTCCATAGTCCCTCTCTCACATGTTTTTTTGTTTTATAGCCCTTCTCATACCAGTATAAGGTGTTGCAGCACTTTACATAAAACACACACACACAAGTATAGAAAATGTTACATAAGGCAAAGGGTACTACAAGGTGTAGGATGCACAGTTAACCAATACTGGCAGGCATTTTTTAAGAGTACTTGGCCTGAAGAAGGACAAACTCAGGATTCATAACACAGAGGTTAGGATTGACTTTAATCATAAGAATTTATTTCTACCCAAACAAAACATTTTTAGTAACATCAGGATAATGAAAGACTGGGAAGAATAACTTTCTTACCGGTAACATGCAGTTTTCATGCAGCTCTCTGTTGGCAGTTTATAGCTCACTGTGCTAGATTACGAATGTAAATTAGGAACTGCATAGTAACAAAAGAATCTCGGTGAGAAAAAAGTTCCTTGATATGCATGGTACACATTCTTTGCAGCAGGCATATTATCCCTCTGAGCAACCTTAGATGAAACAGAACTGCCACTAAACAAAACTCCCATCTTTCTCCAGCAGTTACATTAATAACAAATGTTAACTTGACACTTTTATTATTGCCGGAAAACTGCAGTGCTTTTACTGCTGCACGGCTACAAAACCGGTTCCCACTAACAAAAGCGGCCTCCTCACACTTCCAGTCTCCCGGGGAAACGCCTGATGCCCGGTCAGATAAGTCCAACCTATCTACCACTCTCCAATGGTGCCCCTCATCTTCACATAGATCTTCTCTCTTGTGTATTTAATTTCTTTTATAGAGCTACTCATCCCAAGTATGTAGAGCAGGGTGTCAGAATACATTACATCACACACATATTATACAGAGACAATGACTGATCTAAATTTGTAAATCAATGTATAGAAAATATTACTTAAGACAATGAGGGCTAGAAGGTATAAGAGTCGTATGTCATTCATACTGGTAGGTATTATATGTTAAGAGTGTGTGGCCTGGAGAAATATAGAAACTCAGGATTTAAAACATTACATGGAGGTTGGGGTTGCTTTTACTAACTAGTATATGTTATTATCCGAAGGAACCCTATTAAGCAACCATGGAATAATGAACGATTGAGGAAAAACAAAGGCAGGTAGCTAAAGACATTAAGTGACAACAGCAGGTACCCACTGAGCTATCAACATAAACAATTTGTTGATCTGCAAGTTACACCTTGTGCTTCACAAGAGGCACATTATTGCTCTGCGCTACTTTGAGCCGACTGGGACTAGGCACAATTCAGATCTTTCTAACAGATACATTTATCACCAAAGTTAAACAAAAAATGTTTTTATGTGCCAAAAAAAACATTCTGCAATAAGAACAATTGATGGACAGAATGCAGAACAATGTCATCGTTCACCCCAGTACAGAGATCTGGGCCAGAATCCATTGGGTTTTTTGCTCACCACGCCATTCCAGTTTTGACCCAGCCATATGCACATCAGTCTTGACCCTGCACCCTATGGGAACACTCCAGCCCGAACTGCCAGGCCAGGTCCTCCCTGGACAAGCATCCTAGGACCAGTTTCGGGCTTTCAGGCCTCCTCAGCCAGGATAGCGTGACTCCAGTGGCATGGAGAGCACAGGACTCACGTCTGAGTATACCCGTCCCACTCGGGGTGACAAATGTAATGCTGGGGGAGGTACTATGCAACGCTTGCATAGTTTGCGCTACTTCGCACTACGCGAATTGCACGTAGCACAGTGCAAACACTTGTAGTGTAGCAGTCATTTTTTGCTTGCTCGCGGTCCTCAACGTCAAGTTGGTGACCGTGAGTGATCAAAATGTAATTCCGGCGAGACTTTTTCCTCGTTCGCGATCAGCAACATCAAGGTGCCAATCGCGAGCATGGGAAACAAGCATTGAAAATGCAATAGGTCTCGCAATAGAAGAGTTTGACATTTTTCGTTTTGCATATGGATGAGTGGCGTTGCGTGGATGAGTGGCGTTGCGTGGATGAGTGGCGTTGCGTGGGTGAGTGGCGTTGCGTGGGTGAGTGGCGTTGCGTGGGTGAGTGGCGTTGCGTGGGTGAGCGGCGTTGCGTGGGTGAGCGGCGTTGCGTGGGTGAGCGGCGTTGCGTGGGTGAGCGGCGTTGCGTGGGTGAGCGGCGTTGCGTGGGTGAGCGGCGTTGCGTGGGTGAGCGGCGTTGCGTGGGTGAGCGGCGTTGCGTGGGTGAGCGGCGTTGCGTGTGTGTGGTGTTGCGTGTGTGTGGCGTTGCGTGTGTGTGTGGCGTTGCGTGTGGCGTTGCGTGTGTGTGTGGCGTTGCGTGGGTGTGTGGCGTTGCGTGGGTGTGTGGCGTTGCGTGGGTGTGTGGCGTTGCGTGGGTGTGTGGCGTTGCGTGGGTGAGTGGCGTTGCGTGGGTGAGTGGCGTTGCGTGGGTGAGTGGCGTTGCGTGGGTGAGTGGCGTTGCGTGGGTGAGTGGCGTTGCGTGGGTGAGTGGCGTTGCGTGGGTGAGTGGCGTTGCGTGGGTGAGTGGCGTTGCGTGGGTGAGTGGCGTTGCATGTGTGAGTGGCGTTGCGTGTGTGAGTGGCGTTGCGTGTGTGAGTGGCGTTGCGTGTGTGTGTGGCGTTGCGTGTGTGTGTGGCGTTGCGTGTGTGTGTGGCGTTGCGTGTGTGTGTGGCGTTGCGTGTGTGTGTGGCGTTGCGTGGGTGAGTGGCGTTGCGTGGGTGAGTGGCGTTGCGTGGGTGAGTGGCGTTGCGTGGGTGAGTGGCGTTGCGTGGGTGAGTGGCGTTGCGTGGGTGAGTGGCGTTGCGTGGGTGAGTGGCGTTGCGTGGGTGAGTGGCGTTGCGTGGGTGAGTGGCGTTGCGTGGGTGAGTGGCGTTGCGTGTGTGAGTGGCGTTGCGTGTGTGAGTGGCGTTGCGTGTGTGAGTGGCGTTGCGTGTGTGAGTGGCGTTGCGTGTGTGAGTGGCGTTGCGTGTGTGAGTGGCGTTGCGTGTGTGAGTGGCGTTGCGTGTGTGTGTGGCGTTGCGTGTGTGTGTGGCGTTGCGTGTGTGTGTGGCGTTGCGTGTGTGAGTGGCGTTGCGTGTGTGAGTGGCGTTGCGTGTGTGAGTGGCGTTGCGTGTGTGAGTGGCGTTGCGTGGCTGAGTGGCGTTGCGTGGCTGAGTGGCGTTGCGTGGCTGAGTGGCGTTGCGTGGGTGAGTGGCGTTGCGTGGTTGAGTGGCGTTGCGTGTGTGAGTGGCGTTGCGTGGGTGAGTGGCGTTGCGTGGGTGAGTGGCGTTGCGTGGGTGAGTGGCGTTGCATGGGTGAGTGGCGTTGCGTGGGTGAGTGAATGGTTAGCTGTTGCTTATGCGACGTATAGCACTTAATACTAAAGTAGGCAGACCTTCTTAGCCTTTGTGAGAATAATAGCAAAATAAAAATAAAAACCAGATCAAGTCAAGGACGCAAACGGCACCATGCTATTGTTTATTTACTCAGATGATTTGCATAAAAATGTAACTTGTGAGCACGTTTCTCTAACTCTCCAATAATCCCATTACAACACTTTGTACAAATGAGATTGGGACTCATCCTTCCGAAGTCGAGAAAAATGTGCAACGCTGTGTTGAAGTTAATTTTTTTAATTAACAAAATGCAAATAATGTGGAGAGATTTCAAGTGATTCAGGAATGGGCGCCCTTGTAAAGAGAAAGTACGGCCGGCCTGGGCAGTGATAGGGGAGGAGGGAGGAGAAATGCGAGTCACGGCAGCAGCAGCCTTTGATGTGCCTGCCGGCCGGCCGTGAATAATTAGGGGGTGAGAAATGCGCTCGGAGGGCTGCCTTTGATGTGGTAATGCGAGGCAGGCAGGCAGGCGGCTGGTGGCATTGTGCACGCGCTTTTTAGGGCTTGCGCAAGCGCAATGACCTAAAAAGCACATGCACTTGAAGGAATCGCCAGTGGAATCGCCAGTGGATAAACACTGGATAAGCCCCTATAGAGCTTCGCCAGCTATGCGCTGAAGCGCATCAGCAGGCGAGCCCTAATAAACCTCCCGGTGAGATTCTCAACGCGGGGAGGTCAGGTTTCTCATTGCGAGTGGTCGCGTATGGTCGCGACTGCTCGCAATGAGAAACTACCAGTCCGCGTTGAGAAAGCTGCCGCTCGAGTAGAAATCTACGAGCGGCAAAAAACGACCGCTTGCACTGTGCAAGATGCGGTTTGCACTGATTGCACAGTGCCGGATGCTTGTCCGCACTGTGCAATTAGTGCAAACAGAATTTTGCACAGTGCACTACGCAGTTCGTGTAGCGTGAAGTGCTCTTCGGGTAACTACGCGTACCGCTACTACGCGAACTACGCCCAGGGTTAAACAAATGCAAAAAGAACAAAAAACATTCTAGCACACAAGAACTCTCCAGTCTATGCGAGCTATTTCAAAATACCGCCTCCCCACCCCATCTTGGCCCCCCTGGTGTGGCAGAACAAGCCCCTGAACAAAAACAGAATGCCCTGCCCTTGACCGAGGATGCCCATCTCATGCTGTGACTGCCCAGACTGGCCCACTGTCATTCTGTATGTGACAATAAGCCAGCACCCAGGATGATAATGGGTCAAATCGCAGCCTGCGGGAGATCGAAGTGGGGCTGCTCTTGAGCAGAGGATGAGTGCGAGGCGGCTTCAAGGAAGTTCTGCAGAGCTCTGTGGCTTTTTGCAGGGGAAAAGTGCAGCTTGCTGTAATCCCAAAATTACAGACAAAAGGCGTACGTAAAAGGGATCATCACGGACAACGGATGTGAGATCCAAATAACGGATGGTCCGTGAAATTAACGGACTGTTGGTCCATTGAGGCCTTGGGTCTCTTTTCAGCATTGGAGAAAGATGTGGAATGGAGTGTAAGAGAAATCAGGAATAAAATATGATCTTAACTGTTGGGAACTAGGTATAGCTGACACGTGGATGGCCCAAGGAGGGAAAAAGGTGCGTAATCACCCTATACACAAATGAGATGGCCTGGTGTTTGGGTGGCAGTATTCACAGTACATCCACCCACTGAGGCCTTCTCAGATGCTCATTCACACGTAAAGAGTGTAGTAGTAGAAGTTATTTCACCACCCCAGCCATACATTTTGTCTATGTGTTGATGGGGCCTTTGAATTCATAGTTGGAGTTTTGGCCCAGAAAAGACAGGTTACAGGTAGGACTTCTTAGCATGAGCAACGTAAGCCCAAAGGACAAGCCTACTGTGTGGGGTGGATCAGGCCTAGGATGCTCTCAGTTGGGGATACCTCCCCCTCAAACTCAACCTAATCAATGACATGACTAGAACCTCACTTTAATTGGGTACATACAGCTCATGTTTATTAACAACAAAATAACATCATAACACAAACTTTTGTGTTTAAGAAATGTTGCTGGTGAAATGTTAACACTTGTGGCATTCCCATCTTTTAACAGATTACCACAAATTGCGCACTTCTTTCTACCAAACAGTTCCATCTTCATAAAGGTGCATAATTATATGCAACTATTCACATTGCTGGACTGCAGGATATGTTGCACAGCACTCGGGTCCATTCTTGATCTCATTCCACCCAGACCACACAGTTGAAACCACCTTCATCCACGAGGGGCAGTCCTGGACCTCTGCCCAAACTTAACACCTGCTGTGAACCCACTCCTCTCTGCCTCCAGGTACCATTGGGATGCCCCTCTGCCATGTGAGCGGGAGCTACAGTCCCGTGCCCTACACTTCTGAGTGAAATTGTGAGTCTTGAACCCAACCTAGAGTGAAATGCCCTTCAAGAAGAAAACTTGACGGACCACCTCAGTTCTGTCCAACCCATGGTCTCTTGCTTCAGTTAAAGGGCATGGGTGGGTAGTAGGCGCAAGCGATGCATGTTACAGCTGCGTCTGGCCCTGTTTTCGTTAAAGTAGAGGTAGCACCAAAGATGGAACTGACCTATAAAATTACCTGTTCATGCGACAGCAGGCCCACAGGGTTACATGCTCTTCACATCATCCATTTCTTCCCCACTATCTGGAACACCTCAGGTCTCCCTGTGCGAACCTTCTCCTGTCCCCTTCTCTGGGCCAACAGGTAGAGCAGGAGTAGGGTAGGTATAGGGATCCACAGAAGCCCCAGGCCTCACGCCGCACCCCTGTGGTGGGAGCGCTTTGATCACTCAACTGCAGAGTTCTTTCCCATACGGGGAAGAGAGGTGAACCTGGCTGTGGTGTTCCCTCTACACGTAGTACATCTCGGTAGAATAGGCGACCTGGGAAAGTCACCTTTATGCAGTGAAGGCTCTGCACTTGTTTGGGTGCAGTCCTCCTGTTATGTTAGGCACAGCCAAAACGGCAAAATGGGAGCTGCCTCGGGCTCCTGAGAGTGAGCGTCTGCAAACTCAGAGACGTAAAAAAGAGGTGAGATACTCAGAGACGTAAAAAAAGAGGTGAGAAAGAGTCATGTTATTTCTGCAGCGTCAGGTGAAAAGGTAACATTCATAAAAAAACACACTGCCGAGGCTGCCTCTCCTGGGATTTTATTCTCAACAGTATGAGTCAGGGGCCCTCGGGCAGCCAAATGGCACATCAAACCTTTCCCAGCACAGTATGGGAACATTATTCATTTCAACACCCCATAGTTAGGCCCAGCCTCATCAACAATGTGCCATTCATATAGCTTTGAAGACGTTAGACAATCTCACTCCTGCTTGCCCCTCCACTCAACCTGCAGCGCCAGATTCGAGGTAGAAAGCTCCATATGAATACAATTACACAACAGTACGATTCTCAAAAATCTGCACCAGCCAGTGGGACAGAGTGGAGCAACAGCTCTCTACAGTGATCACAGTACACTCGGTGCTCCGGCGAGCATTTTGTTGAAGGGAAAATGTTCACATTTCTGGAAAGGCTGTTGCCTCAGAAAGGTAGAGCTGGGGAAGAGTCACCTCGATGCCAGGGTTTGCCAGCCTAAACCTGAGTCTCCACCAGTCATGCTAGCCTTTGAGAGGGAAGGGCCTATATGCCCCTTAAGGACCATCCACCCACAAATGCTGCAAATAATTTTCATGTTAACTAGTTCTTATTTATAGGTGACCACATTATGCCAAAAACTAGTGTTGTTTACACAAACCCGTTAGCTTTTATTGCAGGCTCTGGATTTTTATTAAGGTTCCAGAGGAGAGTAGGCGCTGTACACCGCTGGCGTCAGTCCAGGATCTTCTGTCCGCCCTGTGCGGCCGCACAGCCCGCTGGGATTATCCCAGATAAGCTTTGTTTGATGGAAAGCGCGCCCACTGCACATATATATCTCATATAGATCTGTCATGCCCACAGCCGATGCTGCCCGCATCCAGCCAAGGGCCAGGAGAAGCTACGGGCAGAGGCCGCCTGCAGAGCTCTGGAGATCACACGGGCGGAGCTAAACCAGGGGAGGCAGCAGCTAAGAGGGAGGGAAGACAGAGGAGGGGGCTTTACGAGTCAGAGAGGAGACACGAATTAGAGGAGCTATAGGGACGGAGGAATATCCTGCTGGACCTTTAGGGAGCAAGTGAAGCACGTGGGCTGAGGTCTTATGGGAAGGGGCATCTCGAGGGAGCTCTGGCGAGTATAGATAGGACAGGTGCAACGGGGCTAAGGAAAGAGGACTAATGCCAGCAGACCTAGCGCTAGACAAAGAAGAGGATATATTCTAAAGGTCATGCCGAGACCTCTCAAGGTCGGTGGAAGAGCGACCAGATGGGAGGGCACGACTGTCTGAGGAGAAACTTCCAGATGTCAGCGCAATACTGTGTGACAAAAGTGAACGGGGAGTTCTCCGGCTGCTTGACCCTAGTCTCGCCTCTAGCATTCAGAAGTATGAACGTTTAAGATCGATGTAAAGGCTGCAGTCGCCCAGGGTCCAACCGTGGAATTCCGCGGGCGCTATGAGCAGATGCGCGCACAAGCGCGGGCCCGCAGCCCGCCTCACCCGCACCGAGAGAGGATATACAGTATTTTCAAACGCACATTCCCTTCCCTCCCTCCCACTGAAGAACAATGCCTCTTTTCTTCAGAGTGGATGCTCAGGTAACTAATACTGCAGAGATGAACAGTCCGCCCGCGAGGGCCCTGTCTCCACGCACAAAGAGGATATTCAGTGGCAGGTACGGCGGGGGCCCACCGTGGACTCGGTAATGCTGATGGCGGGAGAGAAAGATCCTTCCTAGGGAGGCCTCCCTCAAGGCGACACGCCATGCTCCCGGGTGGTGTACAGCACACTTCGGACCTTCGCTTATATTGTTGGAGAACACAGCACAACACATTGACCACTGTAATGTTTAAAGACTGCGTACCCGCAGTCTAGTTGATGCGCACGTAGCCGTGCGCCTACGTGAGCGTGATACGTCACGCCGCGTGGGCTACTTAATAAAGGAGGCGTGGCCCCGGAGTTAGTCCGGACCACGCGGAACGACAATCTGGTGTCCCGGGTCCTTGTGTTCGGCGCAGCGACGGCAGCGCTGCGCACCAGATCACGAGGCCCCAACAATGGCGACGAGGTCCAGACGGACCCATGCGGTGCCCCGACGCCCCTTTTGATCGGCTCCGCTGCTGTGCGCGACTGCGCTACCATTGTCGGAGGCCCCACATGTGGCAGTCCCGACGCGCACCACAGAAGGCCCTTGCAGCGGTGACTGCATGACGGGGAGCAGCGGCGGACACGCTGCCCTGACGACGGAGCCGGTGCACAGACTTCCAGCACCAGGTAGAGGCGTGGCTCTGCCCGTGATCGCTTGCGGAGCCCCGGCGCCCCCCCTCACTGCATCGGTGGGCGCACCTCAGTCCCACGTGGGCCGTCCACCGCCGGCGGAGGCACTATCCAGCGCTTCATAGCGCCCCATTGGAGTGGCTGACAGGGAGGAGCCCTCATCCTGCGACATCCGCCCCTGCGTTCCCACTGGTGGCCACCACGTGCCACTATGGTGACCATTCCGCCCATTGAACCCTATGTGGTCGACGGCGCTCCTGCGTCCCTGGCTCCACGCTGGAAGGACTGGACAGAGCGCCTACAATTCTACTTCGAGGGGGACGGTACGGCGAGAGAACGACTCAGGGCGCTCCTTCTCCACCTTGGAGGGAAGGACATTCACAGGATCTATAAAACCCTGGTGGAGGCCACTCCTCACACCTATGCCACGCTCCTCAATGCGCTCACGCACATTTTGAGCCCATGGCCAGTAAGGACTACGAGCGGTTCATCTTCAGGCAGGCGCGACAGGAAGCTGAAGAATCCCTCGACGCCTTCCATGGAAGGCTGAAAGAACTGGCCAGCACATGCGGTTTTCGCGACGAACAGGAGGAAATACGCGGCCAAATCATACAGGGGTGCTACTCCTCCAACCTGAGGGTGAAGATCCTCCAAGAAGATGGAAAACCGTTAGCAGATATTCTGAAGCTGGGCCGCTCCAAAGAACTGTCACAGGCGAGAGCGTCACATGGAAGCGGCGCTCCATAGACCAGTCAAAGTGGAGCAAGTCAATGTGGCCGAACAAGTCAATGTCGTCCGGCCGAAGCAACGCCCTTTTGGAAGAGGATGGCCACCAGAGCGTCGGAAAGAATGTGGCTACTGTGGAGGTGCGCCACACCGGGCTCAAGACTGTCCGGCGCGTGGGAGAAAATGCGGTTCATGTGGGCGGCTGAACCACTTCGCATCGGTGTGCAGGTCCTCCAAGCAAAAGCCCGAAGCAGCCCATGCCGTCAGAGAAGACCCGGACAGCGAAGACATGGACGACGACTCCAATAATTACCCGGTCCACTATGTGTTTGCCATAGACCAACCACAAAAGAAGAAGCGACGTCTCCCGAAGTGCCGCATAAGAATACAAAACCAAGAGGTGAGAGCCACAATTGACACAGGTGCCTCGATTGAACTCATGGCGGTAAATGTCTACAACCAACTGCGAGAGAAGCCCGTGCTGAAAACGGCCAAGATCCTAGTGTTCGCCTATGGACAAAAAACCCCAATCCCGCTAATTGGGTGCTTCCAAACAGAGCTGCAACACCATGACCGGAAGACCCCGTCCACCATCTACGTAACGAAGGAAGGCAGTGGAATGCTACTCAGCGGTCAGGCAGCCGAAGACCTCCATCTAATATTCTTCGCGTTGGCGGTTCTGGAAGAAGAACTGGACACGATTTTCGAAGAGTTTGAAGGCACCTTCCAGGGCATCGGATGTCTAAGAGGGAAAGAAGTGTCTCTCTACATCGACCCTTCCATCCAACCCGTTGCTCTCAGGCATCGCAGAATAGCATTCCATCTGAGAAAGAAAGTGAAGGAAGAACTAGAGGCCCTCGAGAGACAGGGCATAATCGAGGTCAGTGGACCCACCCCGTGGGTGTCCCCGATCGTGGTGGCACGCAAGCCCAAACAACCAGGTCAGGTCCGCATATGCATAGACATGCGCCTACCCAACGCAGCAGTTAGAAGAGAGCGGCATTTAACCCCCACAATTGACGACATCCTGGGAGAGCTGAACGGAGCAAAGTGGTTCTCCAAGATGGACCTCCGGTCGGGCTACCACCAGCTGCCCCTTCACCCGGACTCCCACTACATCACCACTTTCTCCACCCACATAGGCCTCAGACGGTATCGACGTCTCAATTTTGGCATATCTAGTGCAGCAGAAGTCTTCCAAAACACAATCAGAGAAGTTCTAAGGGGACTCCCAGGAGTCCTGAACGTGAGCGATGACCTGCTCATATATGTGAACACTGTCGAGGATCACCACAAACGGCTACGAGGAGTGCTGCGGAGAATCAGAGAGTCAGGCCTGACTCTACACCGCGAGAAATGCCAGTTCCTCCAGAATAAAATCAGCTTCTTCGGATATACTTTCTCCGACAAAGGAATTGCCCCAGACCCTGACAAAGTGAGAGACGTGCAAGCGGCCCCAGCGCCGACCAGCATATCGGAGGTACGGAGTTTCCTAGGTATGGTAAACTTCTGTGGAAGGTTCATCCCAGATTTGTCCAATCTCACCAGACCTCTACGTGAGCTCACTAAGTCCACCACCCCCTGGCAGTGGGGAGAAGAGCAGGACCTGGCATTCCGAAACACAAAAGCGGCGCTGTCGGCTGACAAGACTCTGTCGTACTTCGACCCAGCGAAGGCAACCAACATAGCGGTGGACGCCAGTCCGTACGGGTTAGGAGCGGTGCTGACGCAGCGCCAAGGAAGTGAAGACTGGGCGCCCATTGCCTACGCCAGTCGATCTTTGACCGAAACCGAACAGAGGTACTCTCAAATTGAGAGGGAGGCCATCGCAATCCATTGGGCCTGCAGGCACTTCCACGTGTACGTCTATGGGCATCCGTTCACCGTTTCCACTGATCATAAGCCTCTAATTCCACTATTCCAAGGGTCCGTGTCCAAACCTCCGCCCCGAATAGAGAAGTGGATCCTCCAACTCCAGGAGTACGACTACAAGCTGGAATTCAAACCTGGGGCGACGAACCCGGCGGACTATCTGTCTAGGCATCCCAGAGCAGCAACCAGCAAGGAGGAATAAGATGCCGAAGAGACGGAGGAATACGTGAAATTAGTACTGGAAAGGTCAAGACCCCTACCTAGGAGTGTCGACATGATCCTGGAGGCGACCCGCAATGATGAAGTTCTCCAACTGGTAGTAAGCACCTTGCGGGCCAACGACTGGAAAACCCTTCAAGCATCACCAAGCAAGAGGACGCCCGAAGCAAAGAGGGCATTGGAAGCCATCCTCAGGGTAAAAGAAGAACTGTCAGTGGACAGCCAAGGGTGCCTCCTAAGGGGACCACGGATCGTGATGCCAACAAGTCTGACCCAACAAGCAATTGAATTGGCTCACCGCGGACACCAGGGAATAGTGAAGTCCAAAAGTCGACTTAGAGCAAAAGTGTGGTTTCCCGACATGGACACCAGAGTGGAACAGACTGTCAAGGAATGTCACTGATGCCAGGCGGCAGGACTACCTGAGTGCCCGCCCCCAGTCATCACCGAAGATAACCCGAGAAGACCATGGGAACAATTAAGCGCAGACTTCGGACACCTTCCAGATGGACGATACATGCTGGTCATCGTTGATGACTTCACCAAGTATCCAGAAGTGGAAATAATAACTTCACTGGCTGCCAAAGAAGTCGTAGCAAAGTTCGAAAAGGTCATCGCCACACACGGTATCTTTGAGCGGGTCAAGACCGACAATGGACCACCATTTCAGGGGCAAGAATTCGCTGATTATCTCAAGGAGTGGGGAATTCAGCACCGAAAAGTGACCCCCAGATGGCCCCAAGCCAACGGGGAAGTTGAGAGGTTTATGCGGACTCTAAATAAAGTCATCCGGATTGCCCATGCTGAAGAGGCACCATTGGAGAAAGCTATCTACACTTTCCTGAGGGAGTACCGGCTCACGCCCCATCGCACGACTGAAGCTGCCCCGGGGCCATCGACAATGGGAAGGATAGTCCGAGACACAATACCTCACCATCATACCTGGGCCCCAAATGAAGTGAGTCCCTGACAAACAATGCTCAATCGGAAGCGATCGAATGATTAAGCCAGTTTCAGACGCCGAGCCAAAGAACAGTCCATCTGGGAACGAGATCAAGTTTATGTAAGAAACAGATACCCGGGGAGCAAATTCCGGCTCCCGTTGGAACCCAGACCCTGGACAGTCACACGCCGCTCCGGCACCCTGGTAACTGCTCAACGGGACGGAGAAACCATCACACGTAATGTCACTTTCTTCAAGAAAGCCTCCGTTCCGTCAAACGGTCATCCCAGCCAAGAGCCAGACCAAGAACTGATCAACCCAGAGGAAGGAAACAACAGCCCACCAGGAGACGAGCGGGGAACTCCTAGTGACAGGTCGGTGGTGCATTCACCGGCCGCTGAGGCGCCTAGCGCTGCTAGCCCCCACCTGACTGGGGATGGGCTGTCGCCAACCATGTCCCGACAGGAAGCCCCACGGAGAGTTCTGTTCCGCGGAGAGGCTGCGGGCTATGGACTGAGGAGAAACCCTGCCCCATCTTCGCAGCTGGCGGACTTTGCAGTAGGCTGAAGTCAGAGTACCCGATCGCCAGACTGGTAACAGGCCGGATGGCCGTTCTTACTTATTTCTCCATCAACATGATGCAAAGTGACTTTTGAATGACCGTTGTGTTTTGTTTTAATAAAGGTTAAAAGGAATGTAATGTTTAAAGACTGCGTACCCGCAGTCTAGTTGATGCGCACGTAGCCGTGTGCCTACGTGAGCGTGATACGTCACGCCGCGTGGGCTACTTAATAAAGGAGGCGTGGCCCCGGAGTTAGTCCGGACCACGCGGAACGACAATCTGGTGTCCCGGGTCCTTGTGTTCGGCGCAGCGACGGCAGCGCTGCGCACCAGATCACGAGGCCCCAACAACCCCTACACGTCTTTGGTGCGGAGCTGCGAGGGTGCGGGATAAACTGCCTAAGGCATTCTATCGGCTTAGCAGGTGTTGGTCGTGTGGTTATGCGGTGCAAACGCAGCCTGCTAACAAGCATCCATTGCACGGGGTGGAATTGTTAAGCGCACGCTGGCAAAAATGTCGTGGCGGGCACAACCCGACTGGTATGGATGACCCGCATCTGTTATGGCACTTCAAAACCCTGTTTTCACAGCAGAAGGCAGCCGCCTCAGCGAGGTCAAGTGATTGATGCAGATATTCGGGGGAACTTTTTTGGGTTACTTGGGAAAATCCAGGTGCGCCAATTCAGACGTACTCCTTAGGAGGTTGATGAAATAAGTATCATTCAGGGGGGGTGGTTGTGACGCAATGCGCAGTCACAATCATTTGATAGCAGGCTCCCTATTGGCTGACACATACCTCCACTCTGCAGGCATAAAACGGGCAGGGACTGCCATTTGATGTCTGCGACCCATCTCTGTTCCACCCGGACAGGCACCTGCCAGCAACAGAGAGGCCGAGGCTTGCGTACTTTAAATAATAAACCTCCTTTAATAAACAGATACCACAAAGCCAGTATGACTGGGGCAGTGTCAATGACATGTAAGACACACAACAAGGGGTGTGGGCTATATGTCAGTTTATAGAGTGTGCTACTACCATAAAGATCCCTAATACTGACACCAGAAGAGCGAAGGGAGCGAAGCATAGCAGACAAACACAAAAAAACAAATTTCCGTTTCTGTCCTGAAGGCCAGCAAACATTAAAGTGCAGCGCTAATGGAACACTTTTCCACGGTCAGTGCACTGGAGTAGAAAAGCCTCAGATCTTCCAGGTAGTTCCCAATGGCAGGAATTGTAAAACGATAACAAGGCTTGTAGTGCTGTTCTGCTTGGCTGACCGAGATGAAACCTTTTCTTTAAAATGAGCGCTGAAGGGGCTTGCGCCCTGAACAAGACGGTGGGTAACACGGGGCATCTGAAAAATATGCCTGGGTTCCACAGTTAGCAAGTGGAGCATTTTCAACATGACGGAAAGATCAAATCTGCCAACCTAGTGAACTACATAAGCAGGTAAATTCTGGCCCATCTTGCACTTTCCAGAAAGAGGTTTATAGGAAAACAAGTTTAGAACATTTCTATACTGGAGTGTGAGCCCAAAATAATATATATATACACCACAGACCCCAGTCAAGGCATGCCATTATGTGGGACTTAACCGTAATATGGAAGAAGGGTATAAAATAATAACAGTTAGGTATGAAATGATAATAAAAGGCAATTGGACAATTCAGCAAGGGGGAAGGGGTAATGCCAAGAGAAACTGAAGAAGAAGTGAGAATAAAGTGAACAAACGACTGCAAATCACTACCTAAAACCCTGCACCATGTAAATATAAATCTAATTTTCAATAAAAATCTACTGAAATAAAAAAAAGTGCACAATATTTTTCTGAATATGCAGCTCGAGTTACGTGGTACTGTGAACAGAAATTATTAAAGTGAAATCTTAATTTCAAGTTTTAAATGGATGCCACTAGACTCATCTACATGGATATTTACTTCCTCCTTCTCCAGTTTCAGCCATCTGCCTGTGAACATGGTTCTTATGCACAGCTCTAGCTGCTTCCCAGTAACTCCACGACTAGTCCCTTGCCTACCCGTGCTCTCCGTGCTGTTCATCGGATATCACCCAGCAGGCTCTCTAGCACCCAAGGAGCACATCTGGGTCACCACCCTAGTGCAGAGCTTAGACATGTTGCCCTCCAGTTTTGAGTAGGGAGGAGGGAGAGGACCAAACTCTCCATGACTGTTTTTCCTGACACATACTGTGAACTGATCAGATGCGCACATCTGGCTCACTGATGTTAGCCCTTAATCGGAGAGGCTCGGGATGATTGCATACATGATACTTCAGATTGGATGCTCGGTACAACAGCTTTCATTGAAGTTTCAAAGGCAAACTCACATAATTGCCATAACTAAGGGTTAGAGTGTCTTAATCGGAATAGCAAAACAAATTATGGCAAAGAATGATGGCATAATTTACTATTACACAATAAAGTATAGATGAGTAGCCTGTATTAGTTAATCCCTCTGGTGAGGTGACTCATCGGCACCAACAATAACTTACGAGAAACCTGACACCCTCAATGCTATTTCACAGGACAACAATCTCTTTGCCTTGATGGAACCGAGTTGGGTCTTGGGCCTACCACCACCAGTGGATTGGAATACACTTAGGGCATAGGGTGGAGATGCTAAACCGTTTAATTCTCTGCTCGCTGTTAGAGAAAATCAAAGTCTTCTTGCTCTGGAGTTTGCAAAATTGCATTAGGTTAGTAGGGGCTCACCAGCACAATCATTGTTCAAAATCAACTGAAGATCCCAAAATGTAGCTATATGATGTTTTCTGTGTAGCCAGGAGTGCAAGACTCCTGGGTCTCCTGAAACGGTGTGACAAAAACATTTACCATAACCATATAGTTGCAAGATATTGGCCAGGTTGTCCACCATCTAGGAACCCTGGACCAAGGAAGTTTCTGGATCACTCTTAGATATAACCTTTCAACTCAAAGGTTTAAAATGTCTTGTAATAAAAGCATAATTATGAATTATTGAATAGATATTGTTAATGGTCATTTGACCCATATCACTTCTACACTTCTGCAACTAAACCAACTGAGCTGTTTTTAAATACGTACAAACTTACACGAGGAGGTCGGAATAAAACACTGTGGTTTCCAAAAATACAGTGTATACCTCCACTGGCTATCTGATTGTTAATCTGACCAAAGACTTACAAAGGCCTGACTCCCTCAGACTCATTGTAAAAGCTACCCACAGTGTAACAACGGGCAACACAAAGTGACATTTCTCTGTAACATGTACATGGATCGTTTTTCACACTTGTTGTCCGTTTGAGAATTCTGGACATATTGATTTTGACCTGTTTTAAAGTGTAATTTCTTATGTGGTACACTGTATTTAAGACCAACATTCATCACAGCCCCTCATCAACAGCAGCTACCCGCTGGAAACGTAGATGACAAAAAGTCTTGGCTAACCTCTGTAGGAAACAGTATTCATTATCCTTGGTTAGAGATAAGAACAGGACGTTTCATGTTTGAATCTGCACAGTGCCCTCAACAAATATCAGAAAAATGACGAATACCTAATTCTGAAGAGGAAGGGCTTGAAGCGAAAATGGTGGCTTTTCGATGATCTGTCAAGTGCTGATAACTGGGTGTTCACAAAAACCTTCACCGTCGCCTACCATGTTGTGTGTATTTATAAACCTTCCTTCACTTCAGACCACCCTGACCTTCATCTCTCCCAGGGCAGGATGTACCCTGATTAGGCAGATAATGCAGAGGCGTGCCATGGAATGGCGCAAGACCGCATCCGAGTCTAGGTAACAATGAAATAACTGTCGACAAGCAAATGGAAATTGGACGCTTACCAGTTGCCTGCAACCAAATGCCTTCACCTATGTGCTACAGAATTTTTTTTTTAAGTTTACAGGGCGGCCTAACATGCATGTCAGGTACGCTGTTGGAATCAATCCAAGCAAGAAGTGAGAAGTGAAATGCCCGGGCATGATTTTCGACTAACATTGCTCCAGTGAGGCAAATCCCTAATCCCTTGTGACCTACTGCAAATCGATTAAGCAAACAAGAGCAGTCAGCTCACAATGGTTGAAGTTCAATAAACACTAGTCAAGAGTAAAAAGAGCTAGGTCAGAATGCCACAGATCGTGCAACCTACAAGGACTCTCATTGCTCATTATGCTGCATTATTTTTTTTCCTTGGTGTATAATTTAGGCAACACTACCGCATCATTTGGTAATTTTGTTTGCCACAAAAATCTAAATATTATAGAAGGCTTTCAACAAACCTCCAAGTTTACCTTACAGAGGGCCAGTTATCCACGGAATTTACTTTTGTACAAGTCCACTAATTTTCCATCACAAAAGTAAGCCAGTGCCTATACTTATGGATTGCACACTTTCACTCATTTCACAGACCAGGATTGCAAATGGCCAGCGATGTCACAGATTTCAGACAGCTACGTTAGATTCTGTGAACCACGAATATTCATTTTCACATTTTGGGATCCTAAACACCTATGGATTTCCTTCCTATTTTCCCAATAAAACAGTTCTGCATTTTAGGTTTCAACTACTTAAGAATTGCCTTTGGCCACTTTGAGTAATGAATACACGACGGTAAAGGGCTCAATACAAAAGGAGGGGAAGAGAGGAGTTCCAGTAATGCAATTCCATAAACTGGTGAACAGTGCTGTAGTTATGGTCCAACATGTCTACATTTGGTAATTAGACAGTTGAGGTCAGAAGGACAAGCTCTCGCCCGCTAAAACGTGGCATACTTCATCAATGGGCTGTGCTCCTCATCAAGGTGGCGTTGCAATGCCCAATGGACTTGCCTGGCATTCTGGACTGCCAGACTCAAACCCTCAGGTTTTTGTAGAAAGAGGAATCTGTGCAGGGTAGATTGGCCAAATAAGACTTTTGAGGATGTAAAATCCCCTGATTCTTTACAGTGATTAAACAATCATCCACACAGCATACGGATTAAGTTACATATACAGTGCTGTATGGGTCATGCATCTCCTGGGAAAGCCCTTGCCAGTGTAAAATGCACTGAGCTTGCCCTACATGTCTAATGGATGGGTTTAGTAGCTTTTGTGTAAAAGATCTTTGATTTTAGGTGTACCATAGCCAATTTATAGCGTTGACTGATTGAAATCACGATAAGTGGAAGTAAACAGATGTTTAAAAGATATATTAAAGTATTCTGTTATTTGACAGGGTGAAGACAATCCAGTACCATTGCAAGAAAGATTGAGGAAGAATTGCACTAGCCCACAAGGTTATACTTACTCCTCATGGGTACTTTAAAGGCATTGGAGTGTTTTTGGAATACTTACGAAAACATGGACTAAAGGATAGCCATATACATTTATTGACACAAAAAAAAAATCATTGAGCACTCAGAGTTGATTTTTAAAGATTACTAGAAAAAAACGATTTCCATATTCAAAGAAAATATTTCACAATCCAGTTTTGTAGAGCCAATGCAACAACAGCCAGAAAAAGTCCCCTCAACCATGCACTACATTTTTAGAACTTTGAAAGGTTTAACAACAGCATCAATTTTTAATAGAGCCAGGATCTCCTACAGGTGTAACCTTTGCACACCTAGCATTGAGATAAAGGGTGGAGCTACAGCAGTTGGTTGTGATGGACAAAGATATGTCTTTACCGTACCTCTAGGTCCAACATAGGTGCATCGCCCATGCCGCAGATGGTATCACCCAAGAGACCCTGGGAAGGCGTTCTACTGCCCACCTCAAACCATTTGGATTCAAACCACGTCTTAAACTGACCCAGGAAAGGTATAGAACAATGCGAGAAGTATAATTATGTCAAGTGAGGCTGTACTAACCGTTCAACTTTATTGGAATATCCAAAAAAAACAAAGCTTCTGCTCACAATGTCACACTGCTCCCAGTTGGAGGATCTGAGGCTGGTGCCAGATGAATGTCTACAGATTCTAAGTAAAAGGGACCCCCCTCCGAGGCACCGCAACAAGGAAGGGTGGAGCTGGGAGGGATGTGCTTGTACAACTGGTGCGTTATTTAAATGTATGCACAGTAGCCATAATATTTGTTGAATAAATGTAGAGGCATGTTTTGAAATTTAACATCGAATAAGTACAGACATTGGACATTTCGTTTAAAATTAACATTGGTATCTCAAAAAGAAAGTATCAAGTAAGAAGAAGGGAGTACATATGCAACAGAAAGAAGGGGCTGGCAGGAGACGGGAAGAGGGCATGAAGAAGGGGGTCTACAAAAAACAGTAAGAAAGGGGTCCGCAGGATAAAGTACAAGGGTAGTTCAAGCAGAGAGTACCAGGGAACAAGAGGGGAATACACATGAACATAAATGGGAGTATAGAGGATACACAAAGGGGAACAATCAGGACACAGAATATGAAACAAGCAGGTGAAATCATGGTGCCACACGCAGAACGTTTGCAGTTCAGGTGTTGAAACCCACTCAAGAGGCAAATGGATCATTGATCAAACAGTTCTCCTCCAGCATCATTGACTGGGGCAATTGGGTATGTCTGACAAGGAGGTGCAAAGTGATAAGTAGTGGCTGCTCATACGGCATGCTGGTTCCAGATATGTGTAGAGACAACACCTATTTCAGATGACCCCAAAAACAACAAGCTGATGCACCAACTACTTCCCTGTCAAAAAGGTGGAGGATATGATGGAGGATATGTGCCAGCGGTTGCAGGTTGTGTGCACTGGCACTTATTTTGGAGACTGGGACATTAGACTTTGACATTGCTAGACAGAAGAAAATGGAACGATAAGGAGAGAAAGATGGTAAAAACAGTGAAGACAGGAGAAAGCAGGGATAACAAAAACATGCATTAGTGAGAAAAAAAGACAGGAAGTGCAGGGCTGTGTACACAAGAGATATGGGGCAGAATCAAAACTAGGCAGCCTTGGTATTCGGCTATGGAGGCATTCAGCAGCAATATTGACAGGCTCCTAAGAACAATTTTTTTAAACACCAATTTAAGAACTGCGACTAAGGAACATTCACATTGCCTGCCTGACATCACCTTATAAAACGGGTTCCTAATTTACACAATCTCACATCCAACACTATTGTCCTTCATACAACCCTAAAAACACACCGATGTGAGCAATCACACACCACCCTCGCACAGCAGTGGGTCACTCTGGCCATAGACTGAATTCATTTCATGGTGTTGGCATTCCAACCCATTTACATTAGTGAATAAGTCAATAATAAAGTATCACCCATGGAAAAGCCAAGTGGTCATCCATTGAAATTGTCAATTTCATCTTTCCAGCTGGTCAGTGTGTTTCGGTTTATTACATTTCAAACCAGGCTATCAGCAAACCTATGGGTACTGGTCCTTAAGTATACTATGGTGTTACTGCCTCAATGAATAGGTGTTTATTTTTTCACCCTCAATGGATAGGTTTTAAAGGAAATCCCATGCAGTGGGGTGGAGAGAAACGAGCTACGCTTTCCCTGGTGGGAGACATGAACACATGGCTTCACTGGATACAAAAGGCTGTGTTTAACTGCAACACTGCAGGTACTAACATGAGAACATACACAAAGGAAACATTTTATGAGCGTCGGCAGTAATGTAGGATTTATAATGCATTCAACTCACCACCGACATTGGTCTGCGAGTAACAATGATTAGAGTCAGATCTTTGATCCTTGTAGAAGAAGGGCTGTCTCATGGGGAGTCCTGAGTAAAACTCGTGTATGCCTCTTTAATAATTTCATCCATCCTCTATCTTAATGGAAGAGTGTAGGTAGGGTTTTTTTGCATAGAAAACTAAAAGTAAAACTTTTAAACCTTTAGTAGAAATCAGAATGGAAATTTGGTAAAGAAAGCAGTTCAGTGAAAAATGTGAAAGCACAGACCCCAAACCCCCTATAAAGCAGTGGTGGCTTATTCCAATGTTCACCAGTGTCGGTGAAGTGTTCGTGAAGCGAGGTGTCCAAGAGACCTGAAAACGTTATCTGCTCTGATGAAACCGTCAGTCTTGTCACGGCTGTCAGGATAGCTCTGTGGACCAAGGCGTTGGAGGAAAGTTATACAACAATTATCATTATCAATAATAATGATAATAGTAATAAACTACTCTTTTCTATAGTGCACCAAAACCAAATTGTGCAATTTCTAAGCGCTGCAAATCTCCGGTATTGCTTAACAGCATTAAATTTTAGCGACCATGTCCGGATTGATACACCTGACCTGCAGATCCCATTCATTGTCTGTGGCTAGCATTAATGAACAGAGACATCTGGACTTCAGACGCTGTTAGCATTAATTTGGAGAATTAATTGAAAGATAGATCTGAAGCTTGCTCACGGTAGTCAACGCTGTGCCCCATTACAACAAGGCATGAACATTAAAGGGACATTAAAATGTGGTGATAAATATAGAGCGTTTACCCACAGCCCCTTTGACGGAACAAGAAAAACAAAGCAGCTATCTCGTCTCCTTCCAGCCACATGAAAAGGAAACAGGGAATTTTTTCCCTTAAGAATAAGAAAAGCATACATTAGTGTTTGTGTAGGCAGGGCTAATTTTAGCAATCTGCACTTCTAGAGGGACAGGCGTGGATAAAAGTGAAGAGGCTTCTCGGTGCGCTTTGTATCTCACTGGCAATTATAATCTGAAGAGATGTTAAGCAAGCAATGGTAAAGCCTTTAGGTCTGAAGAGAGTGCAATGGTTACATTTTATTTTTTGCAACAAGCAAATGTTACAAAAAAACCGCCATGCTGCTGCTCTGTCTAAACATGACAGCCATAGGTTTCCAATAATAAAATCGCCATTGCACACGAGGTTAATTGCAGTCAAGAAATCCTTTTTAGTTTTAACGCACATCAAAGGAAATTATTATCCTTATTGGCGCATATAATATGCATTATGGGCTGTGATTTATTGTATTATGAAGGCATACTTTAAACACGCAAGAAAACAAGACAAAGTAAAGGATAAAAAAAAAGCTTTAACAAAACCAGCATTGTTTGCCTTTAGGACATTCTGTATTGGTCAATGGTTTTTGCCCATGCTATACAGCATCTTCAATGCCATACAGCATGGCTAAAGAGGAGGAAGAAAAAAAGGCTAGTACGATACTAGCCATGTTATTTTGTAGCCATGCACACCACACACGTGTGCCTACAAAATGGCAGTTATTTTTTTTGTTTCCGATCTGAGTTGGCTCGGCCATTAAAAAGAAAAAAAAACACAATGAAAGTGTTTTTCTTTTTAAAGCACGTGTGGAAAGCAACACAGAGGGCAGAAGGATGTAACATGGATGGCAGCCGGGGGTGCGGAGGCAACACGGAGGATGCAAGTGGATGGAAGCAACACAGAGGGTGGTGGAAACAACACAGAGGGAGAAGTTCTACAACATGCTGAAGAAGCAACATGGAGGACGCGGGGCGAGGAGAAGCACAAGGGCGAGAGAGAGTAAGATGGAAACGGGGAGAATTAAGGAGGGCGAGAAAGCGACTCATCGGGGAGAAGCATTTGAGTGAGTGTATCACAGAGGGGCGTGGGGGGAAACACATGGGCAAGAGAGAGCAACTCGGACGGCGGCAGGGGAGGAAGATAAGTACACGAGGGAGTGAGCTGAAAAGGTGCAATCTCATGGAGTGCTTATTAAACAAGCATTGGAAATGCAATAGGTCTCGCACCATTAGAGTTAGTGTTTTTAGAATTGTTTATGGGTTTTTTTTGTAAATGTTTAACATTTTTGTTTCCTGTAGCCAATGCTAAAGAATTACAAATAAAAAAAGCCATAAACATTTCTAAAAGCTCTAACTGAAATGGTCTGAGACCTATTGCACTGTGTGAGGGTGAGGGGTTGAGGGTGAGTGAGGGTGAGGGTGAGGGTGGGTGAGGGTGAGTGAGGGTGAGTGAGTGAGGGTGGGTGAGGGGTTGAGGGTGAGTGAGGGTGAGGGTGAGTGAGGGTGAGTGAGGGTGAGTGAGGGTGAGTGAGGGTGAGTGAGGGTGAGTGAGGGTGAGTGAGGGTGAGTGAGGGTGAGTGAGGGTGAGTGAGGGTGAGTGAGGGGTTGAGGGTGAGTGAGGGTGAGGGTGAGTGAGGGTGAGGGTGAGTGAGGGTGAGTGATAGTGAGGATGAGTGAGAGTGAGGGTGAGTGAGGGGTTGAGGGTGAGGCGTTGAGGGTGAGTGAGGGTGAGGGGTTGAGGGTGAGGGTGAGTGAGGGTGAGTGAGGGTGAGTGAGGGTGAGTGAGGGTGAGTGAGGGTGAGTGAGGGTGAGGGGTTGAGGGTGAGTGAGAGTGAGGGGTTGAGGGTGAGTGAGAGTGAGGGGTTGAGGGTGAGTGAGGATGAGTGAGAGTGAGGGTGAGTGAGGGGGTGAGGGGTTGAGGGTGAGTGAGGGTGAGGGGTTGAGGGTGAGTGAGGATGAGGGTGAGTGAGGGTGAGTGAGGGTGAGGGGTTGAGGGTGAGTGAGGGTGAGTGAGGGTGAGGGTGAGGGGTTGAGGGTGGTGAGAGTGAGGGTGAGTGAGGGTGAGGTGTTGAGGGTGAGTGAGGGTGAGGGGTTGAGGGTGAGTGAGGGTGAGGGTGAGTGAGGGGTTGTGTCTTAACTTTGGTCCCAGCACCATGAAACAGGAGTCTCTTGAGGGGATAAAGGTGGGCCTGGCAGTCAAATGTGTGCTGTTATTGGCGAGGAGTCAAATAATCAGTGATGCCTCTCGTTGCTCTTAACTTTGGTCCCAGCACCATGAAACAGGAGTCTCTTGAGGGGATAAAGGTGGGCCTGGCAGTCAAATGTGTGCTGTCATTGGCGAGGAGTCAAATAATCAGTGATGTCACTTTCGCTATCCTCAGCGAATTAATGAGCTGATGTCCATGTGCATATACATTCCACTCTGTACCGCGAGGATTGTTGTGGGTGAAAAACGCTCTTAAACTTATATCCTGGAGGCGTGATCCAAACCAGGTTTTCTAGACGCACAACAAAAAGCAACGGTTTATAAAAAATATATAATTGGAGAGGTTAAAATGTGATTCAAATAGTAATTCAATTCCCCCCCCCCCCTCTCTCGCGGTCCTTGCTTCCTGGAAGGGAGCCAAGCCCTTGGGGCGGGGTGCTGCAAAGCAGGACAGGCTGTGGTATGTACGTGCAACAGGAAATGAGGCAGCCTGCGCCCACGAGGACTCTCTCGAGCAGGGTTAGGTGCACAGTTTGTTTAGAATGTGTCCGTCCTATAAGCTGAATGTTGCACCTTTGAACTTGTCACGGGAAAGGCAGAGTTTTGTTTTTAATATACAAAATGTTTTACCTCTGCAGAGACGTCTGGTCCTCGAGGAAGGAATGCATGGTTTCCCAAAGTCCAGCAGCATGCCCTACTCCCAGAGTCGAGGCGAACATCCATCACCCCATAAACCGTTTCCCACGGCTTTTTACGAAAGTCAATAGATTACAGATATAAACAAGACGGAGGGAAGGAAGATAAGGGGAGGGGGGAGGAGAAATGCGACACGGCGGGCAGGGGAGGGGGCGGAGCAGGGAGAAGGAACAGACGAAGGAACGGCAGATAAGGGGAGGGGGGAGGAGAAATGCCCCCTGGAGGTCTGAACCTGGTGCTTACTTCTGGAGGGCGTTGGAATCACCCTGTGAGAAGCGGCTTATTGTGGCTCGAGGGACGGAGGGAGAGAGCAGCAGCCCGGGTGGGGCTTTTTCCTGTGCGCGGGATGTTTGTCAAGCATGGTCGCATTTCAGTTACAGGAAACGGTACCCACGTGAGAGCCGGCATACTGACCGCGTTGCTCAATGTGGGAAGCACGTGGTGGCTGACGGGGGGTGGGGGGGGGGGTATATGGGATGTGTGCGTTTGAACATTGTGCACCTAAAGCAACTGCTTTCAGCGTTGATGAAGCAATAAATGTTCACGCTCTTGAGCAGTCATCTGTGCAACTCCCAAAATGCACAGTAATCGGCCGAAGCACACTTGCGTGCAGTTGTGACATTAATAACTCCCTTTTAGGGTTGGACGCTTTGCTGTGAACTCCGTGAACTGCAAATTATTGTAATGTTTCTGAAGAAAAAAAGCAAAACTCACGCTTTTTTCAATGAAAAGTAACAATATAGATACTTCAAAGTTCTGCTCAGACTGTGGAGTATTCCCCAATCATCGGTGTGCTTATACATTGCGAATTCAGAGCTACAGATTTATCTATACTGGCCGTAGGCTGCTTTGGAGCGACACGGCGGGCAGGGGAGGGGGCGGAGCAGGGGCCTGGCAGCTGGCAGGGGTCAGGGCATATCTAAATTTGAGTGACACAAAATGGGACTATAACTAATGTGGCAGAGATATGGGGAGTGGGTGGGCGAAGCTAATCCCCATATGTACGTTAAAAATGCTAAAAAAATCTGCTGCTGTTTTTATCTCACCATTAACCGATTTCCAAACTCAAAAACCGTGCAAGAAAATAGCAGCAAGGAATTATCACAAGCACTCAGTGGGATTCCATGATGGCGGTACATCAACTACTGGGCTGAGGTGGACTGGAACTGACCTAGGAGGGGGGAGGAGGGAGGAGAAATGCGTCTCGGCCGGAGCAGGGGGCGGAGCAGGGAGAGCGGGCTTTTAAAATGTACTTCACACGGCCGGCCGGTCGTGAAACTGAAAGCATGGCCGGCCGGCCGTGAAAGCCTTTGATGCCGCAGGGGGTGGAGCGGCACCAGCTGGGAGAGTAGGCAAGGCAGGCGGCTGGGGGCATGTGCACTCGCTTTTAAGCTCAATGCGCATGCGCATTGAGCTTAAATTTCTCGTGCACTGCAAGGAATCGCCACGATTCCTTGCAAGTTGGATAAAGAGTGGATAAGCCACCATAGTCTCGCTTGCTCGATGCGCATGCGCATCGACAGGCGAGACCTAAAAAGAAAAAGGAAATAGTGCTTGAAAAGTAAACATTGGAAGGACACACATGATGAGGCCATGCTTCAGGGGAGGGACAAACAAAATAAGTAAATGATTTTGACAATAACGCTAACAAATTGTAAGTGAGGAGGGGGACAAAGGCCTCCAAGCTACTGTAAGCTGACAATAGGTATTTTCACAAACTGACAGCTTGCACTTTTTGGTAGGCGTGACTTAAAAACTGGTCCACTAGTCCCAGCATTTCTCCTTAGGAGCATGTACACATGGGATCAGGCAAACTGCCAACCCATAGTGCAAGAACACAGTGGTGGGGGAAAGCAAAACGAGAATGACAATTGTATAGTACAACGGATGAAGAAGGATGAAGCAAAGCATGTGTGTATGTGTATATATATATATCAGGATCTCCATGCCTGGCTCCAGAGCTCGCCCTGCAGGATCGGGGGGCCCCGGTAAAATGGAGATGCTTTGTGGATATATATATATATATATATCTCCACATTGCCTCGTTGTATTTATAGGTAGGTCAGACTTTTTATAGGTAGAGAGTTTTTTATTTCGTTAATAACTTTCACGCCATCTGACAAATATTCCTGAAACTTTCCACAAAAAAAACCTAAGCTCCTTTAGGTGGACAACCCCCTACTGCGCACATTCAGCACCCCGTGTGCAGACTGCGCATAGAGCTCCTTCTTTCAGACCTTCAAGCGCCATTAGGGGGGTAAGTCCCTACTATGCACAGTCAGCACAGAGTGCACAGACTGTCTGCAGAGCTCACTCCCCCCAGACACCAAATCCCAATTAGATCGGTGAGCCACTATTACAGGAAGGCTGCGCTCTCCGCACAGCTCTCCATAAACAGCTTCCTCCCGTCACAGTCTCTATCCTCCTCACATAGTGAAGATCTTGCTACGTGAAATTAGGTATGTTAGTCACATTTTATTTTACATTAAATCTAGAAATTCACTGAGAAAACACAGGTTAAAGTGACCTAGTTAGGTCTGGTAATAATATCTTACTTTAACTTTTAAAAAAATCTTTGAAATTCACTGAAAAAACCCAAAGTGAGGGTATAGTTAGATGAGAATATCAGTTTAAAAATTAAATTTTAAATAAAAAAAAAACAAATTCACCAGTATTGTTTACTGAGCCAACTATAACTTGCATACGCACCATGCACTGTTTAGACCTCACACATTACATCGCTCATGACAAGTTCAATGACATCATTGATGACATCACTCCTGCATCTCAAATGAAATCAATGATGGCATCTTTATATACCTTTTTATTTGTAAAGAGAGCAGCTTGGAAAACCCGAGACTAGCAAGCCGCAAAAGTGGTTTCTAGGCCAGGCCTGGAGTGGAAACAAGCATCCTGGGATCAGTTTCGGGTTCCAGGAGAACCTGGCTTTGCAGTTCGGGCTGGACTGTTCCCATGAGGGGCAGAGTCAAAACTGATTTGGCTGGGTCAAAACTGGGGTGGCGTGGTGAGCAAAAGAACGAAGGATTAAACTCAGATACTTGTGACTGGGGGTGAATGTTTGCATTGTTCAGCATTCCGTCAATCATTTGTTCCTTTTGCTGCCCTAAGTGGGATAGTAATGCCCAGACATGGGTCCCATGCTCAGTGGATTTAAGCTAGCCTGACTGATGAGGGGTGATGCCCTGAAACTGGTCCCAAGATGCTTGTTTCTGGTCTAGGAATGACATGGCTAGGTAGTTCGGGCAGGACTGTTCCCATGAGGGGCAGGGTCAAGACTGATTTTCATTTGTCTGGGTCCAAATTGGGGTGGCGTGGTGAGCAAAAGAACGATGACTTAAACCCAGATCCTTGTGACTGGGGGGGAATGTTTGCATTGTTCAGCATTCCGTCCATCATTTGTTCCTTTTTTTTTTCAATTTAGGGAAGAAGCACAGAGACTGGGGTCCTAATTAGTAGGATCCAAGTCAGACTAGTCACCAGCAAAACGTTGGGGTGACCATGAAAGCAGATCCTACTTTCCTACACCCATGCTTTTTGTTGTGAAGTTAGCACCTTCTTTTTTTTGGTGGTCCTTTACCACACATTTGACATTTGGTTTAGGACACGCTCATGATTTGGCCACTGTGTGTTTTTGAGAATCTGCTGTTGCTTCAATAGGACAAACTCTTTCACCCCCACATGTTGCCGGTACACTTTGGAAAACAAGCAATGGCCATAGGTCTGGCTTTAAAGGAATGTTGTATGGTAATGTAAAGCATTACAAGTAAATAGCAAATTTATTTATTTTTATTTATTTATAGAGTTTTGTATAGCGTGGACTTGACCCAGACGTATCATACATAGATGACAAGATCAAAGTTACACAAGTTACATGTGGGGTAAAGACAATTATATGGAGTGTGCATAAATATCTGACAGCAGGTTGCCAGCAGGTATTGGATTAGCAGTTGCATGAGTTACATGTGGAGAATATGCCATTACATGGGGAAAGTACAGGTACATGGCAACAGTGTGTATAAAAAGTGACTCATAGGCAGCAGGAAACGTATAGGTTGAGTACTACTACTTTGAGTAGGCAGATATATCTAGCAACAATATAGCAATAGATTTGCATGTGTGTGGAGGTAAAGAACTGTAGAATAATACTGGTGTAGGCCAAAAGGTCAGTTGACAGTTTCACTGGCGTAAAGCAAAATGAGGAGGCCCCTCTGCAGAAGGTGAACAGTGTCTCCATAGTCTCCCATATCAAAAAGATATACATTGGTCTTGGGCTAAATGGGGCCTCTCGAAGGGTTGAGGGCCCAGGTGCACAGTAGGGGCTTCAGGAGAGTGCATTACGTCCCTGGTTGCACGGTCAAACCAGACCTCAAAATCAGTGGCGGATGATGACTTTGTGGCGTAAAAGTAGCTGTTGATGGATTGGCTGAGGCACCAACCCCAACACTTGACTTCATAATCTGAACGTCCTACTTGCCTGAGAGACAGTGACATCACTGACGTGCGTTTTAAGGAAATTCATCACTTTTTCAAGAAGCAGCAAACTCAAGTACCCGATGGCATCAGACCAGCGATCCTGGCCATAATGGCAAAATAAGTTTACAGGGGGCTGAACTGGGCACCCCCATGACCGTAGACCCTAGCAGTATTGCACCAGGGTAACGTAGGCCCAAGAATCCTAGTATCACAGCCTGGAATGAAGCATCAGGTCCAGTTCAGCTGCACCTGCTACTGAGGAAGCCGATGTTGAAGGGGTATCTATAGGGTTGCTGGGGAGGCCAGAATAGGCACTAAGAAGCCGAACTCATTGGGCTCAGACACCTTCAGTAGTTTATATACTGTGATCTAGCCACTTTTGCTCACATGTAACCACATCCATAGGCATTTAAATTAAAGAAAAACAAATCTAAATCAAGTCATTCCTATTGAACCGTGTCCTTGCCTGTTCAGGATTGGGCATATTGGAGGCTCTTTCGATGAAAGTACTCTTATTTTTATTCTCTTGCTGCTCGCACAGTGTTGTCAGCTGTGCAGTGCAAAAGGAGGAAGCACACTGCAAGGGAAGAGACTGTTACAGGCAAATGACCAATCACTGTGTAGCTTTAAAAAAAAAAACACGCTGTGATTGATTATGTTGTGCAATTCTCTTGCCCCCACGTTGCCGCTTGAGCCCTGTCCGTAGTAGTAAAGGTGAACCTCTAAAACCAATCCTGATGCTGCTCTCATACTGTTTTTAACAGCAAAAAGCATAAGAGCAGCAACAAGATTGGTTTGCTAAGGCAAATCCTACGCTCCATAGAAGACTGGGGACCTGCATCCGTGTTCTACCCAGCTCCTAATGCAGCAAGGATTTGAGAGGCTTAAACTGCGCATGTTGGGCTGGACGTTCCAAAACACCATCCAACCAGACATGCGCACTTCAGATGCATAGACCATGCTTGATGCAGTCTCTCTTCTGCCAGCAATGGCCCTGCCCTGAAAAACACCACCTGACCAGCACAACAGAGTGCCGTAGTTAGGGCATTGGGAACAGAAAAAAACAAGTACGTTTATTAATATGACAAATATGTGATGAGTGGCTCACAGCAGGGGGCGGGGCAATGCTCTTACACACTAATAGAGGCACCGCCTCTGATAAAAGTCCATGTAGTTTAATGACTACCCTGCTCTCATCTGTGCTGCTGCCAGAAAAAAACATCATAAAAAATCTTATCTAAGATATTTTAAGAGCATTCCAAGGTCATGCATGTGACCCTGAAAGTAGCGTAGCCGGCTTGATAAATAAACAAAACGATCACAGCTGTTTGGAGGGCAAGCACTTCTTTTTAATGGAAGCACACAACTTCTGCCAAATCAAGACATACTCCTGACTCCCAACATCTGGGATGGGATAAGCCAAAGGTCCTCTCTAGTGATGCACACATAATTGTCTGGCGATAGCTCAGCAGTCAAGCCAGACTGAAAAACGAAAGGTGCTTTTAACCAGTTTTACCTCCAAGAATGTGCCTGTGTAGGTAAAAAAAAACTCCTTCTTAATCCATTGTATAGCAGCAGGTCAGTGGAAAGTTCCCAGCAGCAGATTAGGTCTTAAGACTCCTTTCCGTAACAAGGGAACAGGTGGCTCTAACAGTATCATGACGCTTGCGGTGACATAAGCACTGTGATCTTGTTACAGACCTTTAAGTCTTCATGACCACATCAGAGTGCAACACCACTAGCACTGGACATCCCCACCTCTGTATCAGCATAACCAAGGACATGATCCAGGAGAGGTTTTACAGGCATGTGGTACCAGAATGTCAGAAATTGGAAGTCAATCTATTGGTTACATGTGTGTGGAGTTTTTGTGGCCGTCCAACTGGAAGATTTGAACAAATGGAATGAACGTGCGGGGCAGGGGAAGCAGCCCTCTTGCCCAGAGGACGCTTAGCCAATAATGCAGCACTTTAGCCATTCAGCCAACAAACTTAACACCACATTTTCTATAATTTAGAATTCTGTAGTGTACGACTATTGGTTGTGCCAATGCCTTCTGTTCATAAAATATAGAACGAGCAAAAGTAGAAAAAAAAGCACGACACTTGTGCGTCATTTTATAGGTGCGTTCTTGTCTCATGATGTATCGGTGCAAATGCATCATAACACATGTGCATGATGAGGCTGCCATTTGGTTTTGAATATATCAAACCAAAACAGTGCCCAGCTGGATGGTGATTTATTTTCAGTCTCCTTTTAAAAGTTAGAATTTTGAAATGTTTAAGAGACATCGTACCAGCTTGTGATCGGAGTACTTGATTAGGTGAGGTAATATCCTTATTTCCTGCTCATTATTTACAACACACAACGCACGGATACATTGATGAATGTTTTTTTTTTAATATCTAACTTTTTTGTAAGCATATGGTAAGCACTTTTACATGTTGGCATGTTTTTTACGTATCTGTGGCATCTCTTTTGCAGTGAGAGGAAGAAAAAAAAAGTCCCAGTTGCACCAGCATGCCAGGGCTTTTAAAAATATGTTGCCCGTTTATTTTATTATATTGCATATGTCTGAAAAAAAATACATTAAAAAACATGCTTTTCAAGGCCAGAAATATTTGCTTTTCCAAATCTTGTTTCTGTATCCTAGGTGCGAAATCTACTGCCATGTGCAGATACATCTGGCCCCTTATAAACGGAATATTCTATTCCCCCTTTCTCGTTAGCATCCCTTTAGGGTATGCAACAATGACAGCAAACTAGGGCGAGATCACCACTCAAGTAAAGTTACCAGATTTCACTTCACGAGCCATAGCTTTAAAGTGAGTTAGTGCTAATATCGGCCCACTAGAAACTAAGCAACACTACAACTCCCAGAATGCATTACGTTGATGAAGGCAAGCAGAGGATTCGAAAATTGTGTCCACGATGACAGAGTTATCTGGTAATTTTATACACAACGGATTCATGTCTTCTTTTCACTGGAGGCCGGCATGTGAATGGGACCCTCTTTTCCACTACCAAGAATTCTAAATCTATCAAAAGGAATTATTTTCAGATTGATGTGTTTGTGATTAGCCTGGAATACACTTTCCCACCAAGATCCCACTCCACCCAGGAAATAATAAAAAATGCAATAGTGATTTTCAGCCTAAACTTTCCTACCAAGCCCTTCTGATTGAGAGCCCAAAGTGTATACCTATCCTACTCCCCTGCAGCCAGAAATTTAAAAAGTAAACAAATCAAAGGCAACATAGACGTTATGAGTGGAGGTGGGACTGCATGCTGCTGCACCACCTCAAACTGATACTAAGTTTTTTTTTATTCAAGACCCAATCTGAAATTCTTATATACAAACCAAAAATCTGCTAGCGGCATAAGGACATCAGCCGAACGTATTACCAGCTTGACCACCCTCCAGAGAGCTGCCCAAAGTACCCGTATAGCAGTGGTGGAGGATTTACCAAGTGGACCATAACCAGGACAAAGGGCAGTCAAAATGCAAGAGTCGAGTCACTGCCTGATCGGCATAGTTAATGTTCTCCCGTGACCCCAGGAGGACTCCAAAATAGGTCCTTCCCTGCCTTCTGAAAATGTGTCAATCGAGCATGGCATTATGCAAAGGCCTTCCACCCACCTGTGTGCTGAAAAGTGCTCTTGGAGACACGTTTGAGAGAGACCATTTGACCTCTGCTGGGCAACTTGCAGGTCCAGCTACTGGCAGCCCTTGTACAGACTCCTGACATTAACAAAGGGGCTCTCACACTGTGGACATCTATGGCCACTGCACCCTTCGGACCTGCAGTGAGGCAGAAGTAGAAGAGGCCTTTGAATTGGCCAGTGGCATACCCCTAATTGTGGAAAACAGTCCTATGCTACCGTCAAGGTCCCAGAAATCCTAAGGCACAATTCATCCTTGCACTGCAATACTAGAAGCAACACTGACTTCTGTAAGGTCTCATGGCACATGCTTCACAAAGCCTGTGCCCAGGTCGGTTCTGCCCCCATTCACTTAATATGCTATACTCACTGTCTTTGCTGCACTGTGTTATGATATAACGGTTTGGACTAGGAACTTGTTAACAGAGTGGGATAGTCCTCTGGTTTCAGCAGGGTACCTATTTTAACAATTATAGTCTAATTCTATAATGAATTTCCATTTTTAAGTAATACCACTGATATTCAGCTTTCTGGCTTATAATTTTAAGTTACACTGTATTTGGTAGCAACCTTGACACCACCTCATGGAGTTAAGACTTAACTGACCAACGACAGCTATAAGTGTAAAGTCTACGAGTTTTTACTAACCACTGCATTCCTAGTGCATACAGTCCTGGGCCAGTAGAGGAAATATCTAACATCTCCTCTGAAACTACTTGGTGTACCATAAAATCCCAGAAAAGCCTGCTACTGTTGAAAAAAAAAAGAAAAAACTAACATTGATTTTCGTTCATAAGCTCCAAAGTAAGTTATCACGTTCAAAGGCAGGAGAGAAACAATATTTAAATAAGTGTGAGGTTTCTATTAGTGTTCCACCTCAGTACCCATGCACGTTCAATGAATAAGCACAATAATCACCAGGTAGCGTGAGATCAATTTCACCAGCGGTGACAGAGGACTGACCTACATCATAAGTGTGCCCCCATCAAGCACAATCAGTCCAGAATACCACCATGGATCAGACTCTACCCCAGCCCTATTGGCCTCTCAGTGCCAGAGACATGATAGAGGAATCTTCAGATTTAAATACCAAACTATTTTGCTGCTGGGTGCCAAATGAACTTCTCTCAGAGTGCAGGGCCGGCCTAAGGAATGTGCAAGCTGTGCACCTGCACAGGGCCGCCAAACCCCAGGGGCCGCCACGCCAATATATATCCTTAGATACATATTTGCGTGGCGGCCCCTGGCAGGGATTTGGCGGCCTCGGGCCCCCTACCTACACTCCCTGCTCAGGGCCTGCGTGAGCCTAGTGCCGGCCCTGCAGAGTGCCATTAGGGCATTGCAGCCCCCTTACGCACTGCCCCGCATGGACAAGCTATCGATGCATCTGGGTTTGCAGTGATTCACAAGGGTGTGTATGGGTGGGATGAGGCTTCTTGGCAGTTTAGAACCTGTCCCAGTTCCAACACTAGCCTGCACTCACCAGTTCGAAGTGCAGCAGGGTGCGCACTGACCACATTCAAAGTGTAACTCCAGACAGTCCAGCCACCTTCCACCCCAAACCCAGAGCAAACTGGCGCATTTCCGCCATAAACCAAAAAGTTCACTCATTTCAGTGCTGGCAACAAAAAACTCGCCCAATTAGCAGAAACACTGGGCTTCTGTTTTTGGTAGGAATCCACAGCAGTAAACATCAACACAACCGGTTTGGACGAGTCTTCGTAGAGGAGAAGGAAATGTTCAATTTGGTTCCCTCGCCCTAATGAAAACCTCGCCTTAACCGGGTGCCCTGGCCCCGACCAGTCAGGTTAGCCTGGTTGATGGTTTACTCACAGCCATTACCAGGGCTTAGACAAAGATAAGATTCCTGGAAGGTGTACGAACCAATCCCCCACCGGATCACACAGGCAGAGCTGGAACAAAACACTATAAGAAGCGGACACAGGTTCAACTCTAAGAAGGGAATTCAGGCCCAGACCCAATCAAACTCACTCCTCAGTGGCCAGTGAAATCCGGTGTGTGGTGTAAGGATTCCAGTGATTAATATCTCAAGAACTACATTCTAAACCTAACCAGCACCCGACAAAGGGGACTGTGAATTTGGGGGTGGTCTGGAGGCACCTCCATAACTGCCATCACTTCTGACTGAAAGAGGTCCAGAACTGCATAAGTAAAGTGGAGCGTAGGGGATTTTGGAGGAGGCTGGTCCCAGCTTTAGGGTTCCAGGACATACATGCCCCCACACAGAGGTTGATTGACTTCTTCTGGAAGTCAGAGCAATTACCCCTTTGGGGTTTGAATTTAATAATACATAAAAAAAAAAAACTTACCTGTCTGCCGGTCGGGTCCTGCGTCTTCGGCTCCTGCTCTCCTGCCTCTGGCAGGTACAGTAAGCGGGAAGCCTCCCTTCCCTTCCCTAAGCCAATCACAACACTGCAATGGCAGCGTTGTGATTGGTGGGGACGTCGCCCTGTCTAGGGCTTATGGGGAGGCCTGCATGGAGAAAGGGCAGAGTGCGCATGACTGGTTTGGGCGACCCCAGAAGGCTGACCAAACAGTCAGTGCACCCTCAGGAGTGGGCACACCACTCCTCCCCTGCTCGCAGACCAGCCCCCCCCTTCCGCCCGCCCGCAACTAACCATAAAATGGTAATAACGGGAAGTTATTACCACTTTATGTTTCTGCTTCTTGCGTTGTGAGAAAGCAGTGGGGCGACGCTCCTCCGCCTTGATGGAGGAGCCGCCCCTGCTTCATTTCTCTGGCACGAAACAGGGAATAGAGAGGGGGGGTCACGCAGGAGGGCAGTGAGCTTTTTCTGGTTAACTATCTCACCCAAGATTTGCAGAGCAGTTGGAAGAAACAGCATGGCTGTCACCATTTCAGAGTGCTTACATGTGGCATTTCAATAAATATGTGTGACATTTCAAGGATAACCATTTGAGCACTGAGAAACTGCACTAAAAGGATGTGAGGCCCCAACACTACTCTCTTCTCAGCTGCCTCAGCCTACATCATGAAGTAATTATAGAGTTAACAGTCACTGACCGCACAGCATACTGCAAGGCTCAGGAGAGTGAGACTAAGGCACACAGGTCACAGCCAGGCAAGCTCTATTATTTCAAAAAGACTTAGGCTCTTTATAAAAATCATTAGCTAACCTGAGCGGCCAACCACCTGGGCCGGGGTCTGGCACGCCGCCCGCTACCTGCGGGTTCAGTTGCACCACGGTGGCTCTAAGTCTCGTGAGTTGTCACCCCAACCAAAAACAAGTTAGACAGCAGCTCAGATGAGGATTTGATATTGACCGCGCACCAAAAGCATTTTTTTAGCATAGCAACTAGGAGATTATACCCTCAGTCACTTAATTCTTTGCGAGGCAAGCCAGAGCTGCGGCAACAGGCGGGTCCCGCAGTGTCCGGCCTGCAATGACTTGTGGTATATTGCGGCAACGCCACGCCACATCATTCTAGCACACACACTGGACTGGTGACACTGCTCTGGGCTGCTGCTTAGGAACTACTCCGATGGCTGCCGGGGTCCGGTGTGGTTCACACTCAGCCCAGCCTCTGCCGCCACACTGGTGGACTCTGGACCAGTTGCAGGATCAATACTGCCGTGGGGCGAGCAGCAAACTCTGCCATATTGCCAGCAGCATGTTTACGACGAGTCAGTCACCGGCCCTGGTAGGTTTGGGTCCGGTGATGTCCCAGGAACACATTTACTACCCGGTGCGTGTGGCGAGCTGCTCTGCCATTACCCACTGCAGCAGCCAAAACTTACTTTATGAACTACTGCTTACTCGTGCTGCGGGCAGAGGGACGGACCTGTGACCCACCTATTAACCACTTCGGCGCTGATGACGAGATCAGCTCATCAGTTGCGCCGCTCGCACGCTGATGACGAGCTGAGCTAGTCATGTAACGCGCGTTTTAAAAAAACGCCGCGTACAGCGGGAAAAGCCGCCGCGCGCATGCGGTTAAACACTGTCTGACAAACTCAATGTCTTGATAGTAGCCAATGGGTACTGACTCATCAGTGGATGTAATGGCACACAATGGGGGGGGGGGGTATCCTATGAGTGACACTGCAGCAGAGTAGCAGCTACAGCTGCAAGCAGAAAAGCCAGCCCCAAGCCTTCCAGCACGCTGCCACTGCAGATCCCAGTCACAGTATGGTACATTGTAGCATCACTCTGGCTTGACAGCTGAGGCGCTATAATGCTTGATTTTAACCACCACACTGAAATGCGTTAGTCTAATGCATGATGCGTGGCACTTGGCGGGGCTGGAACAGATGATACAATTTGTGCGTCACTGCCGGTCCTGGTTTCACAGGAATACTTAGTGAGGCCACATCTTGGGTGCGCCCTCTTTGCTCCTGAAACTCCAGGACTGCCCACTTGAAGGAACGGCATTGGTGCACAGAGGTGGTCACATATGATTCTGAGGTAGGTAGAGGGCCCAGACACAAAGTCCAAGACAATCGACGGGTCTATGAGCCTCCTTAATTCAACAAGTCAATGCAAGCCCTATTGGCTTTGCCAATGTGTTTTAGCCATGTTGTACACCAGCGTGGCTGCTGTTTCACATTGCTAAAAGTGGCATAGAGGAGAGTGGCATTGAGTGTCAGAGTGGAATGGCGAGTGGAGTGGCACAGAGTACTGTGTATTAGAGTGGAGTCGCGTACTGTGGGGTGGCGTAGACTGGACTGCTTCATTTGTGCTTTCCTAATTCTGATATATTCTGAAATAGTTGCAGCCCATTTAAATGTTGTGTGCTACAAAAAAAAAAGCTTGCCTACCTTCAGTATCCAGCAAGATTGTCACATTAATCCTCTCAATTTGAAGCCAAAGAAAGAAAAGTATACACCAACTTCTTTTGAAAGACAGAGCCCAACATTTGACCTCTGTCTTTGAATGCACAGTAAACCTTATAAGATAAGAACAAGATTTGCAGGCCTGTTTACAGAAAGGAGCACCCCTGAAAGAATACAAAGAGTGGCAGTGTAAAAGGCATTACTCCTTGGGAAGGGCGAACTCACACTGGACAGCCTAAAACAAATAAAGCCAGCAAATAGAGAGCCAGAAAATGTGAGTTACAAATCATAAAACCAATGGTAAGCAAAGGAATGCATTCCGAAGGAAGCTTACTGAATGTCCCCACAACATCTTTTCTGTCTGGTATGCTTCAACTTAAAAATGTCCTGCTTGAGCACAGGAAGGATTTGCTTAAGGCACATTCCTGAAGGTGAAAAATGAGCACTTTTTCACAAGGATGGGGTCCATTTATCTGAAGTAGGGAGTCACCTATTAATTGATGCTGGGAGTTTGTTTAAGAGCAGGAACTTGCTCCTCTCTAGGAGATCGGATGTAAGAAATTTGGCATTTGCCTAGTTTTCCAAAATGCAATGCAGTCTACTGAGATGCAAATCAGAAGTCTACTTATCAATTTCACTTAATGTTTCAGTTTTTCACTATAACTTTGTACATGCTTAGAAATCTAGCACTGCTGCTCAACCACAAGATGAACCTATGGTTCAATACAACTTTAAAACAACTAATTAAGCTATTTATTTTTGTTTGGGACGGTTGCATGCTGACATTAGGTTGAGATCTGAAGGCTTTGCAGGAAAAAGTAAAACATGGAATGTAAAAACAAAGACGGCAAATAAGTTGATGTGCATTTGTGGGGGGTGGTGAACATGTTAAACTTCTTAAAGCATATATTCATGCGGTGGCAGATTTGTTTTGTAGAGCCTTCTGAAGCTGAACTCATCCACAATTACAATGAATCAGCCGAGTTTGCTCTAGAACTACAGGGCATGATTCCTGCCCAGGAGGATTCTTTAGTCTTTATACTCTTAGAAATAATCTCAAAGAAAAGCATTCATTTTCGTTTTCCTTTAACCAAGTCTAACCTGTTCTGAGTAGTGGAAGCAGAGTTACATCACATTGTTGTAGCAATTTATCCCAACATTAATTCATTGGGTGAACTGTCATGACTTTGTAAGAGGGGTTCTGTTGCTGCTTCAATAGTAGTATTGCTATTCCCTCTTAATAAGAGACATATGTTCAAACTTTAGGTGCTGTCCCAGATTGCCTCCAACCAAATGAAATCTGGAAGTTGTAGTCTTGGTCTGTTTCCTTTAGTAATGTTTTTTCAGAAAACAACTCGGTGTTAGAAACAACATGGTGAGGCAACAATACGTCACCATATGTTAAGCCTATTCAGTTATTAATACATACACACATGCTGAGTGAGATGGTTGTAACACATGGCGCACTAGGAGTAGGGTGACCAGACGTCCCGGATTTCCCCGGACGGTCCCTGTTTTGGTGAAGTGTACCAACACTTTTCTCCAAATTGAAGAAATGTCCCGTGTTTGTGTAATGCCTGGTTTACTTAAAGAAATGTCCAGGTTTTAAGGGAGGGTCGGGTGAACCTGCACGTTAATCACAGTGTTATGCAGGCCCACAATTCGACCGGCCCTCTTAGAAATGGGGACAGAAGTTCACTTTTTAAATTCTCCTGCCGTGCTGCCTCACCTCATTTAAGCGATACAAAAGGGGATGATGGACGGAGCGTTTGAGCAAATCAAACACTCACCCCCAGTCAACTGATCTGGGTTTAATCCATCATCATTCTTTAGCTCACTCAGCCACCCCAGTTCAGATATGGCCATATGCAAATCAGTCTGACCCTGTGCCTCATGGGAACAGTCCTGCCCGAACTGCCAAGCCATGTCTTCCCTGGACCGGAAACAAGCATCCTGAGACCGGTTTCGGATTCATAATCCTCATCAGCCAGGCTATCTTGAATCCAGTGGCCAAGTGAGCAAGGGACTCACGTCTGAGCATTCCCTGCCACACTTAGGGCGAACAAAGCGATACAAAAGGGGATCATCCCTGGCTGACAACATCGGTGTCCAGAGCTCAAATTCCACATGGCTTGCCCGTTTCCCTCCTTCTCTCATCCTATCCACTGACTGAGTCGCACGGGCGGGATCATTTTCTGCTGGTCTGAAATGTACACATTTGTCAGATGAAAACAGCAGGCGCTATAATTATTCAACAATTCAGAATATGGTTCCCATTATAAACGCCTGTCTGCACTGGGATTGGAATTTAACCCCCAAGTGATAATGAGGCCTAAGCGTCTCGATGCACAGGTGGTCGGTGCAATCACACCTGGGTGCAGTTCCTAGGGCCCAAGAACGCGCAAGGAGGGAGGGGGAGCCTGCCCGTGACTGTCCTCGGTGCACGTCTTCCCACCCCGCTACCAGGCCAGGGCTCTGCTCCTCCCGGGAGCAGGCCCAGGCAGGTCTCCCAGCCCCAGCCTCAAAGGAGGCCCAGGGCGGATTTCACAGGTGATAAACTTAGACGTATCCATCATCGCGGTGAGAGTCCCCTTCACACTTTCTACCTGCCAGAGACACCCTGACAGGCAGGAAGCGCTCACCTGCCCTTGTCTCAACACCCACATTCATAACAGCCTGGGCAGGTCAGGCCTGGGGAGAATGTGACGCCCCCAATGCAAATGCAAACAACCTGGGAAGTGATGGGCACTGACGCCCCCAAAGAAATGAACACCCAGGTGTTTTAATAGACAGCAGGATCAAGTACTTGAGGGAGTACGCAGTCGGGCATTGTGGATATTGTGAGGTAGGTCGAGCCCTACCACGAGATCACCATTAAAAACGCGCCACGCTGCCACTGATGGGTAAAGATGAAGATGCACAAAGAAATCCAATATCTGTTGTCGATTAGGAGCCAAAATATCTGCGACACAAACAAAACAAAATCAAACCGTACTGCAGTGGGTAGTAAGGTTAAGCGAACGTTATTTCAGAGTCCCTTCTCCGCTAGGGGTGCATCAGCATGCAGCGTTATATGACTTGGCCAGTCTGTGAAAGCCCATCCAACCACCCTGACTAGTAGGGCCTGGCTGGCTTTAAGTCAGACTGAGCCCTCATGGAGCGAGTTACTTATGCTGGACCAGGTCTGTGTAATGAAAACGAGAAGTGTGTGAGCCCGAGTTGAGACCCCACACCTACAGTGGACCCAACCGGCAGCTGTATGCATTCCAATATGCATTGGGTGATGCTTTAACTCACCACACCTTTCCGCTCTTCTGTATGAGTGTCCACGTGCCAACCCACTAAATAAACACTAATCACCAGCATTGGCGAAGTGATTGGGTCTTATTGGTTACAAGTATACAGCATTAGCACTCATAAAAACAAAGCAATATACACACAATATGACAGACCCTTACGCAACACCCAAAGCAGAGTCCAAGGACAGTACTGGCTCATTACTGAACATGTCAAACATTAATCGCCAGGCAGAACCGCATGACTGGTTTGTGAACACATGCGAGAAAAGAGCACCATCATTTACATGCCTAAAAGCCCAGTTCTGTCTCGTACTCCCTCACTCTGTGGGTGGTCCTCGGGAATAGAGCCCCCCAACTTACTTCCTGCCTCAAGAACACCATATGCAACTCCAGGATTTTGGACCACAGTAGGACACTTCAGGAAAAGCATAGGTCTTGCCTTTCAATGGAGTTACTTGACCCAGGCTTTTTGAGAATGCTGTTCCACAAGGCAATCACATGAGGGAGAGAGCAAGAAAACATATGGACGCCCCTGGAGTGCTGATAGAAAAAGAAAGAAATGCTTCCGGGATGTAATAAATGCAAGGATACAAGCAATCCAATCAAAACGATGGTAAATAAGCTATGCTCTAAGAAAGGAATAAATACAAGAAGAGGAAGGAAAGCCATTGAAAATGAAGCAAGAAAATTCAATTGACAAGACACAACCAATGGAATGCAAAAGGCTGACTCAATGCCTACTGTAAGCATTGGTATTTTCCACAACAGATGTTTGACCACAGACAGCCAAACACTATCTGTTGGCGAAACCTAAACATTGGCTACTCCACCATGGCCCTGACATAGGGGAAATAAAATTAGGCGACTTGCGATGATAATTATTTTCAAGCAAATTTGACAGTGGGTAAAATAATTACAGCCGCTGTGTAAACCCTGTGGATATTAAAGGACTCTGGTCTCCAGGAGAAGTAGCAGTCTGGCTCTGCATGTAGCTGGTCGTTCTGCTCTGCCCTATTCAGTGGTGTTTTACTACCTCTGAAATCTGTTGCCAATCATGGGCCATGGACATACAGGTGGGATTGCAGTCCTCACCTTTTCAGTCCCCAATGAAGCTCTACTTTTTTTAAAAGGTTTACAATCAGGCAAAAGTTGAGAAGGCGAGATTCCTTTTTCAATTACTTGTGCTTTCCAGGCTAATTTTTTTTAATTTAAAACAAATGAAGAGTGGAAACAAATGAAGAGTGGATACAAATGCACCATGGGTTTCCTTTCCACAGAATGTGTGTGGTCCTAGGGGATGGGACGGGTCTGGCAGGTGCACAGTCTTGACTGCCGGCTTTCTTTACTGTGGGTGGGTCTGCGGAGACAAGTTGTGCCCTGCACAAGGTGGGTCGGGTGCAGGAGAACAAGGTGCCCCTCCTGTGCGGCCTACCTATGGGATGATGCATTTAAATAGCAGCAAGCCTTCTAATTATGTCCTCACTCGAAAAGAGGTGGGAGCCATTGCAGCCTTTGACGAGACTGGTGTCTCCCTCCACATTCTAGGGTGGATGTAGGTTTCAGATGGGACAGAACAGCTTCCCTGGTGGCCTGTACCTGGATCTGGACCGAAAGAGACCTCAAAGGGGGAGTTGGTGAGGCTGGATAGTAAAGAATTTAAAATTCAGACCTCTGTTCCTATATGATACTTAACCCACTCCAAGCCCACCACCTATCCTCCCCCCACCCCCCCACCCCCTCCTGCAACCCAGGACAGTGCCTGCAGCTTTCTGGAGGTCAGCAGTGAAGTGGTGCTGGTAGATGGCTTGATTCCAAGGTGGCTCATATTAGTTCCAGATCAAGCAGAGCGATAAGCATTCCTTTTCTGTGATTTGTGCGGCACCACATGCTGCTTTGAAGACTCCCAGGGTGTGTTACAACGATTACGAGTTATAATGAAACATGGAGCAAGCGAGATGCTCTTTGGCACTTCAAATGTTGTATGCAATTAAAAATGTTAAACTTAGATTTTGATTTATTAAAATAAACATTTTCAATACCAGATAAGAAGCAGGCATGTATGTAATCTGCATACCGATTGTGAATCCCAGGAAGGCAACTCAGCCTTGGTACATCGAGTCAGAGACGTTTTAAGGCATGGACAAAGTGGGCTCTGGCCCAAGGCCTCAGCCTTCAAGGCCCCTGATAGAGCCAGCTCTGTTCTGCAGAATTCTTAGCCATATTGTTTTAAATACATTTTTCCTTTAATTGATTTTTAATGTGGGTGATGGTTGAGAGTCTATTACAGGGATTTTGCAAAAAAACATTGTGTTTATGTTTCATGCAAAAGTTTCTTTTAGATCAAAACAGGACCTCAGTTATGAGAAATGGGATGGTGTCAGAGAGATTATTTGCAGTAATGTTAGTGAGCTGCTGCTGTGTTACAATATTGAATACGCTCATCACTATCGTTCTATATTTGACGTAAAGACATTTAGAATGTGCCGCTGCACTGTCAGGGACCTGGCCTAAGAAGGCCTGAAAGAGCTGAAATTGGAACACAAATTCAAAACTGTTCCGAACAGGGGCCCCCAAAATACGTTTGGCCCAGGGCCCCCAACATCCTTAAGATGTCCATACATCGAGTATCTTTACATTGTGTAATATTAACTCCTGTTATTAAAAGCTCTAAGAAATGGCACAAGTTCTTTCGGTGACTGGTTTCTATTTATGGAAGGCCAGCGGGGTCATCAGTTACAACTCAGTAGGTGAATGAGACAGGTGCTTGGACCAAGACCTTTTAACACATGTTTATGCTTACGCAAAAACCTCCAGGTTATACAGTCATGCCTCGTCTTCCAGAGGTGCGCTAGAGTACACAGATACCTCTCACGATCCAGTCATGACTCTAGCAGCTGAAATTCACCCTAAAGTGGTGTTATAATCATACACAGTTACCCATCATCCTCCAGAGGTGCCCCAAGAGTACACAGCAACGCCTCATGCCACAAAGAATCAGGACAAGCTGAATAGACAACCCTTCTGAATGCTTGCCTGGACCACAGGTAAAACCACCTATATCCCTGGGGAGCAGTCTCAAACCCTTGCTCTCTGGACCACCTATCAAGGTCCCGCACCCTCCCACACATCAAGCTGTCAAATGGACAGACTATAAGAATGGACACAAGGCCCATGCTCTGCACTGGCGATCATAAGAGTATGCCCGCAAGCCGGTGTGGGCGTCCCTCGCAGAAATAAGGATTGCTGTTCATCCCCGTCACTGCTGCCCTATGAGGTATTTTGGTGTAGAAAAAACTTTTAATCCCTGTGAGGAGCCAGTATTACCTCTGCCACTAGACAAAAGTCCTGGTCGGTGAGGAAAGGCAGTTGAAGAGAGCTCTTCCTTGTCACCGCGTCGCTATGGCTCCACAGCAAAGAGTGGGTGGCCTTAGATTGGATCTCTAAATACCCCCACGCTATTGCAACACCATGACCAGGAACTGACGCCCTATGCACGTCCGTGATTTCCTGTCCCCCATCTCGCGACTCACAAGACGAGTGACAGGAAGCTACTCCTACCACCACCCATTACAACTCTGACAGTGAGTCGTAAGGGCAGAAGAGGGATGCAGCCCTACAGGTGTCCCACACACTATCGCTGAGCACGTCTAAGGGTGTGCGCTCTAAAAACTCTCCAGAATGACCCCAAAGTAGTCATCATGCTACAGAGCAGACCCAGGACTACACCACTGCCCTTCACCCATATGGGAGATACCCAGCTGCCTCCCTAGTACAGGAATGTCCCAAAAAAGGCAACAACCCCTTGCTCCCCCTAGGTGTGTCACCAGAGTCCAGTTACCCTCCAGATATGACCCCAGAGTACACAACTGCCCCACATCCTACTAAGCTGCCTCCAGACTACACAGTCACTTTTCACTCTACAGGCGTCTAGAATATACATCTGCCCCTCCTAGTGACTGGAGGCCCCCAAACTGGACCACACCCTCCTCCAACTCAAACGAATCAGCGACAAGACACTGCAGCCTATCATGGGTAAAAAGGTAAAATGTATTCACAAATACATGACGATCATAAACTTTGAACAGTAAATGCAATTTGGGGAATGAATGATTGATTTCAAGCATACAAGAAAATGTGCAAATAACCCTTCAATGAAAAATGTGCAAACAACAGCATTGATTGAGCTATCTATTTACAACTGAGCAATTTCCGGAGATGTCACAGCACTGAGATCTGAATAGCCTAACCTTCTGCATGCTTGTTTGGACCACAGGTCAAACCACCTAAATGCCTGGGGTGCGGTCTCAAACCCTTGCACTCTGGACCACCTGTCAAGGTCCTGCACCCTCCCACACATCAAGCTGTCAAATGGGCAGACTATAGAATGGACAAAAGTCCCATGATCGGCACTGTCGACCATAAGAGTATACCCGCAAACCAGTGTGGACGTCCCTCGCAGAATTAAGGATTGCTGGGGGGCGTGGCTTGCGCCGGACGATGATGGCTATTCCTTCATAAACTGAATCAATAAGTACATAATCAATATTTCTGTATAATTTCGGAGGGTGTCCCTTCAATCCAATCTAATCAATCAATGAGCGTGCAAAGAGCAAAGAGTGATTTGCACGCTCCCTTGGGGCAACCTATTGAGGTACAATTGTGATTATTTCGCATTCAATTGGAGAAACAATGAATTAAAATGGTCTCTGGTTTTGTAATTATTGCTGTTGCATTTTCATTTTCTTGTTCCTCTGTGAACTTTGTGCATTGATTGATTAGAGTGGATTGAAGGGACACACTCCGAAATTGACCATTGTTTTCAATACCGCAGTATACCCAGGTCCAGGAATTCTTGGGCTACCCCATTTTTGTTATTGACGATGATGGCGGTAGTTCCATAGCTCTCCTAGGACGGCAGGAGTGGAGACGGACCAACGAGGCATTTTTTCTGCATGCACCGACCTCAAAACGAACGATGAGGTGTGCGAAGTACCCAGGAGCTCCAGGAGATCTACTATGAACTTCTATCAGGCCTGCAATTATCAGTTTGCAAGTGAAGAGGCGGCTCTGTTGAGCTTCCGTCTGCCATTTCGTGTAACACCCTGACGGAGCCGATTTCAATGAGGTGCTTTCAACGCTACATGCGTTACTCCTTTCAAAGATGATTTGTGCGTTCTCCTGGGCCATTCAAGGTATTCTCTTCTGAAGCATTCTTAAAGCCTGCAAACAACTTTTTCCTCACGAACCAGGGGCGCCATAGCTTTGCTGAATTACCGGCCGCCATTTTGCCCCCTCGTCTTTCTCACCGCCGACGGAGTCTCTCTCCAATGCGGTTCCTTTGTGTGTTCACTGCTGCAAAATGAGTGCTGACTGATTTAACATAGCGTCATTTCATTTAACACTTTACAAGGCTTATAATAATTGCAGTTTTCAATATCTGTCATGTTGGGACACTTTATGCATGAATTCCTCTAAGCACACGGACTGATCTTTTGTCTGAACTCTGCTTCACTCAACTTATGCAGTCAGCTTATGCTTAATGAATTTCTAACTTCTGATGCTTCAAATGTTGCTTATTCTTTATTTAAGCACTGCATGATTTATTTTTTTATGCGCACCAATTTCAAATACTCACACAGGTTATTCTTGGCATGCTTTTATTCTTAGTATAAAAACAACAGTTGTTGGACAGAATGCAGAACAATGTCATACATTCACCCCAGTACAGAGATCTGGGCCTAAATCCATCGTTTTTTTGCACTCCACACCACCCCAGTTCAGACATGGCCATATGCAAATCAGCCTTGACCCTGTGCCTCATGGGAACAGTCCAGCCGAAACTGCTAAGCCATGTCTTCCCTGGACCGGAATCAAGCATCCTAGGACCGGTTACTGGCTATCAGCCGTCATCAGCCAGGATAGCTTGACTCCAGTGGTGTGGAGAGCACGGGACTCACGTCTGAGCATTTCGGGCTGGACTGTTCCCATGGGGCACAGGGTCAAGACTGATTTGCATATGGCTGGGTTCAAACTGGAATGGCATGGTGAGCAAAAAAACAATGGATTTAGGAACAGATCTCTGTACTGGGTCGAATGTATGACATTGTTCTGCATTCTGTCCATCCGGATAAAACTTTATAAATAAACTTGTTTTTGCATTTGTCACCCCGAGTGGGACGGGTATGCTCAGACGTGAGTCCCGTGCTCTCCATGCCACTGGAATCAAGCTATCCTGGCTGGTGAGGGTTGAAAGACCGAAGCCGGTCCTAGGATGCTTGTTTCCAGTCCAGGGAGGACCTGGCTTGGCAGTTCGGGCTGGACTGTTCCCATGGGGCACAGGGTCAAGACTGATTTGCATATGGCTGGGTTCAAACTGGAATGGCATGGTGAGCAAAAAAACAATGGATTTAGGAACAGATCTCTGTACTGGGTCGAATGTATGACATTGTTCTGCATTCTGTCCATCAACTGTTGTTTTTGCATTTATTCTTAGTATAGCATAGCCCATGTGACCCTCTTCCAGTATTCGTTTGATGAATATATACTATGCCTCCTTTTTTCCTTTCTCTCTTGTTTTATCCTTGAATAATTACTAATGTTATAATTGGGGTACTGCAGAAACGTAGTCAGTTATATATGCATTGCGTATCTATTTGTATGTTTATCTATTTTTGGTGTACTACGAAGCTCATTATTCAGATTTTACATTGTGAGATTGTGCTACTACTAATACTCCGTATTCTTTTCAAAATTCTTCATGGGAAGACAACTTAAAGGATTGCTTCAACCTAAATCTTCATCTCGCAGATTTCTACTCCAAACCAGTTTGTGCTACCAGTGCTTAACCATGGATGACCCAGCTAACACTTCGCCTAAAAGTCCGTCGACATCGGCGTCCACTCTGGCTTCTAGTATTACTAAAGCATCAACCAAGCGGTTGAAGAAAGATCCTCCTTCACCTCCTAAGCAATCCTCTTCAGTCACAATGGATATATTGCTAGAAGAAATGAGGGCCTTATGTCCATTTGTTGAGGAGACTAACTCTAAGCTCCAGGTGCTTTCTGACAAATGGTTAAGTATGGAAGAATGTGTCAATACCATGGCACAGAATGTTGACTCCCTAAGTTCTTCTACTTCTAAAATTGACTCCTTATGCTCTCAGGTATCGCGCCTGCATAAGCAAATAGAAAATTGGAAAAAAGAAATAGGAGAAATATTCTTCGTATTCATGGCTTACCTGACGGAACAGAAGGTTCAGATCCAATTCCTTTTTTCAAATCATTCATCCCAAAGCTTCTCAATTTCCCGTAAAGTACCGTTCTGAATATCCAAAGAGCTCATCGCTTAGGTCCAACAACACACCTGGTATCCTCTACGTCAGTAAGAAAACCAAGGGGAGTGATCTTATATTTTCTTGAGTACACTGACCTGTCAAAAGTTTTTTCTGCGGCTAGAGCAATGACTAAAATCACCTGGTCAGGGAATTCTTTATTTTTCACTCAGGATTTTGCTAAATCGACGGCTGGTCGTAGGGAGTTCTTAGCACTAAGACCTCAATTACGCTCGATAGGTGCACGTTATGGTCTATTCCACCCATGCCTATCTAAAGTGACTATCAATAACAAGACTACCACTTATGAGGATCCAATAAAACTAAAGAGCTTCCTTCACTCTTATCAGGCTGACTCCATGGATACCACTTCCGCATCAAACTTCAAATGAACATTTTGGACACTTATGATTTTCCTCTTTTCATAATCCTCAACTTTGCTTATGGTTCAATTATAGACTATTAATATGTAAACATAGTACATCTTTATTTTTACTGTTTTAAGCATGTATTTAACAGTTTATTTTCTCCTATAACAGGTTATTCTCGCGTGTTAGCCCCTCCCCTATGTTCCGACGTCCGTTGGTTCTGTTCTCCTTCCCGTCCTCCCACATGGGTTCTGGACAAGTCATTGTTCCGTGTGTCCTTCCACCCCTCCACCTCTCGTATGTTCTGGATTATATGCAAGTCTCTTGTTCTAACTAATTTCTTTTTTTCTTGTATTCGCTTTCTTCTTTTCTATCTTTCTCTTATTCTACATATCTTGCATCCACTTCCACTTACCTCTGAATTTTTCTATTTTTTTTGTTACTTTTCTATTCTTTGAATGCTTTCTTATTGCACTTTCTTCTTTTCCTATTTCTCTTTCCCATTTCAGCTGTTTCAATTTATACACAGTTGGTTTGTTGTTAGACATGGATCAACATGCTCAAGGTTTTACTTTATTCGGTATGTATCATATTGTCACAGTTTTATTCTATGCCTTTAAAAATAGTATTGTGGAATGTCAGAGGTTTACATTCACCTATTAAGCGACAGAGTTTTGACTCATTTAGCTAAATTAGGAACAGACATTGCATGTATACAGGAATCTGGTACTGGCGGTGAGGGGTAGGCGGTCCACTACTGGCACAGGAGAACTAACTTTAGCAACAGAGGCTAGACTTACTGATGCCATTCCCGCCAGGAACTGCTGATACAAGTTACCACTGACCCTTAGGCTTGGAACATTGTATTAACAGGTACTTTCCATACTCTTTGATGTGAACACTGATACTTAGGCAGATCAGCAACACAGTAGATAGTAACCCTCTAGGTCCTGATGAATCGCGGGTAATCTCACCCTATGCGAGAAACATGTCGACCATTATCATCACTTTGTAGTATAGTCTCGTGTACGGATAACATAATTTTCCACAACTCCATGACTAACTATTGTTTTTAATTAACGCAGGGGACCATCGGAATAAAGTTCCTTCTGGTACTCCTGTGCTATTTTAACTTCACGATCCGTCTACTACCATTTCTGGCCCCTCACCCACACTTCACCCATGGGCAGTTGGAAAAAAGATCTCCGCTAAAGAGCCCCTCTTTTGAGGTGTAGCCCGTTGGGTATTGCACCGCCCACCCAACGAGGAGCACTGGCCCATGATGAAGCATGACACCTGCAAGGGTGTGTGAGGCCATTATATCCAACAAAATGGATACCCATTGGCTGGTTACCATTTAACCACCATTCTACATCCACAAAACCTCTGACCTGCACTAATACCGTAGGAACACCCCAGTACCTCCTTTTGTTGTAGATGTATACAGGAATCTCACTGGTCAGCTGATGAATCTGCCAAATTGAAAATAAGCTGGGTTGGGGAGGTCCTTTTCTCCCCAGGTGATCGTAAACGTAATGGTGTTCTTATTCTTTTTCGTAAATCCCTCTTGATTAAGGTCATATCACAATGTGCAGATCAAGTAGGTAGATGGATTTTTGTGAAATGTATGGTGGATTATATTCCACTTTCCTTATTGAATGTCTATGCACCCACAGTAGGAGACCCCTCTTTTTGGACTTCCCTAGCTCAACAAATCACACAATGTTATGATGATACTTTTATCCTTGCAGGGGATTGCAACAAACCTTTTGATCCCTTCATTGACTGAAATTCATCAACTCCCTTCGTCCCTCATAAATCTCATAAATTATTCACAAACAATCACACAACATAAACTCATAGATGCCTGGAGATTTTGCAATCCCACATTGAGAGAGTATTCCTTTTACTCATCGGCACATCATACCTCAATCAAGACTAGATTATTTTTTTATATCTCATAATATTTCTCAATCACTAGTGGTGGCAGATATTGGCTCCATCTTAATATCTGACCATGCTCCCGTCACTATTCACATTGCTGTTTTGCGTAAGCCTAAAATATCCCGTAAGTGGCGATTTAATAACACTTTGCTTTTAGATCCAGTCTTCACCTCATCTTTTACTGATTATTTTTTGTTTAACCAACTAGACAGCACACCTTTTCATGTGGTTTGGGACGCTTTTAAGGCCTCAGCTAGAGATTTTGTTATTCGATTGTCTCAGAAAAACGTAGAAAGGCACAACAAGCCAATAGCGCCCTATTATCCAAAATTAAATCGCTGGAACACGCTTATTATTCTTCCAAATCAAAAGATTGCTTATCTGACCTTATAAAAGCCAAATTTCAATTTAACCTAGATGCAACTAACAATGCTTCAAACTACCTGTTAAAGACTAGTGCTAAGTTCTATTGAGGTCAGAACAAAGCTGAGAAATTATTGGCTAATTACTTAAAGGTTAAACAAAATAAACTCAACATATAATCTATTTTTGGTCAAGATCATCAATTGAAATTCAAAGACTAAGACATCTTAAATGAATTTCTCCAATTCTATAAGTCACTATATACATCTGAAACTCTCTCCTATGACCACTCCATTTCTCAATTTCTTTCCAGAATCCAACATACCCACAGTACGCATTCAGACTTTTCACTCATAGAATATGACTTAACACAGAAAGAACTCCTTGCCGCTCTAAATACACTCAAAAAAGATAAGGCCCCAGGCCCAGATGGCTTTACTGTGGAATTTATTTTACTCATTTTGCACATTTACATTTGCATACCCTCATACATACCTTTTTACAATCTGGCGGATCTTCTGGTTCTTTTTCAGATGCCCTTATCTGCCTTATACCTAAAGATGGCAAGGACCCACAATATTGTAAGAACTACAGACCTATTTCTTTGGTCAACGTTGACTACAAAATATTTTCAAAAGCTCTAGCATTACGATTGGAATCTCAGATGCCTGATTTGTTGGGGGCAGAACAATCCAGTTTAGTTAAGGGACGACTTATCACAGACAATACTCGCTTATTTTTTGATATTCTTTCTAAAGCCTCACATACTTCCCACTGCCTGGCGGCCATAACTTTGGATGCTGAGAAAGCATTCGATAGAGTCGAATGGCCCCATCTCTTTCGCACACTTCAATGGTTTGGCTTTGGCCCCAAAATACTGCTTTAATATCTATCCTGTATTCTAATCCAAGAGCAGCTGTATCAGCAAATGGAGACACTTCTTCCTATTTCCACCTTGGTAGAGGTGTCAGACAGGGCTGCCCACTTTCCCCCTTTCTTTTTAATCTCGCCCTAGAACCTTTTTTATTAAGGATCCGCCAAAATGACAATATTCATGTTTTACTTTTAAGGAGACCAATATTAAAATGGCAGCTTATGCTGACGATGTCCTTTTATTCCTATCACAGCCTCAAGCTTCCCTTCCTGCTTTTTTAGAAGTTGACTCCTTTGCATTTTTTTCTGGATACAAACTCAAAGATAAATGCGAGATTTTACCCTTAACCAAGTATACTTTTAGTGCTGATTTCGTTACTTCAGGTTTTACATGGAGCTCTCAGTACATTAAGTACTTAGGTTTACATTTTACTTCATCTACAGCAGGAACGGTATCTCGCTGTTTAGAGAACTGTATACAAAGATTGTCATCTTTAACAACGAAATGGCATCCCCTATATTTATCTTGGTGAGGTCGCCTAGACACCATAAAGATGATGCTTACCCCTATTGTCTTATATACGATTTCTAATATCCCGGTGCCAATTCCCTCAAAATATTTTAAAAGACTTAATTCCATTTTGTCCTCTTTTTTATGGAGTAACTAGCTTACCTGTCGCGCGTTGCTGCGATCTCCGAAGAAAGGAAATTCAAGGAAACTCGTTATGATAACATTCAATTTACATGGTGTCATTTTTATTGAAACTTATTCATTTTAATATGGAAAACATTTCAAAGTGTCGTTTAATTCTATTTATTTATTCGAGTGCTTGTGGATACACGATTTTTTGTTTTTCCGTCTGGTGTGTACATCAGTATTCGAAAGATTATGAGGGCCCTGGGGGGCCGATATTTTAAAAAAATGTATGCCAGAAACCTTCACGGGAGTGTACTCAACAACTTCCCAAAGTTTCATGGCGATCGGATGAATGGTGTAGTAATGCATAAAGAACAAACAGACAGACAGACATTCGTTTTTATATATAGATAAGAAATCGCGTATGTCCATCTCCAAAATGATTAGTCCAAAGTCAGAGGGTGGGATACATTTTCCTGACTTCCCTACATATCACAAATCCTTCCTGCTGCACCAGGCGTCACACTGGCTTTCTGAATCTTCCATAAATTCTCCTCTTTGGACTACACTTGAACAATCCTTTCTTTTACCGTTCTCATTTCAGGAGTATCTTTCCATTACACTCAAACCGCAGTCTGTATCCACCCCTATAATTAACCACACTTCCGAGATAATCCCACTTGCCTCTTTAAACTCCTTTCTCAATTCTCCTATATGGCATAACAAACACATTTTGATAAACAACAAACCTCTATTTTGGAAATCCTGGAGACAGCGAGGCCTTATTTGGGTACGTCAATTATATGATCAGAACCTTGTTATACCTTTTGCACAAGCCCGTATTTTGTTTGCCTTGCCTTCAACTTTTAGTTCTAAATACTCTCTTTTAATGAAAGCTATCCAAACTGCTCACACACAATATATACCTCCCCAACCATGCACTCCCCCTGCACTTCTTCACACAGATAAATTACGAGCCCTTATCATTAACGAATCTAAGGCATCCACTATATATACATTTCTACATAATTCATGTAATCCGAGAGACAAAACCAAGGTAGAAACTTTGTGGGAAAGAGATCTCGAACATTCTTGGTCTGTGGAATTTTGGGATAGAATCTGGCTTAAACTTAGGAAATCCTCTAGAGCCGCAAATACCACACAAACACTCGTCTTCATCTACAATAGACTCCTACTTTCTCCACATGTTCTTAGTGCAAGACACTCTAGCCCCCGGATACTTGCTGGTCTTGTTCGTCACCATGTGCTGACCTTCATCACATGCTCTTCACATGCAAACTTGTTCAGAACTTTTGGGAAAAGATATGGTCTCAAATTAACTCCATTTTTAATTCCAGTCACCTTTTTTCTATTTCACACATTTGTTTAGGCAGTCTATCCCCTATTTGGGAGAATCGTGATTCCAATGTTAAGATAATAGATTTACTGTTAGCAGTGGCCTTTCAACAAAGAACTGGAAGGATTTCACCAAATTATCATATCAAGCTTGGTGGTATGCTGTCTGCTATAATCATAGATTAGACACAACATTTGTATATCCATTACATATGGCAACAAAACGCTTAGACTTGTGGGCACCTGTTACGATATTCATCGACAAAAGCACCAGACACTCTCAGTCGCCTTCTCCCCTATAACAAGAAGTACCTAAACCTCCATGACTTCCTCCATGTTGATAATATGTAGTTTAACTTATATTCTATTTTTATCAATGTGAATTTTTGTACATTATACACATCTTTTTCATATCGATTTTCCATATTATGTTCATATAAGCTATGTCTGACTATTTCTTTATTCAAACCTTTCTTATTAAGTAATTCCAAATGATATATTGTATGCAATTCTTTTATCTCCACTGTTATCATATCTTTTGCATTAATGTATTCCTTTACCTCAATAAACTTACTTTTGAACTTAAAAAAAAAAGAACTAAGTATTGTTGCTCATCCCCCTCACTGTTGCCCTATGAGGTATTTTGGTGTAGAAAAAAATTCTAATCCCTGTGAGGAGCCAGTATTACCTCTGTCACTAGACAAAGGTCCTGGTGGGTTAGGAAAGGCAGTTGACGGAGCTCCTCCTGGTCACTGAGTCTCAATGCCCCCCCAGCAAACAGTAGGAGACCTTAAGTTGGCACCTCTAATTACCCCTATGGTATTGCAACAAGCGAACTGACACGCTAAGCACGTCCGTAAAATCCTGTACCCCATCTCGTGACTCACAAGACGAGTGGCAGGAAGCACCTCTTACCACCACCCTTTCCGACTCGGTCAGTGAGTCGTAAGGGCAAAAGAGGGATGCAGCCCCACGGGTGTCCCACACACTATGGCCGAGCACGCCTAAGGGTGTGTGCTATGTAAACTCTCCAGAATTACACCAAAGTAGTTGTCCAACAGGCAGTTCTAGATATTCTTATTTGCTTCGACTTGATCATCCTTTTGATAAATCCTTTCACACTTCCTCTTCTGTCCCCAGCTTCCTACACTTCGAATGAATTAGAGAAAAACCACAACAAAAGCCCCATTCCAGATCGTTTTTATAACGCCCACTGATAGATGAGTGGCAACGTTTTCTGGTTAGGATAATACAGTCTCTTAACACCCCCAATTCTCTTGAGAGAGGAATGGTCACCCTTCACAGGAGCCCCCTCACCCTATTTTGTGTGTCTTCAAATGTGGGCGGCTTGTTGGTCTTTGATGCCCTCCCTTCACTTATGCTGAAATGTAGCAACTTGCTTTCGTAAATCAGTAATTGGGGTGGCTACGGTGCCAGATGAAACCCATGGTGAAATAAGGGGCCTGATCAGTGGAGGGCTTGCTATTACCATCAGCCAACATGGTGAGAGCAACTGTGCTACAGAAGACAAGACACCAGTGGTTGCATCAGGGATTCTTCCGCTAGTGTCCCCTCCTGCAGGAGGCTGAAAGTATCCAGCAGTATCAGCTGGTGACTGTTTGTTCACGCCCTGGATGTGCATGGCAGATACCCCAGTGCCCAAGGAAGACTCTCCGCTGTCCCCCCTCCTTCCACCACATAACATGGATATACTGGTAAATGAACTGTACAAGCAGTCAGGAAAGCACAAATAAAGCACATTTTTGTCAGCGTAAAGGGAAACGAAGATTTTAATAGGAGCACAACTAATCAATGACACTTTCTGTGATGATGCACAAATAATACATTTTCATGTAAACAACATTTCCAATTATTATTGTCTGTGCCCTATATCTCCTTAACCGCTGCACAAATTCCGCTGCGGTGTGGGAGTTCTGAAGAGGGGGCGGGCCGCGTCGGCCAATGGACGTGCGCATCACTAGCCAGGTAGTGCTCGCGACAGCCGTTGGCTGATGCGAGCATGGAAGGGGTTATAGTTCTATCAGTAAAACTGTCTGTGCAAATTCAGTTACCATTTCAGTAGAAAAGGTGCAGTCAAATTACAGTGCGCTCCCACACCATGCTTTAGTAGTATATTTGCGACATTGTGCTCCAAAATGCGCCACTGGGTTCATACCACACCCTTACCATTCTCCTGCAGAATGGGCATGGCTCATTTGCCACACATTTTGTTGTGGGACTGTTCGATTTTTCACAATCCATTTGACTTCAGTGATGGCCAAGGCTTACCCACCTCGTGAGAGCCGTACACATGGCGGTTTCGCCAGGCCAGTGTCACCGAAAGGGCGGAGCTCAGGAGCACGTCGCACTGCCACCCAGGAGCAATAAGAATGACAATTGGCTGCGGGCAGGGCTGAGACTCCGGAAGTCATAGGTTTGGCTTCCGGGGCAAGCGTCCGATAAGACGGCGAAGCCCTGCCCATAAAAGGGGGCGTGAGGGGATGGTCGGGCCTTTCTTCTCCCAATTGTCACCTCGGAAGAACGCTGCCCTCACTACTTGCTCCTGCCGCAAATGGCCGGTGGCCTCTTTTTTGCCCTGCCCACCATGTCCATAGCACACTGGGTTAAGTTGTGCACACGTGGGGTACGAGGCTTGCCTGCTTTTTTTTTTTTTAATTACTAAATCGGTCTTATTTTCAAGTCAAATGCTTTTGTAGTATTTTTCGTTTGGCACCTTGGGGGTGGGGCTCATGATTTTGGGGTCAATTAGGCGCTACCTTTCCGTATATTTACACAATGTTCTCAGGACACCCCCGCGCCACACGGCCACCAGCTGTGTGTGTGCCCCCTCGCCGCTGCTCGCAGCCTCGTTGTGCCTTCCCCAGCAGCTCCGCCGTATTTTCGTTTCTCGTTTTGTTGTGTTGTATTTTTCTGCCTAATTGCTAATTAGTTGTTGTACTTCCCCTTGTGCCTGCCCGCCCCGCGCCGCCGTTCACGCGGCCACGCCCCCTTCTGTTCCGTGCCCTCCCCGCTCCCACCTCCCAGCTGCTCCTCCCTCCCACTTGTCCTTAAATGGCGACCGCGCGGCGCAGCTGAGTGTGACCTGTTCTCAGGACACCCCCGCGCCGCACGGCCACCAGCTGTGTGTGTGCCCCCTCGCCGCTGCTCGCAGCCTCGTTGTGCCTTACCCAGCAGCTCCGCCGTATTTTCGTTTCTCGGTTTGTTGTTGTATTTTTCTGCCTAATTGTTAATTAGTTGTTGTATTTCCCCTTGTGCCTGCACGCCCCGCTCCCTGCTCCTCCCTCCCACTTAGCCTTAAATGGCGACCGCACGTACGCGCAGCGGGTGCGCCGAGGGAGCGCCAAAGGCAAGCCCGTCTGCGCCCGTCCGCGCCTGGACCGCGCCCAGTGCCAGGACACCTGGCCCCCACCGAGGCAAGACGACCCGACAAACCTACGACGCCGCCGCCCTCAACGCACTCAATGCCGGCCGGAACCCCGCCTGCTACCAGGCCGCCCCAAAACGCATCCACAGACCCTTCACCTGCAAAACCTGCAAGTTCACCTGCCTCCAAAGCAGCACCGCACCCGCCAAGCCAAGCACCAGCAGCAACCACCTCAAGTGCATCCTGCTCAACACCCGCTCCATACACAGACACGCCGTCGAACTCTGGAACCTGCTCGACACAACATCACCAGACGTCGCCTTCCTGACGGAAACCTGGATGACCGCCTCCTCAGCGCCCGACATCGCCGTCGCCATCCCGGACGGGTACAAGATCATCAGGAGGGACTGCGTCAACCAGACCGGAGGAGGCATCGCCATCGTCCACAAGAACACCATCCGCATCTCGACCGACTCCAACGACTCCTTCGCCGCCGCCGAGCACCTCCACTTCCAAATTCACACCGACCCAAGGACGACCCTCAGAGGCACCCTCATCTACAGACCCCCGGGACCACGCACTCAATTTAGCGAAGACATCACAGACTTCATCAGCCCACACACCCTCCCCTCCGCCGACTACATCCTCCTAGGGGACCTCAACTTCCACCTGGAGAACAACAAGGACCGCAACACCGCCACCCTGCTGGACAACCTCGCCAAACTCAAGCAACTGGTCAACACCCCCACCCACTACGCCGGCCACACGCTCGATCCAGTCTTCTCATCCAGCAAGCACATCACCTTCAGCCACTCCACCGGACTCCACTGGACCGACAACAGCTGCGTCCACTTCAGCTTCAGAAGAACCACTACCCACCACCACCCACAACAGGTTCCTCACAGGAGCTGGAGCAAGATCACCGCCGACCAGCTCACCACCTCCCTCAGCCAGAACCCACCCGCCAGGACAACGGACCCCAACGAAGTAGCCCGCAACTTCACGAAGTGGCTGACCGCCTGCGCCGACGACCTCGCACCACTGAAGAACCCTCCCAGCAGACCCAGAAGCAAGAAGGCCCCCTGGTTCACCGACTAACTCAAGAACTCCAAGAAGACCTGCCGCACCCTCGAGAAAGCCTGGCTCCTCGACCAAACCACTGACAACATGACCGCCCTCAAACACGCTAACCGCAAGCACCACCAGCTCATCCGCACCACCAAGAAGAAATCACTGAAGGAACGACTGGACAACAACGCCCACGACAGCAAGGAACTCTTAAGCATCGTTAAGGAGTTCTCCAACCCCAGCACCGGCAACAACGACATCACTCCTTCACAAGATCTCTGCGACTCTCTCGCCTCGTTCTTCCACCGCAAGATCGCCGACATCCACAACAGCTTTGGCGCACCATCCACGCACCCAACCGCCGAACCAACGCCCCCCACCGCCACCCTCCGCACCTGGACCACGGTGACCACCGAAGACACCATCCAAACGATGAACACCATCCACTCCGGATCTCCTACCGACCCCTGCCCCCACCACGTCTTCAACAAGGCCGACTCCACCATCGCACCCCAAATCCGGAACATCATCAACACCTCCTTCGACACCGCCACCTTCCCGGAGAGCTGGAAGCATGCCGAGCTCAGCGCCCTACTGAAGAAACCAACAGCGGACCCCACCGACCTCAAAAACTCCCGCCCCATCTCACTACTCCCTTTTCCTGCCAAAGTCATCGAGAAGATCGTCAACAGACAGCTTGCCGCCTTCCTCGAGATGAACGGATCCCTCGACCCCTCGCATCCTCCTGGACCTCTCTGCAGCATTCGACACTGTCTGCCACCGCACCCTAGTCCAATGCCTCAGCAACATCGGCATCCAAGAGAAGGCACTGGAGTGGATCACCTCGTTCCTCGCCGGAAGAACGCAGAGAGTCCGCCACCCCCCGTTTCGATCCGAGGCCACCAAAGTCATCTGCGGCGTACCGCAAGGATCATCACTCAGCCCCACCCTCTTCAACGTCTACATGAGACCTCTTGCAGCCATCGCACGCCAACACAACCTCAACATCATCTCCTACGTCGACGACACCCAGCTGATCCTCTCCCTCACCAGAGACCCCGACACCGCCAGAACCAGCCTACACGATGGGATGAAAGACGTCGCTGAGTGGATGAACAGCCGCCTGAAACTGAACTCAGACAAGACGGAAGTCCTCATCCTGGGACCATCGCCCTCCGCTTGGGACGACTCCTGGTGGCCCCCTGCCCTGGGCACCACTCCCAAGCCAACAGACCACGCACGCAACCTGCGCTTCATCCTGGACTCCTCCCTCTCGATGACCAGACAAGTCAACGCCGTCTCCTCGTCATGCTTTCACACCCTACGCATGCTTCGCAAGATCTTCCGATGGATCCCGACCGAAACCAGGAAGACGGTCACCCAGGCCCTCGTCACCAGCCGACTGGACTACGGAAACACCCTCTACGCCGGAACCACAGCCAAGCTACAGAAGACTCCAACGAATCCAGAACGCCTCCGCCCGACTCATCCTGGACATCCCCCGACACAGCCACATCTCCGGCCTCCTGGGGGACCTGCACTGGCTCCCCATCAGCAAGAGGATCACGTTCAGGCTCCTCACCCACGCACACAAATCCCTCCACGACCTGGGCCCCAAGTGCCTCAACGACCGCCTGACCTTCTACACGCCCACCCGCCAGCTACGGTCTACCAGCCTCGCCCTCGCCGCCGTACCACGCATCCGAAGAGCCACCGCTGGAGGCAGATCCTTCTCCTATCTGGCGGCCAAGACATGGAACTCCCTCCCCATCCACCTTCGGCTGACCCAGGACCATCTCGCCTTCAGGAGACAACTCAAGACCTGGCTGTTCGAGCAGTAGCGGACCCCTTCCCCCAAGCGCCTTGAGACCCTTCCGGGTGAGTAGTGCGCTATACAAGTGTTATGATTGATTGATTGATTGATTGATTGACAACAGAGAAGACATGGGCCCCCCCAAAGGGGTGCTGGCAGGAGGTCGATGGGAAGATCAAGGGGCGTGGGGGTTGCGAGGGATCACTGGCATCTGGCCATGTGCAATAGGCATGCCTAGCACTGGTCTTGGGGGGGGAAGGGGTGAGAAGTGACAGGTGGAGAGGGCACCCAAGGAAGGTATCCTAGCACGCAGACGGGCTCTTGGCACAGGCACACCCTCAAGGGGTGTGGAGGTGTGGGGTCCTCCCAGAAGGAGGAACCCACCACAGGTCATTGAGCTGATAGGTTGGGCCTGGACAGGGGTGATATCAGGGGAGCCAACAATGATCTCACTTGAGGCAATTTGGGATACGCAGGAACATGTCTAGATAGTGGCAGAAAGATGATGTCTAGCGTCTCTGTTAAGGTTAGGAATGCATCACCTGGTGTAAATAAAGCTGTATACATGATGGGTTACTGTGTGAGCATACAAAAACGTTGTGGGTTTTCGTTCTTACTAATGTTTGTAATAAAATACGGCCGGTGTTTACTACCCTTAATTCAAGGAATTGTGTAGTGTTGGTGTTTCTGGTGGGGTGGGGTGACAGGAGGACGTGGCTGGTTGCGGTTTTAGTGTTGAAGCGCCTTGGCGATGCCAGGCCATGTGCAACATTGATATTCCAGCTCCTCTGCTTAAGAAGCAACCAGAATTAAATATGCTGACACAAAGACTTAAAATTAAGCAATGGCAGCATGGAGAGCATCTGTTAGCCGGTTAAGTGCGAGAAGTGGTCGCCACACTAGGCTAAGACCACACTATGGTTGAAGTCCCTCCACTAAGGAGACATGGTGCTTTGAAAATAAACTGCCACCTTAGATCAGAAACAAGGTAATCTGCTCGGCCATGCTATGCAGTGACTGCGCTGTTATCAAAGAGACAAAAAAGGGACACTCCGTGACCATCCGTCAGGGCCGACATTTAGCATGGGCAAGTTGGGCCCACCCTTAGGGTACTGCCAGTCAGGGGAGCACTGAAGCTGTCTGCAATAGTATCCCTTTGCCCTAGCAACAAAGAAAACAGTGCTTAAGCACTTTAAGAAGGTTTCTAGTGACTGTGTGCTCATTTGGTTTCGTTTTCTTCCTGTAGAGCTGCTCAACCTTGCCCCTCGCCTTCATCTTTCTCCTGCCCCTTAAAAGTTTTCAACACACAGATAATTGAAGACGAGTGAGAGAGTGTGACAAATTTGGTTTTGCATAACGCGCTATGTAAGCAAAGGACGACGGTGCCCCCAAAGAAAGGCCATGGACTATAGCAGGGAGGTCGATTGTCAGGGGCTTTATCGTGATGTTCTCTAGGAACCCCAGGGAGCTTTGAAGAAGGACAGGTATGTTGAGCTGAAAGGTAGATCAGTGGCCTTCTACCACGCCCTGACTTGGCTGCCTTGTTCCCAACTCCATCCTGTCGTTGACTGCTGTGCCAAAGTCTGGTCCTGCATTGCCATGACCATCAAAAGGGGAAGAATAGGGTGGCTCCTGACCCTCCTTCCGATAACCTACCCCGTGAGAACACAATGGAATTAATTTCTCCAATGTAATCCGCAATGATGAAGGACTATATGTCCGAAATGCATTGGGGAATGACAGAATTATATCATGATGAAACCTCTTTTAGAGGTATCATGAGTGGAAAAACCTTTTTGCATTTTTTATATTTTGTGGTTTGTGAATTGTATGGAGAAGTGAATGAACATCTATTTTAATAACAATACCTCAGAGGCGCAGACAGTACCGCTCTGCGGAACTCACCCTGGAGACCAGCAACCAGGGGAATGTGGGCATCACTGGACGAGTACCTGGACCCCAACAAACCCCCGTGAACTCCGCTAAAGAAGGGCGCCTGCCCACAAAGCATAACCCCACAGGCCCAGAATAGGCCCACGACTAAAGTAATCTTCTTGTATACTATCTCCTCTCTTCTCTCTTCTATTCTCTTTCTTTTCCCTTTCAACCACTCTTATTCTCCTAGCAAGACAGGGGAAAGGGGGACAGCCAAACATGTATCCCACCTACCTGTAACCATGGCATTGACCACCAGTTTGGACTGATCCCCTGTAATGGTAAAGCAATGATAACTGTATGTAAAATGTATTAAAATACGTTGAAATCAAAAAAAGTCAAGAGAATAGCGGGGTAGGAACCCGAAGACTGCACTACCCCAGAATGGCTGAACATCTGAATATGACTGTCCTACCCTTAGTGTGGGCAAAACCCACTGAACCTACAGTAGCAAAGATAATTAAGTGGACTGGGTAGACTGATATCAATATTGTTTGTAGTTTCAAATCAGATAAATATAATTTCCTTTTAAATACTCGATTAAGAGAGTGAGCTGACAATCCTTCAGTCTAGTAATTAAAACGAGATGTAATAAAAGATTACGATGACAACATAAACCTTGATCACGTGTAAAACAAGGACCCCCTGAAAAATGGGTGAATACACTCCTAGGTCAGGGAAAAAACATTTGAGAAAACAACAACCTAGGCAGTTTGTAAATACTTGTCTATTCAATAATAGAAAGATAGGGGACCTTGAAGAAGGCGCTGGTTCGCCGAAACGCGCGTCGACAATTTAACTCTTCCTTTTAATTATAATTTGTGTAATAAATGATTTGTTTGTATATATATATATATATATATATATATATATATATATATATATATATATATATTATTTTTTTATTCTGTATTTTCAGTTCATTTATATGTTTTTAATTGTTTGTGAAATAAAAAGAACTGTTTTAATTAAATGCTTTATATGTTTTGGATAATTGAATACTGTGTTTGCTCACTTGTCTCTGGTTCCCTATCTTTCTATTATTGAATAGACAAGTATTTACAAACTGCCTAGGTTGTTATTTTCTCAAACATAAACCTTGATCCCATCCACCTTTGGATGCCAGGGATTTATCTCATTTGAAACTACAGGCAATATTGTTATATGCCTGCCCTGTCCACTTAAAGTTAACAATAACAAAAGGAACCTTTAAAAAGAAGATTCAACTTGGTTTATTTTTAGCAGAATTTCTAAATTAGAGGCAGTGAATCTGTGGGACTATTTATTAAACAATATTTTGCATGTAAGTTAGTGCGCGCAGCTTATCTATGAGAGACTCCTTCAATGTATTTAATGTACAGGGTAGCCCTAAGTCTATACAGATGCTGCGACCCAGAAAACAAAGTGGCTCTTACTTCTAAGAGGTGCTCCTGCATCTAAACCTGAGCGGTACCAGCATCCCCGTGCAATGCTGCAGACACACTAGGTTCGGCCTTTACCGTGTCCATTCTGTGTGGAAACACGAAGAAACACCCAAAACCTAGGCCCCCCAATGGAGTCTCGACAAATAATATGGAGAAAAGCTAACGTGTACCTGTCAAAACAAAGAAACAGGTGTTTGCCACCAACCTGAAAGGACATTATTCCTGTCTTTATCTCAAACAACAATAAGAGCTATAAACCCACGGACAGAAGCCTGAAGAAAGGAAAGGCATAAAGAGAGGGACTGCCTGCTGCCGCAGACTGCCGCAGACTGGAGAAGGGGTTAATGATTCCCAGGGTGGAGAATTGCAGCAGCTGTAAAAATGGTTTCCAGGGAGTCCAGGGACACAGGTATTCAAGCAAGAGGTGGAAAGCTGTAAACTGCTGGGAGTGAGAGATCAAGGCGTGCCAGAAGGGCAGAGGCAGACCAGCCTAGTCTCACTCCGAGGACTCACAACCCAGTGACGGGGGAGGGGGGGGGGGGGAGGAGTAGTGAGGATGGTAAGCCTACAAGTACAGCTTGCCGAGCACTTCTCTCTATTCAGAGAAGGGCTGGGTAAGATGCAGTATGCGATAGCAACATTCACAGGAGACCCCTTGGGTGCTGAGAGGTTATGAATCAACATAAACTGCCCAGGTTCCTTCTTATGTATGACGCCTGGGGGGGGGGGGGGGGGGGAGAGGTGGGGGCCAGACAAAATCCTCAAGAGGGGGAGCGGGAAAAGACCCGATAATCCTCCCCAAGGAACCCTCTTTCACTGACTTCTTGTAGACTACGGCTTGATGCAGGTGGGCTGAAAACAAATTGCTACAATGAAGAATGGCGGCCAGTCCAAGTGCTGGGATCCTAAAACCAGTGGAAAAACCCAAATATAACAACTGTGGAGCTTCTTTGTTGGGATACAAATTCACCAGTAACTTGGTGACCTGTACTAGTGTTGGGAACTGAAATCTAGTTGGAGGGCGTAACACTGTCCTTTCTTTTTCCCTTGGACTTCTTGTTACACTTGAACTTGGGGTGGGAGGGATGGCCGCGAAAGGAACAACATTTCTTGCATTTACATTACCCCACTGGGCATGTGCATACCTTCCTATTGAATGCCCAGCATGACCCCTTCCTGCCCCATGAGAGTTGGTGACAAAAAGGAGGCTTCTGTGGAGTCTTGTTATTGATGCTTTCTAACCAGATATTGACCACTGTCTGATCCCTCCCTATGTCTGGATCCTCCACTTTGGTCCATCTAAGATCGCAATGATAATCCAGCCACACATTACCCCCATACACAGTGTACTATAAGTAGATTGTTGGAATAAAATATCATGGAGGTTCGCGCTCCGGTTACTTTTCGAGCATTACCGACTTGTAAACTGTTAGAAATTGGATTTTTGGTCGGCTAGGGCATGTGCCAAAGTCAGGCAGAAACCGCCACTCTAGTCAGGATAAGGGAGTTACACTCCTAAAATAACCCCTGCTCACCCCCTTGGTAGCTTGGCACGAGCAGTCAGGCTTATCTTAGAGGCAGTGTGTAAAGCATTTGTACATAACCAACAGTAATACAGTGTAAGCACTACAAAAGGACTCCACAGCAGTTTAGAAAAATATCCAATATTTTTATATACGCGACCAAAAATGATAAAAATCCACAATACATTACTTAAAAATCTACAGTTATCAAAATAAGCTTTAAAAACAATTCCTTGATGTCGATATCTCCATCCGGGGCTATCACGGCGAGCAAACTAATCGATACAGTTCTGGCTGACCTCGGCGTCGCGGGCCAGCTACGATGTCGGGAAGACCCGCAAACAGTTCCTTTTAGAAATGCAAGGCGCCGGCGACCTCTCGTTGAGTTTCCGAAAACACGGCGTCCACCGGCGTTGGTTCTGGAGGCCAGTGCAGGAGTCGTCAGGGCCCTTGAAGTCACAGGTCGATCTCTCTGTTGGAGTCAGGAGCGCTGGCGTCGGCAGGCATAGGGTGCTGCGGTGCGAAGTGGAGCGGCGGCAGCGGGGAGGCCAGGTCGTCGTTGTGAAGCGAGGCGGTGCGGAGTGCGGTGCCCATAGGTCACGGTGCGAGCAGCAGCTGGGTGGCGGTGGCAGCAGGTGTCATCGGTGAAACCAGGGTCGCGGTGCGGCATTGCGGCGGTGCCCTCTGCGGTGCCAAGGCGTAGTCGTGAAGGGAGGCGGTGCGGAGTGCAGTACCCACAGGTCGCGGTGCGAGCAGCGGCTCGGTGGCAGCGTCAGCAGGCGTCGTCGGTGAGACCAGGGTCGCGGTGCGGTGTTGCAGCGGTGCCCTCTGTGGTGCCTTTAGGACACGGAGTCTGCAGCGGTGTCGTAGAAATCATCAGGTTGCTTTTCTTTTGTTGCAGCACCAAACACATAGTCCCCAGTGCTGAGGGCAGAAGAGATTGAAGTCTTTGCTGTTCCTGAGACTTCTTGAACAGGGGGCAAGCTCTACCTCAAGCCCTTGGAGAACCTCACAAAAGTACATTGCAGAAAGTTCAGTCCAGTCCTTTCACTTCCCAAGACAGAAGCAACCACTGCAGGCCAACACAGCAAAGCACATAGCAAAGTGGTAGTTCCTCCTCACAGCTTCTCCAGCTCTTCTTCTTGGTAGTCTTCCTGATCCAAAAGAGTTCTAAAGTTCAGGGGTCTGGGCCCCAATATTTATGTCCCAAAATCCTTTGATCTCTTAGGCAGAGAGTGTCTGTGCCCAGCCGGAACCAGTTCTGCCTTCTCTGGTGTGATTTCCTGGCAGGAGGTGGAGACGGCATTGTCAGAGGCAGATCGGGCCCTTTGAGGTGCATGAAATCTCCTCCCCCTTCCCCCATCGCAGCCCAGATCTATCAGCCCTTTCCTGACCCACATAGACTATCTGGTGCCCCTCCTGCTCCCCCAGCCTTCAGTCATCCAAAACCCAGACAGGCAATCCACATTCCAGCAGAGACACACAGGATGACTGAGCAAGAAAATACCTACTTTCTAAAAGTGGTATTTTCAAACACAGAATGTAAAATTCGCCTTCACTAAAAGATGCATCTTTAGATTCTGAGTTCAGGTATACTACATTTTATTTTCCTAACCTAGTTCCCAGGGAGGGCCAGTTGTGTTTATAAAATGTTATAAACAAACTACCCATTATGTCCTATGGGGAACAGTTAGCCTTACAATAGTGAAAAACGAAATGGGCTGTAATTCACTATCAGGACATGCCACACACACCAGGGCATGTCCTACCTTTCACAGACACTGCACCCTGCCCACAGGGGTACCTTGGGCCTTCCTATGGTGTGCCTGACATGTAAGAAAAGGGACGGTTAGGGACTGGCAAGTGTGCGCACTGGCCAAGTCGACATGGCAGTTACAAACTGCGCGTAAACTCTGCAATGGCAGGTCTGAGTTTACTTTTTTAGGACTACTCACGTGGGTGGCACAATCAGTGCTGCAGGGCCACTAGTAGCACTTGGTTTACAGGCCCTGGCACACTCAGTGCACTTTACTAGGGACTAACATGTAAATTAAATACCCAATCATGGAAACACCAACCCATAACACAATTTACACGGAGAGCATATGCACTTTAGCACTGATTAGCAGTGGTGAAGTGCCCAGAGTCCTAAAACCAACACAGACAAGTCAAGAAAAAATAGGAGGAAGAAGCTAAAGGTTTGGGGATAATCCTGCAAAAAGGGCCATTTTCAACATAAACATTGAAGCCAAATAACCAATTTGTAATGGACTCCTCAATTCTAGGTTTCCTATCCTTTGTTGAGGAATCTTTCCCTTCCTTATCTTTGTGCTCGCCATCCCGTCTCTTAGCCCTTATCAATGAAAAAAAATCTGCAATATCCCCTTTCTAAATATTTTTTTGATGTCTGCAGACACATGGGAAGCCAACTTGCTCGGCCAGGAGAGGGACGAGTCTTGTCCCCCAATCGCCTTAGTGGATGCAGAACTTCCCTATTCTACACCCACAACAGTCTCTTTACCGGATACAACCATCATAGTGTCCTGGGCCCCAGATGATTTAACTTCACTTTTGCTCCTACCCCCCTCTAGGTTAGCACGTGTTTTGCTGAGTGACTCAACCGGTTTCTCCAAATCCACGATAGCTGAAAGAACCGTGTCAGATGGGGCCCATGGGGAAGTCAGGGAGGAGGTCACATTCACCTTACCTGCCAGGTTTGCCGACTTGGCGAGCAATCTGGCCACTAAACTCAGCCGTAGCATCCTGTGAATTTGGCAACTTTCCTTGAGCAGAGGGGGGGTCTTGGTCTTGATGTGGGAGTGGCATGGACTGGGTTGGGGTGATTAACTGGGGCTGTCTCCGTAAAGATGAGGTTGTCAAGGTGTTTGATGGCTGCTCTACAGGGGATCCCATAAAAGCCCGAAGACAGGACGGACGAGGCCTGCCTAATGTCCATCAAGACAGACAGAACCTCTCTAGGCTCTGATGGATTGGGCTGCAGGGGTAAAACCACTACCTGAGAGGGTGGTGGGTTAGTAGGCTCCGCGTGGTGGGAATAAGGCCAAAACAAAAGGGGAGCAGTGGGAGTACCAAACTTCGCTGTGAATGGTGCCTGCCATTGGGGTCGCTGCGGTGATCCACGACAGAAAGAAAGAGAGTTTGATCATGGTGGAGCCTACCCCTTGAGCTCCAAGACAATGCTGATGCGCCTAGCGATGCACAGCTTGCCTCCTCGGAAGTGACATACAAGACTCATGACCCTTCATTTCCTATCGGCCCTGCCACATCTTGCGATGAGAGGCAACAGGACATACCTGGCCTAAAAGTGGAGGTGCATTAAACTATCACTGACCGACGGTGGTCCCGGGTCCTAGCGCCGCACCTCTCCAAGGGAATTGCATAATGATTAGAGGACTCACACCCTTTGCCCTGACTCCTGCCCAGCCCTTCTCAATACTCAGAGGCAGAGAACTATCAGAGGACCACCCAATTGCTCCTGGGGCTTGTCAGCTATCACAGAAGAATATAGATCAGAATCCCACATGACAGGACACAACAGCAAACATTGGCAAAGCCAATAAGTCTTGCCTATGCAAGAACTATTGGTTTGGCAATGTGTTTTAGACATGTGCACCAGCATGGCAGCTGTTCAGCATGGCTAACAGTTAGTGGTGTAAAGGAGAGTGGTGTGGAGTGTTGCATCACAGAGTGGAGTAAAAAGACCGAGAGTGGCAGTGTTGCAGAGTAGAGTGGTATAGAGTGAAGTGGCCTAGACTGGATTGATTTAGTGTGTAATGGTGAAGAGCACAGTGGTGTAGAGTAGACTGACGTAAAGTGCATTGGCGTACAAAAGATTGGTGAATAGTAGAGTGCAATAAGGGAGAGTGGAGTGCAATAGTTCTGTGATGTGAAATGGTGCAGAGTGGAGTGGTGTAGAGTAGAATATGCATGGTGTGGTAGCGCACTATCATTACTGACAACATATTTTCAATTGAAATGACCATTACAATTGCACTGACATACAGTTTTACTGATTAAAGTATTTAGCATACAAACGGTAGTGTGTGGAAATCTCATACCTAGTGTATCAATTTGTTTTGCTCCTGTTAAAATATTCGTTTCCCATCACAATTACCTAAAATGTGCTTCATTTGTACTTTCCTAATTCGGATATATCCCTAAATATTTGCACAGTTCATTTACAGACATTTTAATTTTGTTGTGTGCTAGAAAAATATAACATTGCACAGCCTTCCTCCTCCAGTGCACCCCCTGCAGCCAGCATGATTGTCAGATAAATCCTCTCACTTTGAAGTCAAAGAAAGAAAAAAAAAACATGGCTCCTAGGAAGATGGAGCCTGACATTTGACCTCTGTCTTTCAATGCACAGAAAATGTGACAAATTAAGCACAAGATTTAAAGACTTGTTTACAGAAACAAGCTCTGGTGGATGAATACAGTAAATAGACAATGCTCCACGGGAGGGACGAACTCAAACTGGACAGACTAAAAGAAATAAAGCCAGCAAATAGAAAGCAAGCAATTGTGAGTTACAAAGCAAATGGTAAGAAATGGGCAAAATCCATTCCGAGGGAAGCTTTCAGAATGTCCGCAAGATGAAATTAGCAAACCAGACCCCTCTGCTGGCTGCCATGACACGGAACCCAGCAGTCACCTCCCTGCTACCTTTCTCCACAGCAACTGCCTTCATTAGTTATTTAGTCACCTTTATCGAGTTCCTGATCATGATGCCTCCCTGTAGCGACTCCTCCCTCTATGATGGAGTAAGGCAAGGGCATTATTCATATAACACTTCCAAACTTAAATAAAAATTGAAAGAAAAGTGACTGGCCTCTACACTCGCACTAGAAAAGCGAATATACAAGCGCGTTTGGATGTTCCTCGGTCAAGAATGGCTTTGTGTATGAGTTGAGCGCAGGAAACATCCTTTACAATGCAACTTTTACCACACAGTGCCTTAACGAAGCAACTTTTACAACGCAAACCATTTCAACGCATTGCGCTGGGGTGCGCTCTAGGATAGGGAATAAGTTTAATTTACTATCCAACACCTTCCCTAGTGTCCACGGGGACTGGAGTTGGAATAGTAAATTCAACTATTCACTATCCAGCACCCCAAAGCGCTATGCGTTGTAAAGGTTTGCGTTGTAAAAACCTCGTTGTAAAGGCATGCGTGGTAAAAGCATGTGTTGTAATGTCATACATCCGTTGAGCGCCAATGTGTGTCAGCTTATTGACATCGTAGCTTTACACACCTATATTGAAAGAGCACCTGCTCGTTTACTGCTAAACATTGCTTTCAATATTGTACAAGAGTTAATTGTTTGTCTATTTTTTTTTTCGCTTCAAATAAGTTGCATAAGGATGTCGCTCTTTTGAAGGTGGTAGTCTTGCTTGGGAAGCACATTTTCAGAAACTAGTCAACTATTCTGAAACACTATCCACTTGGACAGATTATAAACTGTGCCAAATTTATACAAGTTAAAAACTGGGAATGTCCTGCAGTTTTTAATAAATACATTTGTCGATCTCATGTTGACACATTTGTTTTCTTTTTTGAATTTACATATGGTAATGGACACGTTAAGATAGGCGACCGCACAGTTGTTGGTTATGCACAACTGCATTTGGTCAACATCAATATTGTCTATATCTATGGTCTCATCAATACAGACACAGGAGATAGATAATACCTTAACTCTTGTATCTTATTAGGAAGTTGAGTGACCATCTGCAGTGCAGTGCCTTTTGGTTTAACAGTCAGTATATGTGAGGGTACAACCTGTGGAGTCTCAGCACACATGCCCCTGCAAAGAGTTCTTGTCACCTTTTCGGTTCTCATATTTCTTTAAGTGTAGATCTGCATTCCAGGAGAGAGAATATGAAGTACGCATATGTTATTCATAGCCAAACTGTCGAATGGGCATACCATATACCAGGTAGTGCCACTATCTTTGAAAGATCTCATATTATAAACGTGAGTACATTTCTGCTTCGTTCTGCTGAGGTTGGTAGTTTCAGTTATAAGCCAGAACTATTGTCATTGCCAGTGCTTGTTTATTCTTGTGTTATGTGAAAATGTTGCTAAAGCGATTTCAAACAGTCCTAAAACGTATTAAGGTTGAATTACCTATAACCTGAAACTGTATTTGGACGGAACTTTTAAGCATTCAAAATGTATGGTATAAAATGCTTGCTGCAGAGTAGAAGTACAAGCAAACAATTGAAAATAAGATTGTTGTACAGGGACTATTCACTGAAAAGGAGTCCAAACAAGCATTTGCAATGCATTAGGTCTCGCATTAGGAAAGTTTGAGCTATTGGTATTGTAAATGGCAAAGTTTTTATTTATGTTTCTTTTTTTTTAAATAGCTAAATTAATAGCTTCGTCATTTACAATGCCAATAGTTATAACTTTCGCAAATGTGATACCTATAGCATTTGTAATGCAATACGTTTTGTATTTACAAACCGCGAGAGGACAAAAAAAAGCTCCGGACCACCGCCTCCTCCCAGGCCTTCAAAAGGGACCTCAAAGTTCTCCTCCTCCAGAGACACCTCCAAAAGTAATTCACGTCCTCTTGCTATTTGTGAGGAAGACTTCCCACTACTGATAATTTCTACTTTCCATGACCATGGAAGTGCCTTCCCAGTGTATGCCTGTGATTGGAGGGTCTGCCTTTTTGCAGTATTTTCCATGTACTGGTGTTCGGTGCCCTTTTGTAACATGCACACACCACTCTGCCCTTGCAACACACGGCTGCTACCTCTCACATGTCTTTGCCTTTGATACTTGCACAAGTGCCACCTTGCCCATGTAACGCTTGTTCCTGAGCCTGAGTGTCTGGCACTTATTGCAGGACTATACCTCTAATTATACTCTGTTTTCTCTTATAACTGCACACTTGTCACTTTCATTTCCTCTTGTGCACTTTTGACTACCTCATGTATTTTGGTTGCTCACAATTTTTACTCAAGTATTTTGTTTGCTCACGATTGTCACTATTACCTTTACTACCTCATGTATTTTTGGTTGCTCATAGTTTTTACTACCTCATGTATTTTGTTTGCTCACAATTGTCACTATTACCTTATGTAAGTAACGTATGTTTTTGCAACCTGTTCTTTTGTAATGTTTCTCATTATATTTCATTTCTGTTCCTAATGTGAAGTGCTCTGAAGCCTTCGGGTAAAGTCCGCACTATATAAAAATGCATAAATACATAAATAAATAAATACCGCTTTCGGGTAAAGTCCGCGCTATATAAAAATGCATAAATACATAAATAAATAAATACCGCCTTCGGGTAAAGTCCGCGCTATATAAAAATGCATAAATAAATAAATAAATAAATACCGCAAATAAAACATCCTCGTCACTCTGCCGGCCTGCGACCAGGAAGTCAGGCAGGACGGCGCGACAACCGGAAACAGGAAGTAGGAGGGCGGGAGCCTACCCCGCCTCCCACGGAAGAGCCGCGATTGTTTGGAGCACCGGAGCAGGCAGGAGCCTACCCTGCGCCCCGGTGCCGAAGGAGGGAAGAAGAGTCCTGCTGCCGGGCCCTGCAGCTGAGGAGAGCCGCCGCACGAAGGAAGCCGGTGAGTGGGTTGCTGAGCTGCGGGGGGAGCATGTGTGTGCGCGCGCTCGTGCGGGGGGGAGGGGGCGGGCTGTGTATGTGTGTGTGCGTGTGTGCGTGTGTGTGTGTGTGTGTGTGTGTATGTGTCTTGGAGTGCGTGTGTGTGACTGTGGGGGAGGGGGTGTGTGTGTGTGAGCGAGTGTCTGTCTGCGCACGCATGTGTACGGCGCGGGACGCGACGTGCGCGTTCGCGCACACGAATCCAGGACGAATCCAGGAGAAAAAGCTTGTACACCCTCTTGTCCTCCTTCCGCCCAGACTGATCGCTATACGTCTCCAGCTGGACACATGCATCCTTGCAGGATGCATTGCCAGCGAGACCTAAAAAGGGCAAACTGGTCAATGAGGTTTGGACCCTGTAGAAGCCCTGATTGAAGAAAGACTTGGTGGAGCCCTGAGGATGGCGGAAGTGAACACAAGGAATTTTCCCAGGAATTGTATTAAAAGTGGAACACATACATTTTTTCCTCATCCAGATCCCCGGGACAGGATGCAGATGTTTGCCCACAAAGGCTGCTCACTTGGTTTGTCCCATCATGTAAAGGTATTTGACCTCAAGTACTCCTACTCGGCTACAGGTTCCAGCCTTGCCCCGCTAGGAGATTTGGCGAATCAAAAAAGTGCCTAAGAATTAAGGCAAAACCTGGGACCTGGGTAAGGCAGAAATGTATTTTCAGCAGCAAATGAACCTCTGTGACTATCAAATCCATGTTTGTCTTGCTCAGAACTTTTGTCAGGAAGAACAACGGCTTCAACACGAGTGCTACTATACCATATCCGAGTTTGAGGGACCCAGGTTGGCTTTAGCTTTAGACCTCTCTCGCTGGAAGATGTTCAGCCTCAAAAAGTAGAATAAGTCTCAAGGCAAAAACTTTCGCCAAGGTGATCCTCTTCTCAGTCGACTTGAAACTGCCCCTAGTTCCTGTCAACCGCTGACTGCTTTGCTTTTTTAGGCTATTTTACCCAAAAAAAGTGGGGAAAAATTCATATCTTTGCTTCCCCTTATCTGATGTTGAGCATTTTGTGTGGGTATTAATTTTATTTATTTTTTTGCCTGCTAAATTTTTTCTATTTTCCTACTTGGTTCTAGAACTTTATTGTGTTCTGTTCTTTACTTGAAAATTGTTGCCACTCCTTACTGTGCTGTGAGCTAACTAAGGTGTGTCTATTAAGTTGGAAAGAGCACCGCCTTCCCAAACTAATCACCCACTTCTTACATTAAGTGTAATGCACAAATAGAAACTGCAAGACCCTGAATGCACAACGATGCCTGTTAAAACCAGGACTGGATGTAGATGCCTAATTTGTCTTTGGGGCTCTTAGCAGTTGAGCCCTGCTGGGGCACAGGCTCCAGTGTCTGCTGGTTCCTCTCCACTTGAAAAAATGCCCCTATTTTGTAATTTTGTAATTTTGTATTCCAGGAGTAATCACAGTACTACAAGTCAGTGAGTAAATAGCATATAACGTAGATGGGATGAGCTACTCGCTTCTGACAGGGAAACTGGAGTTACTAGTGCCCTTAGCTCTGACATGGGGCAGCTTGAGATTTTCACACCTGAAATGGACAGTGTGAGTTGCCCACACCTGACATAGGTAACTGGAGTTCCTGGGCGGACAGGGGGCAGTTTGAGTTAGTCGCTCCCGATAAGGGGCAACTAGAATTTCTTGTGCCTCTTTTCTGGCTAAGGGGAAACTTGGGCTAATCGCATCCGACATGGGCACCTTGAATTCTAGGGTCAGACATAGCACAACTTGAGTTTAGATCTGGGGCCTGACATAGCACCACGTATTTAGCACAACATGAGTTCTGGGGCCTGACATAGCACAACTTACTTATTACAACTTGAGTTCTGGGGCCTGACATAGCACCACTTGAGTTCTGGGGTCGGACTCGAGGCAGCCTGAATTCCTGGCCCGCACTGCGTCGAGCAGGGACGGGGAGCCAGCCCGCATCCCTCCCGTCTGTCCGGTGACGTGCTTAACCTTGAGCCCATGGAGGGGGGCAGAGCCGAGTATAAATATTAGAGGGGAGCTCTCTTCTGCAGGGTGTGAAGCGATATCCTGACTGATAATAATGCGCGGCTATTGGATCCTGCCGCGCAGGCATGGACGCGTCACCCATCTGAATGCAAATGCGCCCTCCGTCCCGGCGGGGGAGAAGGCGGGGGGCTGGCGTGTAAAGGATGCCTGATTAGAGCTCATAGACACCAGTGGGGGGCCGGGGGCTCGCGGGGGCGGCTCCAAAGTTCCCGGTACACTCTGAGATGAACCAGGCCGGGCACGGATTATGAGTTCCCCATTGTAACCTAACGTTAACATTTGTGGGACAGATTTGGGTCGAGTGCCCTCCTTGTTTGTTTCACAATAAACTCAGAAACTCTGTCAGACTACGAGCCCAACACCTCTCCCCGCTCTACCAGGAGGCGAGGGGCCGCATTGAACTACAAACGTTACGTTGGTTACGTCATTTTGTAGTTCAAAGCGGCCCGCCTCTCATCGGCCGCGAATGAAAAAGAGAAGCAGTGCTGGTGACGCGGGGCTCCCATGCCCGAGGGAGAGCCCCGCGGAGGCTGCAAGACTTTAGAATGACGGTAAGTGGGGCCTGGGGGGGGCGCTTGTATGTATGCGGCGGCCGGGGGAGGGGAGGGGCTCTTCTATGTATGCGGCGGCGGCTGGGGGAGGGGAGGGGGGCTCTTCTATGTATGCGGCGGCGGCCAGGGGAGGGGGGGGCTCTTCTATGTATGCGGCGGCGGCGTGGGGGGGGGGGTTCAGCGCTTCGATGTATGCGGCGGCGGGGGGGCTCTGTATGTGTAGGTGCGCTCCTGTGTGTGTGCGGCGGGGGGTGCCGGTGAGTGCGGGAAGTAGGGGGGGTGCGCGCGTGTGTGCGCCTTCCTGCATGTGTGTGTTCAGGGGACGTGCACGGGAGTATGGGAGGGCATGTGTACGGCGCGGGACGCGACGTGCGCGTTCGCGCACACGAATCCAGGACGAATACAGGAGAAAAAGCTCATACACCCTCTTGTCCTCCTTCCCCCCAGACTGATCGCTATACGTCTCCAGCTGGACACATGCATCCTTGCAGGATGCATTGCCAGCGAGACCCAAAAAATGGAGAAAAGGAGAAAAAAACAATTTTTTGTGGTAAAACCCATCATAAATTCTTCAAGTTTGTCTTTCGCTCAAATAACCTACTGATATGACAAAAAATAAAAGCTTTCAAGTGTTATAACAGGAACAGCACTGTAAAATACAAAACATAATAGGGAAGAAACGATGGAACCTCATGTTTTCTTTCGTGAATCATAATCTGTTTTATTTATCAGTGAGTCTATTCATAAGGAATGTGCAGGCCAGAGCCGAGGGCAGTGTGTGTGTGTGTGTGTGTGTGTGTGTGGTGGGGGAGGGGTGGAGGAGTAGAATTCCAGAAATTCCTAAACCATTCACCAATTTCATTGATTCTGGAACTGAGACCATCCTCTCACAGGATATACTGGAGCCAGGCACAGCACATGTGGCATCCCAGTCAGCTCTTGTGTTCAGCGTGCCACTTCTGGCCCTTCACTAGATGAAAAGTGAGATCACTAAAACCAAACATTGGCAAAGGCAAGAGGTTTAATTTAAAATTTTACACAGATGCAAGGCAACATTTGAAATTAAACAACTTTGGTAAGTGCGGTAAGGTTAAGTTTGAGAATTATTCTCCTGCAATTTGGTTATGGGATGATTGATAATTCATACCTGGTGTAAGAGAATAAAGGGTAACTTATTCAAATCGGTCTTATGTTATGTACAATTTGTATAGAGGTTTTATTGTGTAATATAATGATTTTATGTGTTACAGCTTTCAGAAAGAGGTGTTACAGCGAAAAAAGTGTTGACTATCCCTGTAAAATTGAAATCGGAGTACAACATAGTTGAACTTTATATATAATCATCATATGTTGTATTACCATTTTGGATTTACCTTCCGATAAGAAAGTTTGGGATACATAAAACACTGAAGGTGGAGTTGGAGGCACTGAACTATAGAGTACATGTACCCCAAAATACTTGCCAACTTAAAACAGGTATGAAACCCCTTTTTAGTTTTTAATGCACATCACAAGAAAATATTATTATTGTTGGTGCAAATAAAAAGATGCTTTGGGTTTGAATAAGCACAACCTAAAGACATAGTTTGAACACAAATGTATGGCTAAAAATGTTTTTTTTTAAATGAAATATAAAAACACAGGTAAAATGAAGTATTTCCGATTACCCCTGGCACTGAAGTTCACTTCTTTTTTGGTGGATGGGCACATAGGGTCAGGTAAATGCCTGCTTTCGGATTGCAACACAGGCAGAAGCTGAAAAGGACTGCCACACTGCCCCATAAGTAGTATACTTAGGTGGGTGGAAGCAAAATGTGAAGGGCAATTTGAACAAAGCAGCAGATGAAGAAGGCGGATTCAAACTCCAAAGCCACTATGTGTATATTCATTTATGTATTGTTTGTGATTTTTTATTACAAGGCTGGCGAAAAGTTAAAAAGAGTTCTCTAGGCCAAACATTCAAAGTAAGCTAGTTGTGATAAATATAATTTTAGGGTTGGGTGCATGGTAGTTAAACACTGAAAGCAAGTGTGCTGACCTACTTAGTCTCTGAAAATAGCAAACGTTTCCTTTTTTTAAGGTGGGAAAATAGAGAGTGAAGTATGGCAATCTTACATGTGCTTTCCTTTAAACAGCAGCAACTAACAAAGCTAAGACACAAATTAGGATAGGATAGAATCAAATCTCAGATTAGGAGCATCTGGGAATTATAAAAACTTTGAAATAATTTTGTGGGTGATGGCGATTTTGGACTGCTGCTTTGGATGTTTTCTAGTAGAACACGTTAATTTGATAGATAGGACATAGCGGTCTCCGTACACATTTGTGAAGGCTTCAAAGATGCCAGAGTGTGCTTGTGAGAGGGGACGCTCTAGCCTCCTCCTCTTGTCTTCTCTATCACCACTGGATGTCTATGTTCTATTTCAATGGAGTTGCCCCAAGAATGTGCTTTCCTGGCAGGGGGAGGCATGAGACAAAATCCCCTTACAACAACTTAATTCAAACAAATGGCTTGCTCCAACATCAGATCCACTGGCGTGACAAGCGTGACACAGACATCCGCCATCCAGGAGGGTCACTCATCCGAGAATAATTATTCTCAAATAAATGTGAGACTCAAGCGCCCTTTGGCAATGAAAAAATTGAATATATCTTTAAAAGGTAGATAGAATGGCTGAAGTATACATTAAAACTGCTTCCGTAACATTTATAGGTGCTTTTCCTTGGGTCCTGGGCGCCGCGCACGGACTCGCCGAGTAGTGAAAACGGATGCGCTGTTTGTCCGAGCCTAAATCCCCCGAGCTCCGTTAATCGGATAGGGTGCGAGTGAACAGTGCAGACAGACACACGAGACAAAGCGCCATCCCAGGAGTAAACATGGAGGGTGCATGGGCTTGAGATAAGAGGGGGGGGGGGGGGCGGGAAGGCAGGGTCGAGAGAGAAGTGGGGGTGCGTGTCAATGATCAGACCCCCATGGCTGTGAAAACATGCACTATCTGACCGCAGACTACAATGGAATGTTGTATGATAGAACGTAAAACTGGGGATTTCATCGACAGACGTCACCATGAGTAGTTCCCTGAACTTTATTGAACACGTAACACGTTTCTGTAGAGAGCCACCCGGGCTCTCACACACAATGTATCCTTTCCCCCACGCACGCACGCACAACCTCGGCGCGTAGTGTAGGACATCAAAAAAACGAGGGGAATAACGGTCGGTGCCTCTGTGCACGGCTCAGCTGCGTCATCCTGCTGACGTTATCAGGATTCATAACTTGGGAAACCCCACACACCCAGAAGGCTCCGAAGCCCCCGTGGTGTTTGCATGAACACCCCCTCCAGCTGCACCTGGGCCTGGCTAACAGTAACAGCACCGGGGAGTCCAGGGCCTCCTCGGCACCTGTGGAAGGGGCTGCCCCGTGCTCGCAGCCACACAGGAGGCCCATTTCCTCCCCACTCCGAAGGTGCTATCGCTCCACCTTCCCATTAGTCCCCGGTGTGCGAAACCAAAAAGCCTGGGAACGAACGCAACGCTCTCCCAATCTTATCTCCCCTCTGACAGAGCTGATAAAAGGAACAATGAGGCCTGCCAGGCCCCGAAACCCCCCTTTTACACGCTCGGGTTCACCACAAGAAACGACAGTCTCGCGCCTCCTCCTTAAGAGGACACGTCACAACGAACACAACTACGGATTTCACCCCAAGACATAACACAGACAGAACCACTATTGACAATCGAAACACCAGCGCGTCAGCTCGGCATCAGGGTGCCAGCCAAGACACCCCTCGTCCTCTGGGTTTAAAATAGAAAAAAAAGTTCCACCAGGAAAAGGCCTGGGAAATAGGAGGCGCATGGGTATTGTCACGGGAGCTGATAACTTTACAGGATTAGCTGCCCACGTCCATGCAGCAGATTGCGCCCACTCCTTACCCCCCCCCCCCCCTTCGGTAAGCACTGACTTCGAATTCAGGGTGGTAATAAATACAGAGCATAGTGTCGACTGTTTTTTTCTTAAATTTGAGTTCATGGCATCAGTGATTGTTTTGGGGTGTTCAAACAATATATTTTTTTTTAAAAACTGAAAAATGAAATGACCTAAATTTACTCGAGTTCCATGGAATCAGCAAAACATAGATGGTTTAAGTATAATACCACCAAGTAACACTGCTGATTCCTGTCTGGGTACACACTCCGCCCCCACCATCCACATGAGGAGGTTTCAGGCAGCGCCTAGAACCCTTATGATTGATGCTATACACGAGACTTAAACACAAAGAAATGCAATTTCCTGTCCAAACTACTTATAACAGTATACAGGGGGGAGGGGACTCTTGATAGTAGCTGAAAAAGAAAGAAATCGTCAACAAACGCCAACCTAGTGTTTCCCCGACAACCCTGCCAACAGAATGGTTAGGGGTCACTTGTGTTAATAAGTAGGTCATTACGCACAATAGGGCGCGCAGTAAAAGATTTCACCGCACTCCCAGGGTGTGCTGAGAGGCGCAGAGAAAAAAGTCAGTCACACACCCTCGACGATGTTAACGAAATTTACAAAATGACAAATAAAGAAAATAGATAGCGTACTTATGAACAAGAATCGCATGTGAAACAAAAGCAGACATTGAAAACAAAGTACTTGGTAGAAATGTCAGTCTGATTGCAATTTACACGTTCGAGCCGGTGGGGTGAAGAAAGAGAGGGGTGTGTGGTGAGTGCATGGGGGCTCCAAGGCTTCACCGAGCTTGTCGCACTAGGATTTCTGAGTCATCAATGCGGTGGGCAGCGGGAAAAAAGCCAAGGTTTGCCACATGCCTCCTCGTGCTGTGAATTATCAGCGGCTGCTCTGACGTAAACAAGGTCAGAGTGGAGGGTGAGTGACCTCTGCGCTCAGGAGAGCAGGGCATCTGCAGCAGGTGTGACAACAGCGAGACTCCAGGAAAGTCGCACTGTACAAAAAGTCCACGCTTATCGCCTTCACACAAAGTAAACACTGATCAGGCCTCATGACTCCAATAACAACTCGAAGTTTAGCCGGAGGGCCTCTTCTGGGGTCGTTCTATAATCTGTGACTGGTCAATAAAGCTTCTGGAGCCCTTGGCATTAACTATTTTTTTTATCTTTAACCAGGATTTATGTTTGCCCTAACCACAGTTCTGGGAGTACCTCTTGTTCTGGACAATTAAAGGTGAAAACCAAGAGAGTGTTGAAGTAAGCAGGATAGCTCTTGGATGGTGTCACTGAAATCCCCGTCACACACCGGTGTAAACAGCAATAGCCCTCTACCTGGGAAAACCTTGAATATGAGCCCCTGTGACAGGGTCAACAAAGGTAAAGCTAGAGACCACCTGGAGCCTGAGAAGAACCAGCAGACGTGAGGACCCCCCGTTCAGATCAGAAGCCACCAAAGTCATCTGCGGCGTCCCTCAAGGCTCCTCGCTCAGCCCCACCCTCTTCAACGTCTACATGAGCCCCCTTGCGGCCATCGCACGCCAACACAACCTTAACATCATCTCTTACGCCGACGACACCCAGCTGATCCTCTCCCTCACCAACGACCCCGCACCGCCAGAGCCAACCTACACGAAGGGATGAAAGACGTAGCAGACTGGATGATGAACAGCCGCCTGAAACTGAACTCAGACAAGACGGAAGTCCTCATCCTGGGATCCTCGCCCTCCGCCTGGGACGACTCCTGGTGGCCCCCTGCCTTGGGCAGCGCACCCAAACCAACAGACCACACACGCAACCTGGGCTTCATCCTGGACTCCTCCCTCTCCATGACCAGACAAGTCAACGCCGTCTCCTCGTCATGCTTCAACATAGTGCGCATGCTACGTAAGATCTTCCGATGGATCCCCACCGAGACCAGGAAGACGGTCACCCAGGCCCTCGTCACCAGCCGACTGGACTACGGCAACGCCCTCTACGCCGGAACCACTGCCAAACTCCAGAAGAGACTCCAGCGAATCCAGAACGCCTCAGCAAGACTCATCCTGGACATCCCCCGTCACAGCCACATCTCCGGACACCTGAGAGACCTGCACTGGCTCCCGGTCAACAAGAGAATCACGTTCTGACTCCTCACCCACGCACACAAAGCCCTACACGACCAAGGCCCAAGATACCTCAACAACCGCCTCAACTTCTACACCCCCACACGCCAGCTTCGATCAGCCAACCACGCCCTCGCCGCCGTCCCGCGCATCCGAAGAGCCACCACAGGAGGAAGGTCCTTCTCCTACCTGGCCGCCAAGACGTGGAATTCCCTCCCGACCCACCTCCGCCTGACCCAAGATCACCTCGCCTTCAGGAAGCAGCTCAAGACCTGGCAGTGTGAGCAGTAGCGGACCCCCCCTCCCCAAGCGCCTTGAGACCCTCCGGGTGAGTAGCGTGCTATATAAATACTTTGATTGATTGATTGACCCAATTCACAAAGGGCCTCCACACGCATGGGGGAGGCCCCACGCTCATGGACGGACCTCCACACAGTAGTTTCTCAATGCAGAGGTCCTGCCATGACTGCAAGGCCTCTGCCTTGAGTGCAGAGACCCTTTGTGAATCGTGCCTGAAATGGGACCCAGCCCAGCTATCAGAAACTTGCCTGATCTTGTAAGCACACAACACTAGAATCCAAGGCACTGAGTGGAGTCGGTGCGATTCCAGACAATTATCACCCAGCATTACTTGGAGCAACCATGTCCACACACAGTGCCCAAGTACCTTTCCTTGATTACAATTCACCCTTAACCTGAAAATTGCTAACACAGAAACAATACTGAATCGTCAACAAATATTGCCTGCCAACACAATGACAAAACAACTGCCAGAATTAGTTTTCAGGATCGTTCTGGAAATTGTGAACTTCCATAGGATTTATGAAGATCACCGAGTAGTGAAAATTGTAGGTCGTCATTTATGGAAATTACAGTTGCACAGCTTTCCTGAACTGCCTTGGTCATCTATAAAATGATAAATTGATGTCTGCCATCAATAACCATTTGTATACTTTCCTCCTGAAAGTTGATTATTGTAGCGTAAAGTACCATGCAGGCTGGGAATGTTATTGCCTTTGCGCACTACTCTTGTTTGCCTTGCAGAACAAGAGAAAGAGTGAAGACAGAGTCACTGAAATGTTGGCCTGGAAGCCATCTGTAACAGAGCCACGAGTTACCAAGTTTTGCTAGCTTTGTTGGATATTCCCACAAAACAAAATTTATCAGGAAATGAAGTTCCAGGATGTAGGACTAGATTTTCATCTCAATTACTGATGGCATTCCCATTTCAGGATTGCATCGGACCCTCGAAAACAGATGGGGACTTGGCGCAGTTCTTTTGTAAGGCAATCATATGCACTCAGCGATTCCATCCATCTCAGGCCAGGGCTGCTTTGTTTCCTCACCATTGTTTCCCCAAAAGCTGCATGCCGTGAGTCCACTAATCCCGTTTCATGCTAGGCTGCACTGTGCACCAACATGCCGTCAGGCCCAGACAGAATGCCTCTGCCATTGGGGCCAGAAAGCCAAGCTACACTGGCATTCCTCCACAACTGCTCATTGCTCCCTCAACTTGTTTTATGAACTCAGGACCTTCACGGCCAACACAAAATTAACCTCCTGGAGCCAACACTGGGGTCACAACAATTTTAGTGGATCATCCACTACAATCAGTGGGTGGCACTGGCATTGCCTCTGAACCACTCCTCCTCTTTCCCATAACCCACCTCACTTCCTGCACTTGTTGCGCTAAAACACCATTGTTCAGAACTTACAGTATGACTTTACAGCGAGTGCGGGAGTCACACGACAGGGCCACTAGTGTTCATTACAGAAATGAAAACCCATCCAAGGAAAGATATTGGTTCCTTCAAAGAACGTTTAATCTGAAATAAATTAAGCAGGCACTCTATGTGTGCATTAGCTGTTTCTGAGATCAAAAACTCTGGTTAAACAAACACTACAAACATGACATCCATCAAATGTATGAGCATGTGCAAACTGTCAATTTCATGTTTTGTGCCAATGACTAATTTTCTTATTAAATCAATTTTTAAGGTACAAGTTAGTTAATCTTTGAGCATCCATCGACTCAAAGTGTTATTGCCTTTAAAGAAAGTGTGCTGAACACTCAAACTCCACACACCCTGCCACCGTCCCAAGATCAGTGGGCAGCAGCAATCAGTTTGTATAAATAAGGATTTCCTCTGCATAATTGTCTTGTGAGTTTTCAAAATGCTTCCTTCGAGAGCCTGCAGGCGTGATCCGGTGTGTTATAAGAGTCTGCAAATAGATGATGTTGGTAGCACGAGCAGGCTATTGACTGTTGCTTTCTTCGGATGACTTTGCAAGAATGTTTATATTATGCTGACCTAACAGTACACACACTCTGAACAATGAATATACAACCATCATTTTTATAATTAATTTCATTTCAAACTCAGATCTGCCATTTCACTGAGGTACAAAATATATATTGATTTTCTACACCCCAGGCGGACAGTATCTATGTTTTAGAGGCCAATCCCAACGAAACTCCTTTGTACTGTACTTATATAGTAGATGGTAGAGTAATAGGTAATAAATATATGGTTTGGATTAACCAATGAAACATGCACCTACATGGGAGTCTGAGCACCGGCCCTGCAGTTTAGCACTGTAAAATGAAACCTTCGCCGCTTGGGTAATATAGACAGGGGTTTATACACCTCTCCTCAGCTCTCGAGGACCATACAAGATGCTCTGCTGCATGCTTCTTGTGGAAGTTCACTTAATATTGTTAAGAAAGATACAGATGTCACACTTGAACCATGAGGAGGTAAGAGCATCTACCACGTGGCCCTAACAATACATGTTCTTCCCCGGGCTCCCCAGTATTGAAAGTTACTTAAAACCACTCGCCAATACGTTTTTCACTGCACCAATCGAGTCCATCTGTTTTTAGCTGTTTCCAAGGATTGGAGGGTTGGAGGGTGGAGGGTGTTGAATGTTTTCATAGATGGACTGCATTTGGTCAGTGAAATCGGATTGTTTTTACAGGTTGCCATGCAGAGGGCAGTGCTGGGGTCAGGGAAGGACTGGCGGTGCCCTGAACGTCTGGCACCGGCTCTGTGTAAACACGCTTCTCCAGAGTGTGGCATTTCACAACACTCACACCCGACACAACTACCCTGAAGTGTAACAAACAGCTCCCTGAATCAAAGACAGGGGCAGGACGCATGCACCCACACCATGTCATATATTTGTGGGTTCAAAAGACCCTCAAGCCACAGGAAAATAAAACTTGTTTCCAAAAACAGTATATAAAGGCAACTGACGGCTGACACGTTACGTTTTGACGGTATATATACAGTTTGAAAGGCAAAAACAGCATGTCAGTTTTCCCCTGCAACTGGCGTAGACCCGGGTCCCAATGTAGAAAGGTTTTTCTTCCAGGAGGTGTGAGATTATCTAGCCCAGGAATAAAATGGAGCGAGTGAATCGGAGCAACACCCTGGTAAAGCGAGCCCAAGCTTTGCCAACTAAGTTGTATATGGATAACCTTTTCATATTACTTATTTAGAAACAATCAGGGACCTTTCTATCAGAAATGCTGCGCAGATTTCAGAGAGAAAGGTAGTGTCTGTCCCTTTTTTGTTTTTGTTAATTAATTCACTATTTTGACTTTTGCTCTCCGGTGGAGAGGAGCCTCTTTCCAAGAAATGATATTTATTGTTACTCCTAATCCGCCCCCTCCTGACCTCCAGCCTCGGAGTCGCCTCCTCCTCAGACATGCACTTACTTGTGTTGGGCCTGCGCTGTCATTTTAAACCTCAGCTAAAGACTAGACGAGGTGGAGGGGGGGGGGGGGGGGGGGGGTGGGAGGGATGCACTTGCAGATACCCTTCACACACCTGTAGTACTCAGGCACGTATACTGTTATTTTAATTCACTTGGTGTTATTGTAAAGTGCTGATGCAGCGAAAACATTGTTTCAAAGAGCTCGAGAAGGGTAAGGGAGAGGGAACAAAGGAGGAGAGAAAGCCACTGTGAAGATTAGCCGACTCAAGAGCATAAAGAAGCCTGACTGAGAGGATACCCTTTAAGCGTCTGCAGAGTTTTCTGCAGCCGGTTTCCAGAAGGGCAAGCAACTCTACAGGTCGGCGCCTTGGGAGCCCAGCGACGACCTCCGCCAAATAAAAAGAGGGCACCGTTTTCTCTTGTCTGTATCTTCCCTTTACTAAATACTTGGAGGTGTATGACCCATCACCTCAGGTGTACGTACGTTATTCTCGATTTGAAGCATCACGATGACCGAGATGGGATGTATACAACATACCATGACAGCCACGACGCCAGACTACTACCTACATGGCACATAACAAGCCTCAGCTTGGAGCATGCCCTCATAGGCAGAGCAGCAGGCGGGTTATTACAGAGACTTAAGTTTTCGAACTCATAAAGTAGTCCCTAGTTCACGAGCCTTTCATTCTACAGCTTCGTAACTTAGCACAGTTAAAAGAAAGAGCCGAAGACAACACTTGTAAGTAAAATAATTTAAAACAAAACGTCAAGAAGCTAAGGCTTAACAACAAAAGGCGGCTGTACACAATACTTGCAACGGAACAGGTAGGACGCAGCCAGGAAAAGTGCCCCTGCAGGTGGAGTACAGAGAAGGAAACCTTCTAGAACCGAGTCGTAGAAGGCTTGACAGAAGGACCCGGGTACAGGGGGTGCGTGCGTACCATGAGCCGGGGGGTGGAGGGAGGCGATGCAGCGTAAGTGCGGGTCACAGGTTTAAACTACACTGAACAACTCCACAAGAAGTAAAGGAGGCGTCAAGCTGCCGGCTTGGTGTCCATGTATCTGGCTCATACGGGGTTCCGCACGTTACAGGGAGGGGCGTCAGCTGGTCCTACCTGCTGCACCAGGACTCCCCTCTTCCTCCGTGCAGGTGCTGGCCCGGCTGCTGCGCTCTCAGCTGAGCTCCCCGCGCGCGCTCCTGCAGCTTGCAAGAATGTGAAGCGCGCGCTCCCGCGCCACCTGTGGCTGCCTCGCGCTCGCCTCCCCGGCCTGCCTCCATTGGTCCTTTCTCGCAGCGCGTGCCCCTCCGCCGTCGTCGCAGCTCCAGTTTCGCCGGGCCCAGCTTGGCAGGTGTGGGCGTGGCTTCTGCGCCCCTCCTTTGCATCGACACAACCCACAAAGCTCCTTCAGTTCCTGCTGCCCTAGCGCCGACTGCTGTACAGGGCTTCTGCACCTGTCAGAGCCCTGCATTCCTGGCAATTGTGCTACTCTGTGCTTTACGTTGCATGCTCTTTCTGGAATCATAGCTTGCAGGATTTATTGCAGATTTACTTTAACTTTATTGTGTTTCAACATTTATATAGCGCTTTGTGGGACGCTGAAGAGCTGGCTGCAGATTAGCTCCCAAGATTCTCAGATCCATGGGTGTGTACTTAGGCCAGTCTAGAATCTTAGAATTCTGGAACTGGTCTTAGTCTTATTTAACCTGGTATGAAACCAGGACTACAAGTCCAAGAATTCTAAGAAAAAAGATGGGAGTGGACTATCTCACCATGAAGGGTTTGTGGTTGGAAGTGTGTTGACTGTGTTTTGATCCTATGTAAGAAGTGTTTCAATGTTGTGCGTGGTGGCCACCAAGGAGCAGTTACTGTGTTATGTATGGGAAGTGGCGCTTTACACTGTGATGGATGAAGAATTGCGAGGAAAAGGGATGCACAGTTGTGATTTCCATCAAGCTGGGAGTTTTGAACAGCTCTGCAGGTCTTATCATGGCATCTCTTATGATTATAATCCCTTTATCTGGTTAATTCACTGGGATGTCTAGTCTGAGATATTTTGTTTAAAGTTTGTGGTCCTTATCAGGCATGGGGTGGAGGAACGAAGACACAGTGAAGAGATCTGCTGGGATGTACTTTGCCAAAAATATCCCATATTCCAGTGCTTCCCAAACTTTTTTAGAACAGAACCATGACCCACTTTGTAGCATGATAAGGTTTTGCAACCCATCCAGCCAATGAACATTAGACAGGCGATTATTTAATGTAACCAAAGCATCAAATGGTAGTGTTCTGTCATTTACAGACAGCACTTTTTCAATTTAAATGGCTGGCTACTAAATGTGCACAAACATAAAATTTAGATGATAAACATGTGGAAATTTGGTTTCTGCATTACCAAGTAAAATGTCTTGTTTTTACTTCAGAATTACCACAAACGTGCTTCATTTTGGCTTTCCATACTGCTGAACGTGTACAGTTCTTTTACAGGTATTTACATTCTATTCTGTATTACAAAAAATTACACCCTATAGCCTTTCCTTTCACACTCTCTGTAGCCGAGCAAGATTGCCACATATTTCAGGTTACTTTTCTTTCTCTGAGTGCAAAGTCAGAACAGTCTGAAAACACTAATCCCCATGTTAAAAAAGAATCAGCAATTTAAGCATGGCATTTTACCTCTGTCATTGAAGCACAGCAAATGTGACAAGATAAATGCAAATTTAAAGGCATCTTTATTTATTGCTTGGATTTTCACAACCCACCAAAAAGTGGTTTGTGACCCACAGATTGGGAAACGCTGCCATATCTGATTGTCATTGTGAGATGAAAATAAGCGGTCATAGTATGTAGCCTGTTGGGACCTGCCGTGGTGCACTAAATTAAAGTCCTTCGTTGGGCAGCAACATGTGGCAGGTCCCTTCAGTTATTACATGTAAGTCTAGTTTCATGCCTAAATGTATTAAAAATGCACAGGGCTATTGTGTGCTTCAGCTGTTCCCTGCAAGTGTAGGGTGCCAGATAGCTACGTGTCACAAGAACAACACTTTTCCTTTCCTAGACTTTTACATATCATGGTTATCAGGTGTGCTGGTCCAATACGCTCAATGAAAATTAACCAAGACTACCACTTGCAGGATACACTGATATGTAAAAGCAAGGTCCGGCAATGGAAAAGTGGTGTTCCAGTGACATTGAGCCATTTGGTCACCCTTTGAAAGTGGGCTAACTGGCTGTCTAGCCGTCAAGTGGCCCCAAGTTGAGCTTGGCATCTTCCTTCGACTGGTCCTCCCTATCTGGTCTACATCTTGATACATGGTTTAACTTGTGGTTTTCTGATTTATAACAAGAAATAAAGACATCCTAGGGTGAAGTTGAATTAAAAGCCCAGAACTGACACAAAATGTTACACGTGAGATGAGGCCACTTGACAAACATGTTCGGCCCCTACTATTGTGCCTGTCAATTTGCCTATTTGCATGTCACAACATGGGGGGCACATGTTTTTGCTGTGCACAGGGACACTGCCAAGCCTTAGGCCTAGATTGTACGGGAACACAGCTGGTCCACTATACATTGTTTGGAGGCCCTTCCTGAAACACTTAGGAGGGCTGCTGCTACATTCATGTATGGAAGGATTGTTACTCATGTGCTGTACTACGTGGGAATTCTGTCTGATTTGCCCTGCAGTGCATAGTTCTCTTGACAGACCACTAAGAACAGCATGGGAGCACTTGCTGTATCATGTAGCAGCTTTACCTGCACCAGTTCTGCACTACCCAGGAGTTTTGCGTTATGCTACTCTGTTGCATGGAGTATTGCCTGCATTACAAGGACTATTTCAAGGAACAGTGGTCCCTAACAAGTAAATGATGGTAGAGAATAAATATAGATCAAGATTGAAATCTATATAATCTGTCCAGCCGGACAGGATTTAATAACACAATTTCAGGTATAGTCAGTCAATCTTGTACAATATCAATGTGGGACACAGCCTGTGTCCTACTACTGTATAGAGACAATTGTGACATACAAGAACGGGTGAGGCAAGAACGGGCAGTCTGCATATATTCCAAGTTTCGCAGACGGATATTACAAGAAGTACACTGTTGTGATTTAACCAATGATACAATCAAATCATCAAGTGTGAAGTGTCGACGGCGTTTCGATCCCCTTATGGCATAGCGGGATCATCAGGACATTTAAGATTCATGCCTTTACATACTAAAACCAGAATCAAGCCCAAACTTGTAAGTGAACCATAGAGACATTAATACAAAATAGGAACGAAAAATGAGGAAAAATCGAGATGGGTAGTGGGGAGGAAAAGGGGTACAGGGATTAAGGAGCATTGTCATATAGAGGAACAAAAACAATGAACATAATTACATGTCTACTGAAGTGAGTACAGCCTAGGCTATGCAGTGAGACAATTTACTGTAGTGGGGCACGCATGGTGCTGTGAGGTGACTATCAGTGTTAAGCAGGTGACAGTCGGGCGGATGCGAAAGAGGAGTTGAATTTACTTTTCAAGCACATACAATTTAGCCAACATAATGTTTAAGGTACATTTTCAGATTAGGAGGGCTCAAGAAGCCAGAACTGTTGTGTGTGTAACCATAGTACATGGTCCAGTCGAAAAATTAATTTCAAGGTTAAGGATTATAGTAACGAGGTCCAGTCCTCAAGGCAGTTGAGGCCAGTATGGATCATTTTGGTCCGGAGTATCCATTTCAACTCCTCTTTGTTCAATAGTACACTCAGATCTCCTCCTCTTGGAGATCTGAGTTCCAAAATTATCCATACTGGCCTCAACTGCCTTGAGGACTGGACCTCGTTACTATAATCCTTAACCTTGAAATTAATTTTTCGACTGGACCATGTACTATGGTTACACACACAACAGTTCTGACTTCTTGAGCCCTCCTAATCTGAAAATGTACCTTAAACATTATGTTGGATAAATTGTATGTGCTTGAAAAGTAATTTTAACTCCTCTTTGTTCTATAGTACACTCAGATCTCTTCCTCTTGGAGATCTGAGTGTATTATTGAACAAGGAGGAGTTGAAATGGATACTCCGGACCAAAAGTATCCATACTGGCCTCAACCGCCTTGAGGACTGGACCTCGTTACTATAATCCTTAACCTTGAAATGAACTTTTCGACTGGACCATGTACTATGGTTACACACACAACAGTTCTGGCTTCTTGAGCCCTCCTAATCTGAAAATGTACCTTAAACATTATGTTGGCTAAATTGTATGTGCTTGAAAAGTAATTTTTTAAAATCCCTTGTTTTCTAGCTGTGCACGTTTAATTCACTCTCTTTTCACCCGTGGGGTTAAACTGAATGATTACCGTGTGAGGAAAACAATTGAAGGAAAAACAATGGGTCCTCCTGGGTGATAGTAACCGGAAGTGAGGAGGACCTGTGACTGTGTGATTGAAAGCCGGTAGCTCGGCTTACCTCAATTGGTGCGAGGTGTTCAAGTCTAAGAAGATTAGACTTGGGATTTAGGTTAACATAGACCTGTAAAGAGAAGTACATAGTGAGTAAGGCGTTCCTAGTATACAAAGTGACGCGGCGGGAACATGCCTAGGAGGCTTACCGCAAGCGCAGTTCTGCTGTGAAACGGGTAACGTTAGAGTAGCCCCTGTAAAACAACAAGCATTTACAATGCAATAGGTCTCGCATTAGGAAAGTTTGAGCTATTGGTATTGTAAATGACACATTTTTTATTTATGTCTTGTTTTTGAAAATAGCTAAATTAATAGCTATGTCATTTACAATGCTAATAGTTATAACTATCGTAAATGCGACGCCTATAGCATTTCTAATGCAATATGCTTGAAAGACGCTCTGCTAAATTTTACTTATAAAAAAGCCAAGCACACGACACTGCAAGAGCAGCAACATTGTGGTAGGTTCACCTGAGCTTTAATTGGAAGCGTTTTCAATATTATATGTAACAAGCCATAGTTGCAGCTAATAACCGTTGACAAAGCCGATAGTCCTTACTTGTTGTAGGTATGATGTTACTTGTTGCATCAAATATCTGGATGCAATGACAGAAACAGCAAAATACAAGTTGGGTGGCACACTATGCTAAAGACAGATGTTTAGCGTAAGTGTTTTAAAGCCACGCCCCAATTACACTGACCACGCCCCTTTGAGAGACCCCCCAGTTTTTTCAGTCCACTTAAAGCCCTGCCCCCAGGCATTCTTCACAGCAGGGCTCAGTGAGTGACGGCACCCACCTGTGGTGCGATCCTTCTTCTAAACTCCGGCGATGCCCATGTATGCAGCAAGATGCTGACTGGCGTCTTCAAAGATCTGGTCTGTCTTTCACCAGTGTGCTGCTCAGAGCCGGGACAGGCTCGCGCCCGCACTCGGAGCAGCACGTTTACTGTCATATGACGCATGACCCTAGTCTGTATGCACAACAGGAGTCACCATATGGAAAAAAATTTCAAGGCTCCACATAGTCTTTAATCTGTGTAACACACATGCAGTCAGATATACATACACGCAATGCAACACAAGCACACATACAACATGGAAACACAGGCAGCGCGTACTGGTGTCATTGAACACATTGTAATGCACAGGTGGGGTGCCTGTATGCATGCGGCACGTCTGCTACGTTGGTGGCTTTGTGCCTGTACATGTTGCCTGTGTGTATGTGCTTGGAGCATGTGTATCTCTGGCTGCAGCGTTTTCGGTCTGCGCATGCTTCTTTGGAAAGTCGGTCCTATGTGCTTTGCCAGTGCTTGTTTCCTTTCATTTCAGTGAACGGGCCATAGTTTTCTTTCTGTCGTTTGTTGCATTACAGTCAGCAGAGGTGCATCTTGACATTTAGCACTTCTAGTTACCGGTGCTGGTAATTGCTTTAAGGTTTATGCAACATTGCTGGAAACTTTGGAGCTCAACTCAGGAAACCTGGGTTCAAATTACTGTTGGGAGAGCAAGAATGTACTCGAATATTGTCGTAATACCAGCTGCTCATGAAATATTTACCGATTATGAAATACGATAAGGCTGATCTTAGAACTGCACTGATCCCTTGCATGTTCCTGCAATAAACTGAAAATACGAACTTCACTTGCATCGTTTTACTTTTATTTCCCTATTACAGTGAGCCTGTCACGTCCTGCAGGTAAAATGCCCCCCAAATTAAAGAGGGAGTTTAGAGCGCGTGATTGCATGAGCACCTGGGCGCCATGCCCCTTCTTTGAAAAGTGTTCCTCAAAAAGAAGTTGAGAAGACCGGACAGTTGCCCAATTGAAAACATTGACATTTACCGTACTGTGAAGAGCTCATGAGGGACACACATGGAAAACTACGGTATCCAGAATAGGACACATTAGGCTATACACAACACGTATAACCCCTGCTCAAGGGCTTCTAATTAGCAGGTAACCCAGAAATCGTTATGACCCCGCCCACCGGTCTTTAATGTCGGCATCTCGCGCCACCTAACCGTTCTTTGATACTAGAACGCGCTTTTTGCAGCTTCACGTGCCACTGCTGGCACATCGTTGGGAACGTCCAGAGTGCGAGAATCGTGGGTCCCGTTCCCCAAATACTCCCACATAATGCCAGGGTTGTTAGACAGGATCGCGTGGCGTCTCTCTCAAGGTATGACCGGAGGCCGCACGTAATGGAGACGGTGGTATAGGTTTACTGTGTGGGCAACCGTTCGCGCTCTCACGGTGTTAACAGGCGGGGGTGTCACAAGAAAAATGCAGTTTTCTGTATTCGCATCCATGCCCCTGACAGGAAAAAACACTCCAAGCACACATAGCACCACCCCCTGGTCGACGCACGCGATGTTAGCATGTCGGAGGTACACGCGAGGGCTGCATGTAATCGCACCCAAACAATACCACACATACGAACTATGTCTGCGGTGGCCATTTATGTGGACTACCACCCTTGCCATACCAGGGACGGTAGTGTTAACAAGTCCCGCGGCGACCCGGAAGCTCTTGGCCGGCCGGCCAATCCGGTCGCGGCCGACCAGAAGTCCCGCCTCCCGAGGTCCGCGAGCTGCCGGCGCATGGAGCGCCCTGCCTGTCCGAATCAGCCCGGGTCCCCAGGAGGGGGCCGGGGAGAAGGAGGAGTGTGGCGTCTGTTGCGGGGCTCCTCGGACCTGAGGGAACCCCGATTGTGAAGAGGAGACGAGACGCGCCGTGAGGCGCGGAGCGCGAGAGGAGCCCGCCGGAAGAGCGCAGTCGGTGAGTGGGGCCCAGGGCTGAAGTGCAGTGCGTGCGTGCCTGTGTGTATGCCTGGAAGGGGTGGGGGAGGGGGAGGGGGAGTGTGTGCGCGCGTGTGTGCGTGTGGGAATGTGTGTGCGCATGCGTGACTGTGTGATTGAGAGAGAATGCGAGGTAGGGGATAGTGTGCCTGTATGTGTGCCTGTATGTGTGTCGTATGCCTGCGTGTGCATGCGCGCGCCTGTGTGTGTGTGTGTGCGTGCATGCAGAGGGGTGGGGGCTGCCTGTGTGTGTGTGTGAGCAAGGGATTTGATTCGCGCATGCGCAGCTACCAGACGCTCGCTCCCGAGGTGAAATCTGACAACGTCAAAGCGCGCGTCTGGTAGCTGTCCACTCTCCTAAATACGGGCCACAAAAGGTCTGAAGCAGACACTCTCAATGCTCACGCATTGAGAGTAGGTCTGCTCGACCTAAAAAGGGGGGAGGCAAGTCGGTAGAGCGCAAGCTGGTGCTTACGGAAGCTTGCTCAGAGTAAACAGGGCGATAGACAATGCTTACCAGAGATATGTGCTGGTCCAGTTCCGCAATTGGATTCTTGGTACCGCGTGGAGCCGTTGCTCGGGTGGACTGTGAGGCTAAGGAGAAGCCTCCATTAAGGAAGCCGGGCGGTCATGTGATCAGGGTCACGTGATACAGTGGGGCTGATGGAGGCGCTGGGTTAGGAAACCACGGCGGCCATCTTATGATGTGCAATTCAGTGCAGTAAGAGGAGTAGTTCAGTGAAAAGAGAGTGAATTAAACGTGCACAGCTAGTAAACAAGGGATTTTAAAAAATTACTTTTCAAGCACATACAATTTAGCCAACATAATGTTTAAGGTACATTTTGAGATTAGGAGGGCTCAAGAAGCCAGAACTGTTGTGTGTGTAACCATAGTACATGGTCCAGTCGAAAAGTTCATTTCAAGGTTAAGGATTATAGTAACGAGGTCCAGTCCTCAAGGCGGTTGAGGCCAGTATGGATACTTTTGGTCCGGAGTATCCATTTCAACTCCTCTTTGTTCAATAGTACACTCAGATCTCCAGGAACGCCTTACTCACTATGTACTTCTCTTTACAGGTCTATGTTAACCTAAATCCCAAGTCTAATCTTCTTAGACTTGAACACCTCGCACCAATTGAGGTAAGCCGAGCTACCGGCTTTCAATCACACAGTCACAGTTCCTCCTCACTCCCGGTTACTTTCACCCAGGAGGACCCATTGTTTTTCCTTCAATCGTTTTCCTCACACGGTAATCATTCACTTTAACCCCACGGGTCCATCCTTTCGCCGGTACTGCTTTTGACAATTTTTTGCCATCGCGGTTTTTAATCTTCACCATTCCTGTCCCACATCGCGGTTTTTAATCTTCACTACTCCTGCTCCACATCCGCCCGACTGTCACCTGCTTAACACCGATAGTCACCTCACAGCACCATGCGTGCCCCACTACAGTAAATTGTCTCACTGCTTAGCCTAGGCTGTACTCACTTCAGTAGACATGTCATTATGTTCATTGTTTTTGTTCCTCTATATGACAATGCTCCTTAATCCCTGTACCCCTTTTCCTCCCCACTACCCATCCTGTTTTTTCCTCATTTTTTGCTCCTATTTTGTATTAATGTCTCTATGGTTCACTTACATGTTTGGGCTTGATTCTGGTTTTAGTATGTAAAGGCATGAATCTTAAATGTCCTGATGATGATCCGGCTGTGTCATAAGGGGATTGAAACGCCGTCGACACTTCACACTTGATGATTTGATTGTGTCATTGGTTAAATCACAACAATGTACTTCTTGTAATATCCGTCTGCGAAACTTGGAATATATGCAGACTGCCCGTTCTTGCCTCACCCGTTCTTGTATGTCACAATTGTCTCTATACAGTAGTAGGACACAGGCTGTGTCCCACGTTGATATTGTACAAGATTGACTGACTATACCTGAAATTGTGTTATTAAGCCCTGTCCGGCTGGACAGATTATATAGATTTCATTCTTGATCTATATTCATTCTCTACCATCATTTACATGTTAGGGACCAGTGTTCCTTGAAATAGTATATGCACCCAAGGTCCCTCACCTATTGCTCCTTTGGGTATCCCTTGTACTTTATAACTGCATTACAAGGAAGCACTGTATGACCCACCCTGCGATTCATGGGAATATTGCTTGCACCAGCCAATTCAACATGAGGACAATGTCTGTCATGGTTGGACTGGCCTATAGGGAAAGAAGGCAATGCCCGGTCTGACAGGCCAGTAATTGGGCCATTTTGTTGTTGTTTATAGGCCTGTTTTATGGCCTGCTGCGCCACTATTTACTGTTAATTCCCATGATATTAAAACAAACATTACCTGCGGCCAACTAAAATCTATGCAGTCTTCCAGTTCCCTAAAACACTTATACAGCATGTCTTTACAAGTTCAAAACTGCCCTAATTTGCAAACATGGTTCACATTTTTAACTATCGCAGTCACTAATAAGGGCCACTTTAGTTCTAGTTCTGGTACCGGGCCTATTTTCTGTCCCAGCCCGACCCTGATGTCTGTATTGCATAGGACCACTGGCTACCCAACACAGCATTGCGTTACCTGCAGTAGCCCTTCTTTTAATTGGACAGGTGCCAGCCGACCCTTTCATTGGGTAGCAGCCCTCGGCACTTTGAGAAGTCCCATAGTGTGTTAAAAGCACTCAAGTTCCACTGAGGACTGTGACCAAAAGCAATTACTCCATCTGAGGCTAATACCAAGAATCAGCTCTATCTTGAATACATAGAGCAGAAACCCATATATCCATATAGAATTACACATATGCTAATGCTTGCACAAATTTCAGACCAAAAATCTGTTTTTACAATGTAGCAGAGCCATAAGAGGTGCAAGAAATAAAAAGACACTCCCTGCAATCTTGAGAGCCAAAGTCCGTTCTGAGAGAGCGCTGAAAGCACTACTGCCACAAAGGAGTATAGAACAAGAAAATTATCCCCACAAAACACAAGTTAGCCATTTTTATTCATATCTTAGCTGGCACAAATATATTTGTCAATAGAACAGTATGTTTGGTGATACACAAGCCTGAAAACAGCAAAAAAGACATCTTGAAACTAAAGTGACTCGACAAAAATAGAAAAACTATGTTGCCAGTCTGTTAGCTCTCTCATTTGATTAAGCATTTTCATTTTGTGGCAACAGGATATATTTAAAAAAATAATTGTGATGCATGTTTATAGAGATCTTTTTCCCGTTGTTTGCCTGTACAAAGATAATTAAAAGCAATGATGTCTTATAATTTAAAATGGATTATGTTATGTTCATTATTGTACATATTCCTAAATTGAAAGGGTGTGCTAGCAGCTGTGTTTCAAATTGTAATTTTGCATTCAGATATGTATAATCCTGAAATATTTCTTAACCAAAAGCTTCAATACAGAAACAAAAGTATGATTATTTATTGTGCAAATAACTCCTGTAACTCAGGATCATACAACCAAAAAACAGTGCTGGATGAATTAGTCCAATCACCTCCGTTGTAGAGATTTTATGTCCCAGAATGCACTGGTTTGTGTAGTAAGGTTACTGTTCATAATTCCGGTGTGACCTACAGCATACCATGAAAAACGGAAACCCCATACTCTGCACATAATATTTTCATCTGAAAATCCATTAAAAAAACAACTGACACAAGGGGCTACCAAACACCCTCTGACTCAGGCAAAAAAGCAAAACATGTTACAGACATCTCCCTCAGTATCAGGGGAAAGTATTACATCCTGAATCGCAGTCATTCTTAAAGAGTCTGGCAGCCTTTTTTAGTTAAATAGTTTTAGTTTAATGATTGTCTGAACCTACAAATCATAATGTTTCATTTAAAATATTAGTGCTTTATCCAAAACTTCACAATCTCTCTCCTCTGGGCTCTCGGATCGCGAAATCTTTTTATTCGTGGCCCTCTAAAGAGACTGTCTGTATTACTACTCATTTTCAAAAGAGCCAACTACCATGTCTTTTTTCTTACTTTGTGTTTTAGGAATGAGTGTCATTCCTTTATTGACAGCTTTTGTGAAGCAGAGTGTCGTTTTTATTTTAGACTTGTATATTTTCTCTAGAGATTGGTTTTATATGTTTTAGATTGCCATTGTATAATTTTATATATTGGTCAGAGCTGGGATAGAACCTTTTGACCACGGTGCAGGAGGGCACCTTTCTTCAGTTGTTTGCTGTGACTTCATTTCTGGATCTGAATTAAGAGATTCTGTAACCAGGGCATGACAGGGCATGCCTATGCCATCCTCAGGTCATGCCAGCACTTTCCCTTTCTCCGATGAAGAGGGAGTTCCACCCCTGAGACAGTAAGTGCTGCAGTGACTCATAAGCTGCTGGAGGTGAAGAAGATTAGATCCAGGAGCTCATCTGAGATTCCATAGGGAAGATAGCCAGTAATATGTTTGTGTGTACTTGTGTGGAGTCTATTGCCAAGCACATCATAGCGCTTAGACTATGTCAGAGACTTAAACAGACTAAGTCAGAAGTTAGTTAGGTAACAGTGCAACAATCAGCACAGGTCCCATGGGCACCCACATCAGTATAGGGTTTAAATTAAAGCAAACTTCGCTTGGATTAGTCTAGCCTCGCCCCTTCTATGATCAGTGTACTATACATCCCAAAAGGTTAACGAGGAGGAACTCTGACAGCTCTTTGAATTATGATCAATGCTACTGCAATTATGAGATTCTATGTTCATGGAGTGTCCACATAATTATGCATTTGCCTCGTAATCCAAAGTCTGCTGCATAATTGCAGATTTCAACAAAATATTACCTTCCTTTGGCTGACAGCTATAGTCAATTGTTAAACTGATACTAACTAGGTGAAATTTCTGCTCAGACAGTATTAGTGCATGTTAAAAATGACTATGTAGCTAAAATGAAGCTAATACAGAATGACCCAGATTATGCCACATAAAATGCATTTTCTTGCCAGATAATTTGGTCAACCGTGCTGCAAAATCTTGTCTTCATTTGCTGCATAATTCCAGTGGCCCTTGTTGTTGTAACACAGAACACTCGCATATTAACCCATCTCCAGTGTCTTTATTATTTCTAAGACACTTATCATCACAAAGACAACACTGCAGGGACACACCCTAAATCTTTAAGGAGGCACATTTACCCTACCCATCAGTGTCGTAACCGAGGGTTGAACTTCAAAAATCAAGGATCCTCTGCTACTAATGTAGGTTCCTAGGGCAGGGGTATAACATAATTGAAGGAAAAAAACCTAGGCAACTAAAGGTTTATAACATCTTTACGACTTAACAGCACAACACCATAATGTTAAGGACTAGTGTACACAATAAGTCATTAAAAATTCATTTATTCGATACAAAATTCTTTAAAATCATTCTGATGCGTACATCATCGGTTTCCTAATACACATATGAAACAGCATCTCAACATAATTAGAAGAATAAACAATACAAAATACAACAGATAGACATAAACATATTGACAAAATCACAGAAACAGTGGTACTGATGTATTTTCAAAAGACGCTTTACATCTAAGAATTGGACATGTAAATCAGGTGGCTACGTGATGGTTCTTCCGAGGGTTGAGCCACTGATGTGCAAGTTTTACCACTGAGGATGCGGTGCTGACTCGTACCTACGAAAAACGACTTCAAACCCATCTGTTCACCCAGAGACGATTGAAGGCATGGGCAAAGTAGGCTCTGGCCCCGGGCCCCAGCTTTTTAGTGGCGCCCTGATAAAGCCAGCTCTGTTCTGCAAAGGCAAGCCTTGATGATCTTGAATAATTCTTAAACATATTGTTTTAAATACCCTTTTCCTTTGATTTATTTTTTAACGTTGGTGATGTGTGAGAGTCTATTACAACATTTTGCAGAGAAATGTTGTGTTTATGTTTCATGCAACAGCCATAAAAAAGTTCTTTTAGATCAAAACAGGACCTCACATATGAAAAATGGACGGATGTCAAATATATTATTTGCAGTAATATAAATGACCTGTTTCTGTGTTACAATATTGATAACACACATCACTATCCCTGAAAAATAGATGTAAACACATTTAGAATTTGGACTAGTGTGCCTGTGCATTCTCAGTGACCTGGCCAAAGAGGGCATGAAAGACCTGACGTATAATAAATTCAAAGCTGTTGAGAACAGGGGCCCCTAAAGTCCTTATGATGTCCCTATGCTCACCCAACAGCCTTTAGACTTACTCTGTCTCTTATGTCTGGCAGTAAATGTGTGAACCATTTAGGGGTTGAGCTCTCCAGGTGGCTTTGAGGGGCACATCACTGGCAGTAATTGGAAGGGATCCCTTCTAAGCCCTACATTAATATCCTTAACATTGCAAGTATGAGACACTAATCTCTTTTTAATCAGCCATGCAGTCCCTACTGTATTTCACGTTGAACTTCTCGATACATGGTACATGTGTTCATATTCCCTTAGAAGTATTTCATTTTTTCAAGTGTTTCTATAGTTTGTTTTTCATGTAACAGATGAGCTTACAATGGAGCGTACAGCAAACTGAGTCACAACTAGGTGTGTGGGTGATATGTTGTGAACGATTGTTCATGACAGGACATGACTGAGAACTCAACTGCCGAGGCTGAAGACAGTGTGTTTCCCACAGTGTTTTGTTTGTCACTGTGTAATAGATGTGTTAAACCATCATGCTCATCCTATCTTTGGCCTCTTTGCAGATTGGACAGGGACATGGTCACGTATGTGTCAATTGTATTCTATGAAGAAGTGAATGAAGGTGACACACAACTGTTGAAATATTGACAGCGCCTAAGAAATAAACTGTAGCGCACAAGCGTGTGTGTGTGTGTGTGTGTGTGTGTGTGTGTGTGTGCGTGTGTGTGTGTGTGTGTGTGTGTGTGTAAGAGATAGTGAGAGGGCAGGAGAAGTGTAGGAGATGAAAGTAATGCACATGCAGAAGGAGAAAGTGAAACAGCAGCGCTGGAGAGGAAGGATATGACGTGTGAGGCATGCAGTCGAGGGACTTAGAATGAAACATGTATGACGGAAAGGGCATAACTGGCTAACAGATTGATTGTAGAGGAAAGGAAGAATGGGAGAGATTACTTACTGATTTGATGTTGAATGAAAATCAGTGTTACCAAGCATTTGTAAAGCCAATAGGTGTGGCTTGGTTTTAACGTATGCGTTTGGTGTTGTGTGAAGTATTTGCGTGCACTAATACAGACAGAGGCACCTAACCACCGGCCTCGGGGCTCGCAATGTCAAACACACGACACTTGACAAACAAAAACATTTGGTTGGTTAACCGTACTCCCCCCGGGAGTGTACTCGCTTGTGGGTAAAAAGAGGAACATTGTGAACTCAGTCTAAAACTCTCTGACGTCATACCGAGGCACCTGATTGGTTTCTGGTTCAGACTCCGCCACGAAGGAGAATTTACAGAGAGGGGAAAGCTCAAAGTCACCGGCAGCTGCACCAGGTAGAACCGCGCTTCTGTTACTAAAGCCTGGATATTCAAAAACTGCAGTAAGTGCGCCACCTCCCTAGGCCACCCGTCATACGGCAAGGAACCTCGACCCCTGGCGAGGGCAGTACCCCCTCACTGCACCAAGAGAGGCAAGTTCTGCCAGCCTTCGGTGACAGCACGTTGTTCAGGTGTTTTAAGTAAATACTAATGTAGGGCAGTATTAGTAGAACTACACAGCCAGTTTAACAACCAGTTGTCCTCATATAAGCCGCCAGGCCTCCACAGACACTGGTCTATGGCAATGCAGAGTAACTCTCCCGCCTAGATAGTCAAGTAGATGTTCCCTCTATATGTTCTTAAAAGGATGCTTTATCATACGTCACACTCCCTTCTTCCCTCTCCCCCAACCCTCCCCCAAACACTGCTTTCTGTTGTGGTAGTAACTGCGGTGGAAGAGGGTGGGGAGGGGCAGGGGTGAAGCATTCCAATGTCTCCATAATCCCCTCCAATTTGCAAAAGGGAAGGTTGAGCAGCTCTTGAGGAAATTGACCTCTAGGACTGAGACACATTCCCCAGACACAGAGGGCCAGATTCACAGAACTAACTTAAGACAAAATCTTAAACTTACTACCATTTTGGTATTCACAGAAGGCACTTACTCATTTCAGTATTCACAGAAGTTAGGAGTCCTAACTTTAGGACTCCTAAATGCCTTCTGTGAATACCAAAAGTCTTAAAGTTAGGATTTTTATCAGTTTAGGAGTAGTAAAGACTCCTGAAAAATCCTAACTTTAGGACTTTCGGTATTCACAGAAGGCATTTAGGAGTTCTAAAGTTAGGACTCCTAACTTCTGTGAATACCGAAATGAGTAAGTGCCTTCTGTGAATACCAAAATGGTAGTAAGTTTAGGAATTTGTCTTAGTTCTGTGAATCGGGCCCATTGTAAGACCCTGTGAGATCCCAGCTATGCAGGGTCAGCCAGAGGCGAGGTCAGGGAGGTCTGCTTGCCTGGGGAAGAGTCAGCAGCTGACGGTTTTAATGCTTTTCTTTAGTTCCATGTATGCCAGGCCGCCTCTGTGCATGCAGGCTGGTCCAATGTAAAACTGTACCGCACATTCTCCACCCAAAGGCCATTTTAACAACAACCGCCTCTATTTCTAGTCAAAAGAGAAACATTTACCATCTCACAGGGATTGTTCCAAATAGTGCTGCATTTTGTCAAGAATCTAACCATCTGACTGCAGCCAGCGGCCATTATCAATTGACAAGGGGGGCTCAGGTGCACTAGAGCCCGGACCCCCCAGGTCGCTCCCTGCCCCGCCCCCATGGAACCCACAAATCAATACTTGATACCAGAGTTGTGGGTACAAACGGCCATGTTTAATTCACACCATCACACATAAACATTACAAATGAAAATTACTTATTTACATTTTTTCTGGTGACCTAAGGAATTGAACACTAATCAGTATTTCCACTTTTAATATTAGCATCCTAAACAATCAGCCTAACTGACTGACTTATATGCAACACATTCTATCGCTCCAGCACCAAGGGGCCCTGCGGCTCGCATCCCCCAACTGAGAACCACGTAAGGCGCAACCCACCTGCGTCCTTGAGAGGTGGCGTAGGCCAGGGAAGTCCTGTGGGCAAACCATACATCCGGCAGAGATTTCCTGAGATTGAGGCAGCTGCGTTTTGAAGTCTGATCAAAACATAATTGTCAGATACGAAAAAATATCAAATTCTACAATCCAATATGTTCAAGTGCCATTTGCATAGGGATGCCCAGCCTTAGGGTGTTCATTGCGCGAGCTGCAAGATGCCACCCTGCACATAGAGTTGTACCAGGACATGGATGGGGTGGGGGCAGGGCAGAGGGAGAGCTCGTTGTTTCCCTTACACCTTGTCCAGTTGCAATTCATAATCAAGCTAATCCCCTGAGAGGCCTCGGAGAACTCCAGATAATAGTCCAATTTGCCTGGGCAATCAGTGCCTGGATACAGCTGATTAGCTGCTGTATTGATTGAGTGGAAGGATCCTCAAAACCCAGGCATGCCCCTGTCAGGGGGCGGAGAGGGGTGCACAGTGGACACGAGCACACTCCGGTTTAACCCCTTCCCTCAACACCATGGTAATCACCAGATGGTGTTACCGGCTGAAGTATGTACTGGACGGGCTTGTCCAGCTCTTCGAAAAAGTAAGAAAAACATGTCCAAGGAAACAACCCCATTCATAGGAGGCTATTGACGAATGCCACCCTAAAACAGAGCCAAAACCTGGAAATATGGAGAGAGAAAGCAGAACGTGAGCTGATGGTGACTTTGCTTTAAATACAAGACCAAACACCACCTGCAGTACAAGAACAAATCCAGCATGTGAGTGACCTCCTTTAAAACATGGGCAAGTGGTACAACCACCTCTTACACAAGAACAATCCCACCACCCGATTCACCTCTTCCACTACAAAGAGATGGTGATACTACCGCCAACACAAGAAAAAACCCTCCAACCTGTGGCCACCTCCACCACCGACAGATAGTAACACTACATTCACAGTAAACTGTTCACCATCCTGGTGGCCACATCTTATTAGCAAACGGGGTCAATAGTTTTCCACTAAGCAGTAGAATTCTCTGCCATTACACTTGGAGACTGGCATCTCTTTGTCTTCCTCCCGGAAAAATGTCAAGGAGTTGCTTTTTAATTTCTAAATCTGACTAGGCTTTCCGTTTTATTCTTTCTTCTGTTGTCTAGATAGCGCCAAGATGCCTTCGGGCATAGGCGGCTTTATAGAATTAATTTTCATTTCATGCATCTGCTCATGTCATGTTTTCCCAGATGTGCTGTCCACCAGCCACACAGTTACTTCTAGCCACATACAGTGGCTCACGGGATTCTGTACCTTCCATTGGTTCATTCAATGTTCGAATCAGGCCGCTGGGAGATGTGGGTGGATAGGTAAACATATGGAGCCTGTATACCACACAATACTCTTGAGTAGTCCCAGAGAACCTGAAGCAGCCACCACTGAAGGTGCTGCTGGGTGAGACACTAGATCTAGGGACAGGGTCTACTGGGGAAATAAACTTCTTTTTAGGGCTAAGATTGGTAAATCCTGCTTGTAGAGGAGGCACACCTCCCTTTGTATGAACCGGAAAGAGGCGAGCGCGTGAGGAGGTACTGGTCTCCATCAACATGTGGACCTCGGATAGCCCAGCATGCTGGGCTCCCCCTCGGAGGGCTGAGTCGGCACCAGAGCAGGCCCAGGGCAGACGCTGGCATCATTACACTCTTAGAGAGACAGACCAGTGCTTCCCACCCGAAAGCGGACATTACATGGAGGGTCTGACGCTTGCTCGGTTCGGTTATCTTTTGCTTGGCTGTGAGTGAGACAGAGCTTCCTATGACCTCTGACCACGCAGGCCACGCCCTCTCCATTGTGGACCTACCAGCAGGAGCAGGTACATAAGCACACACACAGCAACGAACGCCCCCACACACTCGGAAACTAGCGCCTTCCCTAGCCCCACAGCTCACCCTTTCTCTAGGAGGTGGGCGTAGCTTCGGTTTCACCATTAATTGCGTCTCTGTGAACAAAATTCTGCTAGCCACAGTAGAGACGCCTGGTCTTTGGTCATGGTGATTCCCACAGACCAGGTCTACCTTCCATTCCCTGCTCCCCAAGAGCAGGCGCCCTCTAGTGGATATTGAAGCGAGTTGAAAGTTACGAGTTTCAATCACTGTTTGCCCACATTATCTTAGCCTTATCGTTTCTCTGTCTTTCAGAGATTTACCTATCTAATGACCCTTTCCTGACCCTTACCCCTCACCGTCCACTGAGACAGTCACCGGGTCCAGTACGCTATGGCGGGCACTCAAGGGACTTGCCGTTTCACCTCTAGGCGCTGCCAAAGCTAATCTCTAGTGTGATCGATGTCAAAGTTCATATGCCTGGGCTTAAGGAAAAAAACCAAGCACTCGGATCATGGGAAGCCGGTGATCTCCCACTGACCCGGCGACAAGGTGACCGGCAGGACCAGGCAAGCCGGCCACGCTGCCTCTTGGCCACTAGAAATGTCCCCGGATTGCAGCCTTGGGCAGGCTCCATCACAGTCGGGCCCAGTCACACACCTGAGAGTGGAAAGCCCACGGGGCAGGACAGGGCGCCACACAGGAGAAAGGTGTGGAGATTAACCCACCCAAACCAAACCCCTCTCAGAGGTCAGGGCAGTGAAGAGAGCGCGGGGAGAGCCACGTGCAAAGGGAAGGGGGTGTTAACCATCAGAAAGAGGTTTTCATAAAATGGCCTCGATCTGGGCATCGGTGTGTTTAGTACGAAGATATGTCTGTTGCAGTCAGCGTATCGGCATTTTACTGCCGGGGTGTTGCAATATTAATGTCAGAGTACTAGAATGTCATTGATTGATTAACGGCGACAACCATAGTGGGCAGAAAATCGATAAACACTAAGAAATAAAGTCTTTATTACCTTTCAGCCCTTGAAATCACCCTGTACCTAAGGAGATCAAAAGTAAATGCACAGATTTCTATAGAAATAATGGTGAACCAAGGCCCAAAGGACCACCACCCAGCAGTTCTCTATCATATACTGAAAGGGCTTGATTTTCATTGAATTGGTGCAGAGAACATTATCACAATTTCAACAAAAAATTGTCCTGGAGAAGGAGACTCCAAATTGGAGGAGGTGCAGAAACATCAACAGGAGATATACCTCACATAGGCTTTTGAATAATGTATGACTGTGCGTTATTTCCTTTACTTAAATAAGAGTTTAGGGAGTAGAATGTGCTGGTAATAACACCCCAGACAACAATCAGCCCCAAGGCATTACTTTTCTATATACTATTTTAATATAATATATTACAATTCATTGAATTCATATAATTAAGGTGAAGTTTATGCACCTGAAGCTAATCCTCTCTAAGAGCTATGACTGACTTGTTAAAGTTTAGGAAAAAGCTCAAGACCTGGCTGTTTCCCAAATAACTCTACCGAGCCGCCTTCTCTCCGTAATACTGAGTCTTATCCTGTTTCATGATCTCTCTTTTTTCTCTTTTTCATGCACTTGCTCTAACCGGGTTGGTCAGCGCCAGGATACCAGTTGGTGACGGAGCGCTCTATAAAACTTTGTAATAAATTAAAGAATAACAAATATGCACCACAGAACCTATGTTTTTAATTCCAAGAGGTTTTAGAATGTTTAGAGAATAAAGCAATTTTTTTAACTGTGGCTAAATATTGGTCGAACTTCTATAGTTTTTGCGCCATGAGTTAATATTTTGCCTAACATTACGTATTTTGACAAAGGAATGTCACATTATAATAATCCTTAATATGACATATCCTAACAATGACATAACAGTATCAAAATGTTACTACAGCCTGCCGGAAGTTTTACTGTGATATTACCCACAATTCCCAGCAGGGATGCTACCTTTCAGAAAGAAACTAAAAACTTATCTTTTCAGAAAGGCTTTCATGACATCATAGGAGGTGAAACAACTGAGGTTCTAGGGTCATCAGTGTGTTATGTTCTTTCTGGTTAAGCGCTTAGAGACCGGCGGTGATAGGCGCTATACAAGCAATCCCTAACATAACATAACATAACTTTGGGACTATACTCGTACGTCTCAATAGGGCTTTAGTTCTTTTAATTAGAGAGACCCAGCACTTCTCGGTCTCAGCAGGGCTGTTACACTTTGGGGCTGTACCCCCACGTCTCAGCAGGACTGCATTACCTTAATTGGAGAGTACCAGCACTTCTCAGTGGGGCTGCAACACTTTGGGGCTAAGCCAACATGCCTCAGCAGGACTGCAATACCTTTAACTGGAGAGTACCAGCACTTCTCAGCAGGGCTGCAACACTTTGGGGCTAAGCTAACATGCCTCAGCAGGACTGCAATACCTTTAAGTGGAGAGTACCAGCACTTCTCAGCAGGGCTGCAACACTTTGGGGCTGTACCCATATGTCTCAGCAGGACCGCAGTCCCTTTAACTGGAGAGTATCAGCACAGCTCAGTAGTCACACTTTGGGGCTAAGCCAAAACGCCTCAGGAGGACTGCAGTACCTTCAACTGGAGAGTGCCAGCACTTCTCAGAGGCGCTTCAACACTTCGAGTCTGTACCCCCATGTCTCAGCAGGACCACAGTCCCTTTAACTGGAGAGTACCAACACCTCTCAGCAGTCACACTTTGGGGCCATTTCTGCATGTCTCAGCAGGACCGCAGTCCCTTTAACTGGAGAGTACCAGCACTTCTCAGCAGATCTATGACAGTTATCAGAAGGTGAGTGTAATCATTTTATGACACAGGGTACCATGTTATTTTAATGAAGCAGCACCATCTCTTCTCCACACCAGTGTGCTTGTCTTGCAGCAGCAGCTCCGAAGAGCTGCTCCTCTTTTGATGTGGCGGTACCAGCACTTTTCAGCAGGGCTGCAGGTATTCCTCTTCATTGAACAGTACCAGCACTTTTTAGAACTTTCAAACGGCACAATCCAGTAAAGGCAGGCCATGCACTTTTACACAAGGGATAGTGCTTTGTGGTGCTGGTGAGGCTATCCCAGGGTTAGTTGCACGTCTGCCTCCCTTGTGATTGGCACTCTTCCAGCCCAGGTTTGATTCCAGGGCCCTCGCCTGTTGATAACTGTAGCTAAAGGTTAATGTCCCTGCTGCAGAGAACGCTGTGATGAGTAGCCTCGCTCTGGAGGACTAACTCGGACACTGAGAAGAGCTGTCTCTGTTCTTTATCTGCTGGGACGAGGGTGCCCCTCTGTTGTCTTCTGAGTCTGTGAGTGAAGCTGCCCAAGCCTGGACTGCCCAGTGCCACACACTGCTATGGTAATGGGTCTGCCAGTCCGAGCTGAGGAAGGCATTAAACAGCACAAGGGTTTAATGTTACTTATGGGTAAAATGGCCACCAGGAGGAGGGAAAGCTTCTATTTCCATAGGAGGGTGGTGGGAATGGCTTGGCTGTGGCCTTTCAAATGTACTTCTCTGGCAGTCTGCTGGGTGGTGATGGCCTAGCCTAGAGATCTGACGAGGAGGACATTGCCGCTGTTTCTTCAAATTGCTGGTTAAGTCTGTGAGGAGCAAGATAGACCCTTGCCCCTGTATTGCCTCGCCCCAGGAGGCTCTGCCGCTCAGAAGGGCTATTTAATAGGTTAAATTGACAGGAATCCATCTTAGTTTCAGGGTCTTTAAAGCATAGCCGAAGCAGGAGATGAACCACACAGGAAGCTGCAACAGTGCTGGGTATGAGCATACTCCTTGAGAGGGACAGTCTGGCTTAGTACTTCCACTCTATGCTCTCGGGTAGCACCGGCAGTAGTAGGGAGGACAGAGGACGGTCCAAAAATAACGGTTGTTGACCGCACTTCTGGCGTGCATGCGGTTTCCAAGTGCTGCCCTAGTGTTGGCCACGGGTTCCCCAAAACTGTTCCAGCCACGGCTTGCGGAGCATGCTAGTCCTGTTGAGCAGGCTAAGGCTCTTTCCATTTGCTCTGTTAGACCTCTGCAGGCCCGCGTGACAGAGTGGTGCACGCGTCTCATCTTTCCATCATTCAACCAATCATTCAGTGTGTCACGCAAGGCAACATGCCTGGGTCACTGTAAAATACTGCCTCTCTCCGTCTCTACTCCTGCCTCTCTGTATCTATCTCTTGCTAACGACATCTCTTTTACCACCTATTTCTGTTCTCCATGTCTGGGGACAGTCAGATGGTGCCGGATACAATGCTGTCACAAGGGGGCGTGTTAAGAGAGAGGAGCTGTGGCGCCTGTAACTATGAAACCGCTTTGGTGCTTGCACAAGTGAAAACTGCCCCAGTGTTTGTCTAGTGACAGCAGTGTTTGTTGACCTGGCTTGAGTAGTCAGTGATATAGAAAGTGCTAAAGACATAGTTGCCATGCCAAACACAGTGCCCCCCCCCCCCCGAGACGTTGTCTTTGAGGGATACATAGGGTGACCAGGCGTCCCCGTTTTGCCAGGACGGTCCCTGTCTTTAACCTGCTGTGCCAGCAAATTTCAAGAAATTTAGCTCATGTCCCCGTTTTTGGAGAGGGTCGACTGAAAACGGTGGGAGGTGGTTTTTATGTTTTACAAAGCAGGGATAGTTAGCAGTTGTTTCAGGAAAGCAATTTAATTAACAGGCAAGCTGCTGGGCTTAAAAATTGCATTTTATGTATGTTCTTACTGCCTGTTCTGTAATTCTCTGCTGAGGAGCGCTCTCATCGCTTGAAGTAAAATTGTAGTCCTTCTTCTATTTTTGTGAAATGTCCCGGTTTTTGGCTTTAAAATTCTGGTCACCCTAGGGATACAGCCCAGAATTCCTTAGCTCTGCCCAAAGGCCTTCTGATGAAGGCCCACCCAGCTACTCACAGCCCCCTCTGCCTTGCGGCCTTTGGCCCTTATATGGGGACTAAGAGACAAGGATTGAGACTGCGAGTGTACTGGAGGTCACACATCGATGAAGCGTCTTCCAAAAATGATACTAGAACTGGAGTCTCCAACCCTTTCTGTAGAAAGAGCTACTTATGCTCAATGAAAATACATCCCAGCCACCACTGTACCTTGGCACCAAGAGAATGATACTAGTGTCACTGAAATACCAGCTTTCAGTATATTTTGGAAATGCAGCCATTTTCTCTGCAAACATCAATGCGTTCTGAAAACACTGCATACATTTACATATCCAGCAAGCACTCAATTTTGATATACATATATTAATTAAACCAAGCTAAAGCTTCTTACTTACTAGACTTGGATGAACACAAGAGAGCTACTTACAGTCAGTTGGAGAGCTTCCTGTAGCTCACCAGCTACTCGTTGAAGCCTGAACTAGAAATTCTATGAATGCCCCCTGCAGGGTGTTGGGAAGACTGTGTCTTAACTTTTGAGCATGTGGAGACCTATGTGTAAAGTAGAAGTGGGCGAGCCACTAAAGGCTCGACCAGGCTCAAGCTAGATGCCTGGCTCTGGCTCAACTTAAGCACCTCTTGGACCCTTGAGCCCACAACGATCAAAACATCTGCCTGCGTTCCACACTCTAACATAAAGTGCCAAGAATTACAGATAAAACATTAACCTTTGATGTAAAACAGGAGAGGAAAAGAGATACCCTGGCTGAATGACACAAAGTGAAATGAGAAAACCTGGGATTTTCCCCGGTTTCCGGGCTTTGCCACACTGTGTGCTCCTCTGCAAATATTTTATTTCAACATGGTTCCTTTTTTCTTTTTCGCATTTGAGAGCACTTTGAAATATGAGTTCAGGGTGTGTGCTATGCAAGCGCCTCTCTGGTGCTTGATTTAAAGAGATGATAATGTTGCTCTTTGTAAAAATCTAGGCCACATACAGGGTGCACATGACAACTGACTTGCCTCTTAATTCGCTAATGGCATTGTTGTCATTGCGGGTGGTGGCATGAATATTTTTAAGCTTATGTTTAAAGCTTTCACTTTTAATAAATGCGCTCAATGCACTGATACAGCCTTGTGAACTAAGCTGAAACGCTTCTGCATCTTAAATAAATATATCTTTTTTTAATTCCGAAAAGTCTTTCTCACATTTCACATGGCGTTCATTGAACAGTTCATGTGCCAACCATTTTCAGGGTTCGGCTCCTACAGCCCAGCCAGACTAGGGGCTCAGCTCTGGCACCGCACGCCCTGTTATTGCATTGGCTCGCCCATCTTTAGTATGAAGAGACCACCTTGCTCCATCTCATTGGGATACCACGAAACAGACATAGGCTAGCATTTCACAACCAAATGGGTTCTGGGAATTGTGGTCTTAATTTGCTCCCATTGAACCAGATGGACTAAAAACCAACTCAAAGGATGGTAACAAAAAAAGTCCAGGACTGGAAATATGTTGTCCTCATAATATGTAGCGAGGCAGCAAGTGCAGCACGCGCACATCGCCTAATTTGTCAGAGTGGCATGGGTGCCTGGAATTTGACCACAATGGCACTAGTTGCAAAGTCCCAGGTCATAGAATTTGAATTAATTTAGAGGAAAATGATGCCAAAATTAAGACAGGATCTTTTTAACAAGCTTGTTCTTCGGAAGGCACTACTTGGAAAGCTGACGTGATGTCACTAAATTACAATGCTTGCTCGCCTTTCATAAACCCATCCTTCAGGAACAAAAGCAACCACAGTCTGCAGCCTATAATCATTTGTTTGCTGGAGACACATGCAGAGAACAAGCTGAAAAGAAAGGCAAAAAATGTTCCCCGCTATGTTCTGTCTTTGTTACTATATCCGTCTGCGAATGTGTTGTTAGGGCCCAAAAAAGCACCTTTGAAGTCGTCTGAAAAAACCTAAACAGCTGGGACCTTGAGTCACAAACTGAAAAAAACATAATTTAAGACGTGTCCCTGATATCACGCTATACTTTGCATCTTTTCTCCGCTAGAGATGTATATAACTCACTGCTTCTCTGTACTATTTGATTGTGTTAACTGAGGGCACCGGGATGTTAAGGATTATAGATATCGAGAATAAAATCATTTCTCTCAAAAGGATCCGATCTTTTGCAATTAAATACCTCCTGCTCTTTGAGGTGCAAAACGTACATTTTCAGTCGATAAACAGGTGCAATAGATAAAGGGACTTTCCGTACCATATTCTTGTTTGAGATTCAGTGCGTTCACACTTCAACCCTACAGTACGGCAACCATGCAGCTTTTTGAAAAGGTGGCTTTTATGCCTGGCTTGATAGTGCAGCAGACATATTGGTACCAATTCTTCAAAAAAATAAAATAGAGTGGGCTTTCGCCTCACCTAGAGTATAAATACTATCTTTCTTTGTGCTATTGGCTAATAGGTGTATCAATCCAACTTACAGGAATTGGAATGCATGAGGGGCTATTTTACATTTGAAAGTACACTCAATCATCACGCTGTCAAATTCAGCTCATTATGTGTTATAAGCTTTCTATTCAGAAAGCAATCCTTTTTTAGGTCAAGCCTGGGCAGCATATGTGCTGCTCTGCAAGCCATGCTGTATTCGTTATATGGGCTAATGGGGACTTTGGACACGCCCACCGCTTCTGCTTGGTTAGTTGGGCTACTTTTAAAAAATTCCTTTTCTCTGGTTGGTTAATATTGTGCATCTGTCACATCTTTCGGTGCCTGGTTCCCTCCCAGTGAACTTCACTAATTGATTCGTTTGGTTGGCCAGCTCTGGCCATCTCTTGACTCCTCCTTGCACATCCCTCACGCGCATGCAACATCCATGTCGTTATCTGGAGGGGGAACATTTAGGGCCTTTTCTACAGCCCCCTGGCATCATTAAGAACGTCATGAGATCGTGGAGGTAAGATCAACATTTAACAAGCATTTGCAATGCAATAGGTCGCGCATTACTGAAAGTTTGACCTACCAGCATTGCAAATAATAATGCAACGCCAATAGCTCAAACTTTCAGTAATGCGAGACCTTCTCTTTACATTCGTACTCTTCATGCCTCCTCTCTTTGAGCACAACCTACTTTCACATGCATGTTCATCTTAATCCACAATATTGTACCTCTCCAAACAGCCCGCAACTAATTTACAAGATCATAACTTTTCCTCCTCTGAAAATCATACCCCAGCAACCTAAGGATAACTAATCTCCTCTAGCTCATTGGTTAATCCCACCAAACATGTGCCTGTGTCATATATCCTCCTCTAATGATCACAAACAACTCCTATTACTTTAATTAACCACAAGAAACTGGAGTGACTGCATGGAATGGTTTGCTGGAGCACACAAGACAAATCCGAATAGCCAACAATACCAAATAATACTGGCCTAACCACTAACCTTGCGTTCCAGATCAGTGAGCTGCCTGACATAAAGCCCTTCAATGCCTCATCAAGGGTAATAAGCACTATAAAAATGCAATTGCAATTACTTACGACCCACTGCCACGGACACAGGTAATCCTGACCAAGGCCAAGTATCATCATAATAACAGTGTATTCGATGCAATTGATGTCTCACTATTCTTACTTAACCCCTTCACTGCGGCGGCTATTCCGCCGTACTGCTAAGGGGGCGGGGCGGCCGCGCAGCAGGTGCATGCTGGTGACGCAACCGCTCCGTCACCAGCCGCGGTTGCGCTGTGCTCATGACGGAGCGGTTCCGTCACGGCCCCGCCCGCTCAATCGAACGTCCAGCGCAGGCGCGGAATCCGTGTTGCGAAGGCGTGCCGAGCGGGCCGTGATGGAACCGCTCCATCATCAGCACAGCACGGCTGCGGCTGATGACGGAGTGGTTCTGTCACCAGCAGGGGAGGGGTTAAATAGAAAGAAAATGGGCAAATCATTTGCTCACAGTTTAGCACAGGGAGAGAATGAATGCGGTGCTGATGCTGATGAAAAAGGACAGTAACACCGCCAACAAACCAGTTGACATTACCCAAGAATGGCCACACTTCTATAAACCACTTAACATACAGAAGAATATTTCACATGCCAAAACTTGATTCAACGGCTTGCACACTAACAATGCCTAAGCTGCTCAGAGTGGCTGGAGACTCAGGAGAGTTCCCATTTGCAAAATAATCGTTTCTGAGTGCGCGCTTTAGGATTTAAGTGAAGGGTTTGAGATTGGTGGGAGGTAGCTTTATAGTTGGGCATCAAATAACTTTTTAGTTAGAGGGAGAGAAAGTGATCTTTGATGAGCTATGAGAAATGTGGCTGTTTGTCCTACTATGTTAAGAACAGCTATTCATAAATGCTGTGTATCAAATTAAAGCCTGCCTTCTTTGTCAATGTTGGGGAAAAAGCTAACATTTGAAATAAAAAAGGAGGCTACAGTCAGAAGTTTTAAGTAAATGTCAGTTTTCATGCCAGATGTTAGGGAAATAGAGGATATTTTTGGGGATCGCATGCTCGCTATGTGGGGATGTACGAAAGGTAGAAACAACATTATGTGCATTGGAAGGTAGTGCTATATTGGGCATTTTGAAGGGATCTAGATTTAGACACACATTAAGGCCATTGCTAGGTTACTGCTGGACCACCACTCTAGCCAGGTCAGGTGAGAGCTAAAGGGTTAGAAGTAAAATGTAATGGCTGGACGTATATTTAGGGAAACTTTGCGAGCCATAGGCTACGCTCAAAGGAAACAGTAACCAATGGAGGGGTGGGATAAGCAGACAATATCAAGCAAGGGTACTGTCAAAAATGTTTAAAAAAGACTAAGAAAACTACAGGGGAAAACTATTTTCTACGAACATGCAAAAAGAGGCACTGGAGATTGAACAATCCACTGTTATACGATAAATTGAAATATTAAAGCCACAATTTCTGGAATATTCCTAGCCACCAAGAAATCATCCTGTTTAGTGTCTAAATGTCACGCTCAACAGAAATGCAGAACTGTCACTGTGAGGCAACTATTGTAGGAATTATTGAGTAATCACATACGTCCTGCATCACTGCCATGTAACTAATTAAACCAGTTGCTTGCAAACCAACATCACGCATCCTACAAGACTGATACCAATTAAATGATTACATGTTTTGTTGTGGTATTTACACATAGTAGAGCCTGTTTAGGTTCTGTCATCATAGTCCACTAAAATTCTGAGTACCTTTTCACTAATACAACCAGACAGTTTTTATTCAGAGTGTACCCATAGTTATGCAGTGATGTGGGAAGGAAAGCACATGGTTTGAAATATTTAACTACAATAAAAAAGGTGACTAACTGTAAACACCAAGTAGAATAATACTATGGGAAGCTGTTCATGTCAAAATTACAGCTCTAGAAATATGACACATGGCACAGAGCAAAAAGAATGTAATACTAACCAAAATGAATATAACATATTTGAAAACCAATACGATTCATGGCAGAATCAATATTCTGTGTAGCAAAACAAATATGATACACTGCAGAATGAATACTTTGCTTAATGAATGACATTAATAAAGCATATTTCAAACTGAATAACACATTTACTAAAATACATGCCGCCTTACTGAACTGAATATGGCCCTCACTGAAAGGAATATAGCAAACTCTGAAATGAATATGACTTGCATAAAAAAAGTATAAGATATTCGCTGAAGTGACTGACATGTATTAAGAGAAATATGGCACATGTTGAAATTAATATAATGCACTTAAACAAACAACCTGCAGTGAAAAGATTATGACACATTTTAAAATAAATAAATTGTATTTTGAAATGAATACAAGTTGAGTAAATATGAAATGAGTGCTAGAATATTGTAGGGGATATGACTGGTGTTGAAATGAATATGGCCCAAATGAAATGAGTGTGACTTGTATTGAAATGAATATGACACACTTTAAAATGACTATAACATGTGTGAACTTTAATACAAGATATGTTGAAATGAATATAAACCACATTGAAACGAATGACACATGTTCAAATGAATATGAAATTTGCTGAAATTAGTATGACAAGTGTTAACATGATTGTGATTACACTATAATTTATGTGAAATGCACTGAAATCAGTATGGGATGCACTAAGAGGAAAATGACTATCCTTAAAATTAGTTTGCAATTTGTTGAAATGAATATGAGATGCCCTGAAATTATTTTAAACACTTGACCTTTGAGAAAATCAAACAATGTGCTTATGACTATGACATGCTTTGAAATGAATATTACACACATTGATATAATAATGCCATACATTGGATTAATTATGGTTTACATTGAAATGAGTATGACCCCTCTTTAAAGGAATATGACATGTATTAAAATAAATATGGCTTATGAATATGACATGCCATGAAATTAATAAGGCATGCATCGTAAGTAATACAATCTCAATTTGAAAGAATTCGGCATACCTTAAAATTAAAATGAACTACACTGATAAAAATATAATATTTGCTGAAATGATTATGGCATGCATTGAAAAGAAATATGATACATTTTGAAGTGAATGTAACATACATTGAAATGAATATGACAAGGATTGAAATTAATGTAGGTGTGCAGAGAAAAAGGGACCCCGTCTGAAAGTGGATAATAGTTCCAAGGGCAGGAGAAAAAGCAACAATTGTATGTAAACACCCCTTGGCAACCTGAGTTTAAGTTGACCAACTTCTATAGATACGGGCCTGAAGCATACGTCAAAACGAAATTACGTACATTATTTTATACACAAATGTTGTATTTGCTCAATGGGGTCTGAAAACCTCCTAAGCAAAGAAAGAACATCAATCTAATGATACAAAGTATGTGCTCAAAGATATATAAAGAAAATCACAATAACATAGGACATATAACGCATGGTACAATCAATGAGAACAAGACAGGAACAGGGCACACAAAATACATCACAGTTAAAAATATGGAATATGTACAATAAAAACTCACAATTTGGTTGCACAATACAAGATTGTAAATCCATAAACAAGCCAACGATAAAATCTGTGGTTTAGAATAGTTGGTGATATCTGATGCAAATTACGTTGTAGACTATATAGGTGGGTATGGATATAACATATTCTACGCACGGAACTCCAAATCGGACATAACGGCCCTACTTCCAGCAATAATGTGTGATCTACAGCAGTATTTATATAACCCTTGGAAGCATCTAATTATCCTCGTCCCAGAACCTGCTCTTTAAGTTGTATCACACACCCCTGGAAAAAAGGTTTGCCCGTATGATAGACACTCAGACCCAGTATTAGGAGTGCATATATCATGATTCCTTCATTTTTGGAAAACCCCAAGCTTTCCTGCTGTCTTTCTTTTTCTAGAGATACATTAAGAGTCATTTCACATTTGATAATTCCAGACGTGTTGCTATAAATAATTCTATATTGCAATCCCACCTATTCCATCGGTCCGAACATTCTCATATCTTAGGTTCAGATTTCAAGTTGTGGCTTTTCCTGAAGAAGGCATTCCAATTGGCTGAAACATGGACATTGAGATCTCAACCATCCCCTTTTCCTATTGAATTTTTCAACTGTGCCCGTTTTCTTTGGAAGTACATTTTTCTATCTTAAACCTATTTATTTGCGCATTTTGTGGCAGTCTAGCTTATACTTGTTAAGTGTCTATTGGGCCATCTATGAAATGTACAGCAGTGCTGCCAGTGCAGAAATAAAATACAGTTTGCCTGACAACCCTGTTGTCAGACCCTGTTTGAAGGGCCATGGGAGCAGGCAGGAGCTACTTGGCTTCTGCCATGGGAGCTTAAGGTTATTTGCCACTGATGTGCCGGGCCCAATCCACTCTGACTCTGCAAACTTGGCCAAGTACAACCCTTCCGCATTTGACCCTCAGGGTAGCAATGGTGACCTTTCACCGGTTTCTCAGGAAGGCAGATCAGTACTCAACAAGGTACCAATAAACACCATATAGTTGAAGTCCAGCTGAGTGCTTAGCTTTACAAAAATAAAAGTAATTTAATCACACAGTTGTACTAAATACTGCACTACACTACATGGGTGATCTGGGTGCTATCTCTTGTAGGTATTCCCACTATCTTTCCCCTTCCCTTGGAGTTGTCCCTGGTTCTGGGTTACCTCAGGTAGAATAATCAGCAATGGCATGAATCAGACTCAGGTGCAGTGATTTATTACTACAGTTTGAACATGCTTAGCCTTGTGTGAACTCTTGTGGGCAGTGACAAGCCTAGGCCTCTGTACACATGATTATATTAGCGTGATACCAGGGCCAATAAAAAAAGGCAGAATACCAGATATACATGCAATTAGGCAATCGGGACAGGGGAACACACGTGTATCACCCAAGCAACATACCCATCCCAACAAAATATCTTGTTTGTCACCAAAATGTCAGAGTGGAAAATAATGCATTACCATCACTCTGCCATTTTATTGAGCAGACACGCCACTAACTGCTTGAAGTGACTATTAGAAAACTCAACCTTACTGATTTTGCTGTGGTGGAGAAAATACGCGCCTGGGTTGACCATGGCAGGATGTGCTCCTTTTATTTGCAAGTGATAAATCGGCCAATGCATCTTGCGCAAATTCTACTGAATTATCTTGCTTAAAATAGCCTATGGGTCTACTGCAATGTCCTATTCTATATGGGCACTAACTCCTTTTAGAAAAATGACTGCCCACCCCATACCGTAATCCCCACTGCTGGCCCCCAATTTCACATATCACCAACAAACCTGCAGAACATCACCGTCCAGTGTGGGACATCATGGAAAGACATCTCCAACGTTTTGCTTGCTGTCTGATATTGCAACCACGCATAGAAACTTGCAGTCTGTCTAGTTAAACACCTGTATTTTTGTATAGCGCGAAACATGACCCAAGACATCAGGTATCAGAGTGCTTTACATGAGCACCAGTTTATTACAGATACATTCATTTTTGTTAGGCACAGGGAGAATAAGTGATTTGTGCAGAATCACAGGATGTTGAGTGTCGTTCCCCAGCTTCAAGGTCGACTGCTCTAGCCGTAATGCTACATACTCTCCCCTCTGTTACAAACCCTTGTACAGGCCCACCCCTACCCTGCCTATCACAACTCTGACTACCATTCCGAACAGAAGGACTTTTTAGATTATATTTATTTGTTTCTCTCTACTTTTCCATATATGTAACATTTTCATGCATGACAACGGGAGCTAACTTACTTCCCTTTGCTCTTATAGCACTTTACCTATAATGCCATTTTTTGACAACCTCTTCTTGGTCAGGCCTCCCCAGGATTCTGCTCCCCGTCCAGTTTGGTATGTGTGTGGCTCATACAAGTGAGGCTACACGCCGGAGGAAGTCCCACTGCTACAACACTAACCTTGGCCTGGTTTCGCCCTGTCTCCACCAGAGCTCTAACAAACACCACACAGCTGGCGATGGTGCACTGGTCTGAGGGTGGTGGTACACTGCTCCGAGTAACTGTGCTATCCGTGGTGATGCACTTTGGCATTGGTGGAGGCACACTACACAATGGGTAATGGTGCACTGTGCAGCACGTCGTGGTGCACTGTTTAACAAATATTTGGTATGAAATTCATGAGATTTTTTGGAATTATTGTATGTGTTCCTCTTCTATCCTTTGTTTATTTTAGGTTTCACATCTAGTGGAGGGTCAAGTGAGCCAGATGTTTTTGTTCGATTTGTTTTCACTAGCAGAAGATGAAGAAAGTATCATACCTTATTGTTTACATAATCAAACATTTTCTGTTGCTTTCTCTCCAAAAAAGATTAAATATATTTGGGTAGGGGTGATGCCCTTGACACTGTACTCAAGGGCATCAATATATAACTGAACACAGACATAATGCGCCACCTGACTGTGACACACCTAGAGGCAATCGCATAGAGTACAGTGAAGACATAGTACAATATAAAAAATAGTAAATAAACGCACTTCTCGGATGTGTCTGTAACACTGACGGTTGGGCCTGAATTACTGTACTGAAATGTCACTCTATATCCCGAATTTTCAGTGTCCTGTGCAGAATTTGCCTCCACCATGCTGCCAGTTTGCTAATGTGCTTCAGCACCTCATCATGGGTAGGAAGCGCTATATAATTGCAATTAGATAACAATGCAACCGCACTTGTTTCACCGCTGAGTGTTTCTTTCACTGCTGTGGGCGAGGTCCTGCAGTATATGGGGCAGGCTGTCTGAGCAGTTTGTCCACCTGAGCAGCGAGGACCTGGAGCTGAGCCGGTTTGTCAAGCAGCGCGAGACGCCGGGCCCCAGTCATTGTTCTGCAGTCTGCGGCGCGAGGCGCACAGGCAGCCTCAATTATTTTAATAACAGACTTATGCAGGTGACACCTGTTATCCGCGCTGCGCATGCGGGCGTTTCTGACGGAATACACTGGCCTACGCCTCTGTGATGGGAGGGGGTGGGTGCCTTATGCATCAACACTTCTGTCAGGGCTCTAAGTGGGATGAAAAAACGGGGGGGGGGGCGGGGATCTCTAAAAGAGGCGTGGCCGATGTAATTAAGGGCGTGGCTTAAAACACATAAACTAAAAATCTGCGCTTAGCAGAGTGTGCCGCCCACCCTACTTGTATTTTGCAGTTTCTGTCATTAAATCCAGATATATGATACAACAAGTAAAATCATACCTACAATAAGGCAGGACTATTGGCTTTGTCAATGGTTGTTAGTTGCATACGACAAATAAGCAGCAACTATGGGTTGTTGTATATAATATTGAAAAAGCTTCCACTTAAAGCCCTGGTGACACCACACGATGTTGCTGCTCCTGAGTTTCAAAAAGAGAAGGGAAATCTAGAGAGAAAATGACTCTCTTTAACCCCTTGTGTGCTGGTGACGGAACCACTCCGTCATCAGCCATGGGCGCGCTGTGCTAATGACGGAGTGGTTCCGTGACGGTGCGCCGCCCCGCCCATGCTGCCGCGATTCCGCGCCTGCGCGGCGTGTTCTATTGAGCGGAACCACTCCGTCACAAGCACAGCGCGCCCGTAGCTGGTGACGGAGTGGTTCCGTCACCAGCATGGCAGCGCCGTGGCGGAATTACCGCCGCGGCCAAGGGATTAAAGGATTTCCCTTCCCCTACAACCCTCACCTGGCATGATGTCATGACGTTACTTCTCCACTAGTGAGAAGTGAGCAGTGTGAGCTTGTGCACATCGATGTGCCTGTGCTCACTGCAGTCCACAGAAAAACAGACCACCTGTGCCAGGGCCCAATAGAGACCCGTTTCGAGGCCCCCTAAAAAAAACTGCTGGTGCTCAGACCCGGTGAGACCCGGCCCACTTAAAGCCCTGACTTCTGTAACAGACACACTGGAATCCTAATTCAGTGGGTCTGCAAACATGTGCTGTCCTTGTGTCAAGACCAGACCGGAAATGTGTAGACGTGTGGGTCTGATCTTGGGCTTCATCTGACATCAGACGGCATGTTTCTTGAAGTAGAGGGCAGCAAATGAGTGGTGTGCTTGTAGGAGCACACAGCATGCACTGGGCTACACACAAACAAAACATTACGTTTCATTGTTTTTCTTTTGTGGTGTTTATTTGCTTTGCAATGTGAGGTACGTGCTCATCTGGTATTTTGTATGCACTTCGGAAAAAACTAAGTAAGCCTTCCTCCGTCACAAAATGTGGCACGAGACTGATATTTTAAAGAGAAGTAATTTTCTTGATGGTGTTTGATGAAGATAAGGGAGACTGTGAGCTTCACAGATACTCTTAGACTCTGACCCAGCCCTTCCATCTTCCAGGTTCTGGACAAGATCAAACGTAATGACGCAAAGAGCTGTTACCACAATGTTCTCCTTTCTCCTCGGTCCTTAAGTTACGAGAGTCATGCCTAGGAAACAAGCAAACAAACTGGCCATTTAACAAAAGATTGTAACCCCTCCTCCGAGCCACAATGACACAAACAGCTGACATTTCACGAGGAAGTGAGGTTTGTCTGTTTGCTTGAGGCGGACAGAGAACCGCATGCTGGGTGCGGCTCTGCTCATACCTAAGTTGTCCATCTTTCCATGTTTTTGCTGTGTTTGTGATGTTTTGTACAGAGGTTCCTCTTTTTCTTTACTTCTCTTTGTGGGCACGCCCAGAAACCAATTTGGTTTGCCTACTTTTGTTTCTTAAGATGATCCTTGTCAGCCATGCTGATGGGGCAGAGGCCTGGCACCCCCTTCGAGGGTTTATTGTTCCACCATGTTTTCATCTCCTCTAGCTGCGGACTCCACTCTGCCAGGTTAAGTTTATGTCGAATACTTCCTTAATACATTTATGCCAATAAATCCCAGAAAGGTGTTTATTTTATTCTTCTCTTCCTTCTTCTTATCCATCATATTTTTCTTCTCCTTGTACCCCTTTTTCTTCTTCTTCCTTTCCCCATCATCTTTGTTTTCTTCTTCTTATGATTATTACCCCTTTTCTTCTATTTAGCCCTCTTCTTCTACTACTTCTTCTTCTCCTTCCTCTTCTTTTTTTTTATCGTTTTGCTGTTGTTTTGTTGTATTTATCATTTTCAGTTTGTGAGTTTAAATATCTGCCTGGAAAGTTTAAAAATAGTTCCCTTACACAGGGCCAATTTTATCATCAATTAAAGGTAATTAAAAATTGTCATTGTCAAGTTTTACTCGATATAAATGGTTCTAATACTGCATCTGGTCAGATCAGA